>NW_026099572.1:46632761-46672671 GCF_025091365.1 Daktulosphaira vitifoliae | reverse complement strand
ATTAAATGTTTTGTAATAACTATTTCTGTCATTAATTAACTTAACCTTGTGCGTGTGGTACATTCAGTCGTGACATGAAACACAAAAATTTTCACTTATNTCCTGTCATGAAGCATACAAAAATATTTCACAAAAAATACATTTTTAATTTCGAGTTGGGGTTAGAAGTTAATAAAAAATTCGATTTATATCATTTTATTTTTATGCTGTGTAACGGACAAATAAACTTCTTTAAACACAAACATATTTTCATGGCCTAAACAAATACTAATAAATTATAATGTAAAAATATACATCAATAATAATACTCATAAATGTAGACTATATAAATTCAATGAAATAATGGTATAAAATATATACAAGTAATTTTTTTTGTTTAGTAACAATTATTTATTATGTTGCCTACACGATTAATACATTTTTTTGTACTAATATGTCTTACTAACAGTTCTAATAAATTTAAAACAACATACATTGAAGATTATGATGCTGAATTTAATAGAATTATTAGATCTGATGGATGGAAAAAAATAACTAGTGTTTACTTTCAATCTCCATATGGTAGTAAGATATCAGTCAATAAAGGATTTGAAGATAATCCTATTATTGTTAAGAAAGATGCTGCATTGATATTAAGTAAAGTTTATGAAAAACTAGTAGGTTATTTCAATTGTAATTTTAGATGGATGACATTTGGATATAATCATCAGCCAAATGACGCATTTAAACTTCAACATTATTTAAAATTAGTCGCAGCTATTCTTCAGTTTGAACCATTAATAAGTTGTATGGCTAGAGCATTAAAATATTTAAATTGTGATGATAAGAATAAAGTTCTCAATAATCTTAATAAATCACTAGATATTATAGAAGAGATAAAAATAATTGACAAAAAAGAAAGAAGTTATGAATCAATGAATAATATTTTTGTAAAATATTTTGATATTGTTAACACACCTGTAATACAGAAATTCGACGCCATTGTTTCACCTAAACCAGAAAATTTCATCGACAAGTATATTGAAGAAATAAACAAACTTGAAAAAAAATGTGTTGACATATTATCATTTAATCCGTATCACCCATCATTTCAAGATAAAGTTGAAGAAGGTGTTACCATGTTTTGCGTAAATTTTGGATTTAAAGATTAGGTAGTAAAATAAATATCTGGTTTTCTTTACTTTATACTCAAAAAAAAAAAACATTCTTTAAACTGTAATATCTAATGTATTTGTAATCTAAAATATTACTAAGATTCAATTATTAGAAGTAAAATTCTAAGTATTTTCTTTTATATATTAATGTAATATTATATTATATAAATTATAATAATGTATATAAATTGTTTTTCAGAGACGTTTATTTTAAATATTTTTATTATTATTTTTTTTTAACTCTCAATTACAAACGCCTCTTATTATTTTTGACAGTGGAGCAATTAGAAATTTTGTATGGGGAGTCCAGATAACTTTTAGAACGTAGAGTAGGGGGAAAATTCAACCTTCCACAACTCCCCACTATTACGACTTTATGTCCATGAGGTCCGGACCCGGAAACTTCTCTTTGGTTGTGTCACTGATTTATAATTTAATGTAACGACTAATGCAAGATTTCTGTTATATTAATGTTTTAAAAATTAGTCAATTGTAAAATAAATTTTACAAAATAAAACCTAATCAAACTAGACATATGAAATGCATTAAAAATTTCTTGTTGAAAAATAATTAATATAATTATTTTTGTAAATATTTAATAGTGTTTATCAATTAATTAATAACTAAAAAATATATATTTTCTATGTTGCCTTCAATGACAAGCGACTGACTATTAGGTTTTAGAGACTATTTGGAATAGAATCAAGAATATTACTTGGGGTACTTGCTCACCTAATTCATGCATTAAAAAGAGCCATAATCAAAGCTATTACTTCCCAATTTAAAAACATCTACAAATTCGTATGTTACTTAAACTATTTTCAATGATAAGAGAAATTAACTTTTGAAACCCTAAAAAATTTAATAATCTTACGCCTATTATTTTATAAAAAAAACTAGCCATATTCTTTGTGTATTAACACACTTAGGCGCAGGTTATATTTACAATTAATGTATTTTAACATCAGTTGCTAACAGGGCCGGGCCGATCAATAGTGGCGCTTCTGGCAAAATGAAAATTTTGCGCCCCCCACCATAAAATAATTAATACAATGTAATCATATTTTATTATCCTGTATTATTGTCGCCCGTAAATTGTATTNTGTATTATTGTCGCCCGCAAATTGTATTTTTAAATTTGTTTATTACCCGGCGACTATGAGTTAAAGCGAAATAATTTATATCACTTTTTCCTCACAATTATAAATTATACTTACGGGCTACGTATATAATTAATATGGACATTATTATACATTATACTTGTTTAATACTAGGTAGTTCACACTTTATAGTATCATTTCGGTAACGTCGTATTTTCATCCAATAATAGTTTTTAAATTATTATAATATTTTGGTTTTGATTTTTAAAATCTAATTTAATGACTTCATCAAATTTTGAGCCCCTGGCAGGCGCCCACTTTGCCAGGCCCTTGGCCCGGCCCTGGTTGCTAATAATGTTATTTCGATAAGCAAATGATAACATTTGTAAAATACGTATAATAGTTAATGTTGTAGCCGTGATATTCTTTAGTTGTAACGGTACAAACAAACATAACACCTGATATGGTATAAAAGTTGTTAATAATAATTTAAATGTATCACGATGATTGAAATAATTGTGGACTCAATTTATTACACCTTTAACAATGTCCATAAAACTTAAATAATTAAAAACACGGGTTGACAATATTAAAGTTCGATATAAAGTCATTATATCTAATATTTTTGACGGCACGTGCGGTGGATGTAAGTCACAGATGAACTGATTACATAGTCGCCGACGTGTCTCGCGGTGCTTCACTCCCCTGACCTGTCCTATCTACCGACCGCCGGACAGGACAAACTAGTGTTATCACTAATGAGTGCGACGGTGAACAGCTGATAATCACGACTGGATAACGTGCTAGTTCTCTGTAAATGAATAGTGCGCTATTACGGGCTGTGTCACACCACAGAAACATGACTGAGATTCAGATATTTTTGTGGTAAGTAAATTACAAATAAATTTGTTTTGAAAAGGCCTTTCATCCCTCAAAAAAAAAAAAAAAGATTCATTCTATGCTTAAATTTTCGACTGAATACTTTAAAGAATTTGAAATACTTCTTATAAGTTCAGTTTATAATAGTAATAGAGACTTAACATTTTTTGCAGTCTTCTGGAGTGTTCTAGATTTGCGTCAAATTAAGTTTTTAATGAACTATAAAAACTTAGAATTATAAGTGAATATTGGTAAGATTTTTAGGGTGACTCTTGATAACAATGTAAACAAATCGACTACTTAGAAAATATGATTACAATTTCTTTAATGATATAAGACCAGTGTCGGCTCGTCAGGTGAGGCAAGTGAGGCACAATCTCACCTGCAATTTACCTTATAATAATTTATTTATTTCGAGCCTCTATCAATATCAAATATCTTTCAAAATATTATAATTTATTTTTATAATTAACGCAATTTGTAATCTTGAACCATAAAAGATAATAGGACGAAATAGATAACATAATGTAGTGCCTAATTGGCGCTGCACAAACACAGCGAGATATAACACAGTAGTTAGTGCCGTAACCAAAGGTCTAAAATGACACGTTACACGACTGATTACGCACAAACCGATGAGGTCCGAGAGGCAAACTTTTTTTTGATTCAGTTGCTATACTGGATTATTAAGATTGATTGGTGGGGGAGAGTCGTGAATACTTGGTAAAATGAGGCTGATGTAAATTTTCCTCAGCGGTGAACACCATCTTGTGCCAGGTGGTTTCAAATGCGAAACGACATTTTACATATAAATTAAATGGAATCGACAATATGTCGTTATTGTTTCTAATCTATGCTTACCCAAAAAAACAACAAACGAATTATGTTTATCACATCAGTTATCAGTCAATGTATAAAAGTATTAAACGATTATAATTTTTCATCTTATAATTAATAAAAATTTTAAAGAATTAACATATTACCGATTAATACAGCTATTATCTACGTATACCTAATTATCTTAAAAAAAGGTATATTCTTTATTCAAATTTACTAAATTAAAAGTTTGCCCCGCCAATGTATAAGACACACAAAAAAGCCCCTTAAAGGTATAAAGGATAACATATAGTTGTGTCAAATTAATTTTTTTTAAGCTTCAATATACTAACACGGCCGCCGGGGATTGACGGCCGGTTATAGAAAGTGTACCGGAAATCATGTGAAAAAAAGGCACGGTACGGGATTAGAACCCGCGACTCAAGGCGTCGTATAGACAAACAAACATACACTTTCATTTAGGTTGATAACGCGATGTGCGTCTGAGGGAAACACGGTACCGTGTCAATACATAATTCACTAACGTATTTATTAAACAATTAGATAACGATTTAAAAAAATTAATGGTCGATAACAGCTTTCATCAGTATTTCAGAAGATACTTTTATTTATATCTAAGCTATTGGAGGAAAAGTGCTGCAGTAAAATGACTAGAATGATAGGAACCCACTTTTATTTTCCAGTCAATACTTTAAAATGTTAATAACTTCTGAAATACTGATCCAATAGTTGTTGACAACCAGTTATTTTCTTAATTAAATCATAATGTATTAAATAAGCATGTAAATTATGTATGATTCCATTTGAAAAATAAAGTTCATACCCTTATAAAGGTATAAGGGATGAATATAAAAATTATTTTATAACAGATAATCACTCTGTAGGCATATTATTAATCATACGAAGATGTTTCTTAAGTAAGCATGTACATTTTTTTCAATGTTTGTTCTTGAGAAACTCTTATTCTAAGATATCCCGTCACTGTTTGCTCTATTTCTATTTATCATATTATTTTATTTAATTTATTGTTTTTGTACATTTGCAATTATTGTCTATTGAAATCAAAAATAAATTATGAATAATGTAACTTGAAAAGATTATTTTATTAGAAACTATTGTTAAATTATGAAAGAGAGGCATTATAAAGATTTTTAAAATAAAATAAAATATAATCCATATTTTAGCTGTATATTAAGTTAAATTATTAATAATACAATTAAAATGCTTAGTACATTTGGCTATAATGCATAATATTTTCTCGATTAATAATACATATATTTTGTTGACAGTTTTGTAAAATGACAACAATATTCATCTAAATAATAAAGCCGTGATTTATTAAAAAAACATTTAAATATGCATCTTACAAAATCATAAAAAAAATATGCATTTAATTTAGTCCAAAACTCTAAAAATTATCTAAAACAGTAACATAAAATACATGCTGCATAAAAAGTTAGTAATGATAGTAAAACGTGGTGGGTGTAACTTCTATATAATTTCGAAAAAAAAATGATATTTTACTTATTTATGTTAAAAATATTATTACAAACAATGTTACCAATAATATCAAATAGTATGTAATTTTCAGAATAACAATTCAAATATTCAGTGTTACTACTAAATAAAATACTGGTAATGATTGTCATTTTCACCAAGCTACAAAAAATAAATAATGAAATAAGTTAACAATTGTTAACTTTTTCATCAATGAAAGGCATTAATGACCAATAGTCAAGGCATCTTTAAGGTGGAAAGCGTGTATGATACACTCTTAATTAAAAACATGTTGCTATGATATCAACGCTTAAAATCCCAGCACAATGTAGTTGCGACATAGTTGGGATAAGTATAGATGACATCTGACAGTGATTAAAATCACTATTATAAAATATTCTTTTATACTGATAAATAAAGATAGTGTTTAATTTTCAGAAGGAATTGTTTAAACAACATCAACTCTTATATCCTTAATTATATCCGTATACAAGTTTTATGATTTATTAGTATAATACAGGAATAAATATGTATTATAGTAATTAAATTTAGTAAAAATAAAATGTTATAATCTAGATTTATATTCAGTTTGCTTATAAGTTACATGTGTCAATGATCCGAGTATCTTACTACACACACAGAAGTCCAGTTTGTAGCGGAATAATCGTTGCTATGTATTAGTGTGCGTGTCGTACTTGTTACTTTACACTCACTTGTAGCCAATTATCTGGCGTTTTTTTAATTTTTTGTCGTGGGTTGGTGCATGACGGCCAGTTTATGCGAAAACCAACAATAACGGGGAGTAGAATAACTCAATAATTATCATCAGCTTATGGGGTGAAACGTTTAAATTAGAATGTTTTTATCGCGTAGCTGAGAAAAATTTTTACAATATACGTAGTTTTCTTTGTAATAAAATGTATAATTTTTTCAAATCAAATAATATTTAATATTATTTTTATTTTATTAAGAATTCTTAATTAATAATGATTTTAATTTTCGAGAATGTATCATTTTTTTTTTCAATAACCATGCAAGAAGTATAAAAATTATTAACTACTTGTTTTTATTCATATTTTTCATATTAGATTTATGTGTAAAATTATTTATTGTAATTATTTAACCAAAAAAAATTGTTTTTCGTTAATAAAACAATACGATTTTGACTATATGCAAAATATTAAATTTTGTTTCAAATTTTGTGTAACACATAAACAACACAATAAATCTAGTCAGATTATACTAAAAATATCATAAATGTATTATTCCTTAGTTGTAATACAACCTCACATAATTTTCAGTTTATAAGATGTGTATGAAATATACAATATATATTTTATAATGATCTTAATAGCTATAAATTTTTTTAAATCGACTATAGGAGAACTATAAATGAACTATAATTAGTACTTTTAATTGTTATTATTATTAAAATTTTGCTGGAAAGTTATTTTAGGAAAATATGGGAGATCATCGTTTATTAAACAGCAATAATAGAAAAATGATAAAGCATTAAAAAAAGAATAAAGGAACAATATTGTTTTTCTATCGCCATCACCATGGGCGCAACTAAATACTTAGGCTGATGAAATTGTAATAAACAAATTTATAATACATAATATAATAAAAATTGATCACTTGTGGCTAATATTATTGCAATATTATTTAAACAATGTTATTATTATCAATGCTAAACATATAATGACACCCCAACCGAAAAAAAATCCTATTATATACCTTGAGTGATCTTAACATCTAGTAACGTATCACTGAGTAATATTATCATAATTGCCAGTCTACACACGTTTAATAATGAATTTTTCAGTGAACCAAGATCCCAATTATTTAAATTGTTCTTATTTGTTTAAAATTTTTATCGTCTCCCTTATATTTGTGGTAACACAATAAAATGAAAAGGAGAGGTGGGGTGTAAATATGTAATGTGTACGAAGATGAAGATGAGGATGTGGTGCCTGTTGTCTAGGTATTCACGTGCGTGTTGTCGTACAGCAGTCACCGTGCTCGACCGACACTCCGGGTTAGCTTTGGGTGTCGAAGGGCTGTTGTTATAAGAAGGGAATAAGGTAACATCTAGGTATGAGGTGCAGACGAAGTGCAAAACACAAATACTGGGCGTACCAGATAAGAATTATAACGAAGTGCAAGGCTCAAGTACTTTAGTTATTAGGAGAGGATAATGAAGTACGAGGTTCACACAAGTGTAAGACATAAGTACTTCAAAGAGAGGGTACAGGGTAGCCGAGTATAAGGTGCAGACGAAGTGCAAGACACAAGTACTCTGAAATGTTGTGGAAAAGAGTAGATAGGTTTAAAAAGAACAAACAAAGACTTTACTTTAATCAANTTTAAAAAGGAATAAACAAAGACTTTACTTTAAACAGTAAGCCGGACAGCGACAACCGAGTACTGAGACTGATGAATGACACAAGGCACTGGAGTCAACTGACCACGATGGTCAGGTCTTTTGGGTTTTTATAATAATTAGAACTATTGCCAATTTGGCAATAAATATTATTTGTTAATTCATCAGTCTCAGGAAGCGGATGTGCTGTCTGTATTTTATTAAAATAATTCTCACAATAATGGTAACGTGACACCATCACATATTAAATTATTTGTAATTATAAAACAAATGCATTTTACCACCCCATCGAGTTTTTTAAAAAATTTTTTTATTTAAAACGTGTTTTCAATGCTTTTTTCAAAAGTGTTTGAAAAAATTGGTTCAAAAGTTATAGCTTTTTAAAGTTGAAACGTCAAAAACTAAAAATAGCTCAAAAATTTTTTTTTTTTTGTTAATTTTTGGGATTTTTTCTCATGATACTATTGTAAAACTATAATGACGTAATTATTACATAATATCCTCATTCTAAAAATCCTAAAACCAAAATTAACTTTAAAAATAAGGATTTTTCAAATTTTTTTTTTCAAAACTACGCACATTAAAATTACGAAATATTATTTCTTTATTATAAACTCAATTAATTCAAGTTCAAAAAAAAAAAGACCACGATGTGGTGTTTTACTTAGAATTGTTAATTCAATAAAATAAAAGTTTATACTGTATATTATGTATATCAATTAACACTTGTTGAAAACAAAAAAAAATACTATTATATTAGATATTGAAATTTCAGTATTCATCTTGATACCATTTAAAATAATTGCACCTTTGTGGGTTCGTGCGCGGTTTTGCACAGCAGTAATACGGTCTGTCCTTATTAGTTCCTGAACTAGTAATGCATAATGATGCTTGGTTATGACAATTACAGTTGTGATAATCTTCGGTCATGTATTTAAAGTATCAACAACGCGTTGGATCAGTATAATCTTTATGACACAAGACAAATTGCGTGTTACTCGATTCTAAATAACTATTAGGTTTATCCCGAATATTTACGTTTAAACCACAATGACATTTGTACAAATTTCCATCATACATCCTTCGGTTCATAGTGAGAAAAAATAACTTAAATAGAAAAAGAATTAAGCTGTAATCTATTGGTAAACTACTAAGATTATAAAAGAGATTACATCGTTTATTTTTCAATGTTACTGAAACAGTGCATCATGATCTTTGTTACCAACTGTCAAATATAAAAACGTATTATCATAATTTAAATAATGCAAAAAATTTTATAATAGCTAGAATTGAAACTGATACTGTATGTATAAAAAGTATCAGCAATACCATTTCAGCAACAGTTTGAATTGAGCAGCGCGACGTAAATTCTTTATTTAAGTACCTACACACATATAAATATTTTGTTTAGTATAATTAAATAAATAAAATTCGATTACCAAATCATCGAGAATACTTTTTCAAATGAATTAATACAAAAAAACAAAAAGAACAGAAGTATATAACAAAATTTGTCAATGATGGTTGAAAACTTTGATAGCTCATAACTTTTAAACTGGACTTTGCCGACAAATTTTTTTTATATATTCTTAGTCAGTATAAAAAGCTGAACCAATTAAAAAAAAAAATTGAAAAAACTCGATGGGGTGGTAAAATGCATTTAAGCCGTAATTATTTTGGTTTTTAATTAGTTTTATGATTGTGATGGAGTGATGTGTCAATAAATATTCAGCCATCGGAGATTTATCAACTTCTTGATTTTTAATGTTTTTTAAGTGTTCTTTAAACGTGACCCATGTATTTCTTTTTGTTTGTTTACGTACCATTTATTACAGCTTTCACATTGTAGTTTATAAATGCCTGATTTCTCCCTTTTTCTACTTTAACTTAGGGTTACCTAATAAATCTCTTAAATTAATCTTTTAAATGGTTTAAATTAATACCAAAATTCTTAAATATGATAACTAGTCTATTTGAGATGCCCGGGTAATATAAAACAGTTTATCTAATTAATTTTTGTTCCTCCACGTTAATGAGTGTACCAGCTGCCCTTCTTTCTTTTTCCACTTTTGTGTAAGGACTAATTTTGAAATGGCGTTTTAGTTATACTCTAATTATTTTTCTTATAATCCCTAGTTCTTTATCATAATCTATTTTATTCATCGGAATATTAACTAATCTGTAAAACATACTATTAAAAGCTGGTAATTTGTGTGGACAGCTGTGGTTCGAATTGTTTGCAATGTACCTGAATATGTGTGTGTGTTTTCCGATAAATTTCAAAATTTATTTCCCTTTCTACTCTTTTAACTAATAAATCCAAAAAAGGCAATATTCTCTTAACGTCTTATGTGAATTTAATTGGTGGGTAAAAAGCATTTAAATGTTGTATGAAGACCTACGTATTAAAATCTTTGTTTATTACAGCAAAAATATCATCTAATATCTAACCCAATTTTTTGGTAAATCACCATAAGTGTGTTTTAAATTTGTTTCAAATCTATACATAAAAAGTTCTGCTAACAATGATTGTAGCAGGTTTCCCATTACTGTGTCCTCAGTTTGTTCATAAAATTTATTTTGAAATTGAAAAACATTTAGACCCATACAAAACTTTAATAAATGTATTTTTAAAGTATAATTTATCATAAAGGGATGTATAATTAATAGATGTGTAAGCATCTATATTTTATGACTGTTTATTCTTGAGAAACTCTTATTTAAAGATATGCCGTCACTGTTTGATCTGTTTCTATTTAAGATAATTTGTATTAAAATTATTATTATTACTCATTTGTCATTATTTTCTGTCAGAATAAAAATGAAAATATGAATAGTGTAATTTAGCTATGTTATATTTCCTATTAATCACACACTTAAAATGCTTGCTAGTTTTATTGATATTAAACAATTATTTTAGTTTTTTCTCGATTAGTTAAAAATACATTTTGTTAAATTTATGTTCATAAATATAATTTAAAAATTATTTTTTATAATTTACCTCCAAAATTCCCTTTTAATAAGGTGACTGATCATTCAAACTATAAAAAGCTTTAAAACTATTTAAATTATTAGAGAGCCTGATTCATCTAAAAATGTTGAGAGGCATAAAAGTCGTAGAAGAGTGTTTACCATAAACCATTTTTTTTTATGTAATAGGTATGTTCATAAATAGGGCCATAGTAATCGGGGGGAAAGTACTCTAAGGAGTCAAAAAATATGAATAAATTTATTTTACATTAAATGAATTTTAATTAAAAAAATATTTAATAGGTGTGCAAATATATGATTGCCCCAGGACGTCACTGATAGTAAGCACAGTACTGTTCATAAAAATAATTAAAAATCATATAATATACCCCAAAAATTCCCTTCAAATGAGGATGACTGTATTATACAAATATTATTGAGCTGGATATCTAACAAAGTTACCTTAGCAATGTATCTAACCCTAAGTAGCCGGGCAGTGTACTGAGGGGACACAGTTGAAGCCCTATGCCTCCTTTCCATAGCAAATGAGTTGGTATTACGTGGTAGGAGGTTAAGACTCTACCCAATTATAAGGGATCCCTTCATTAGTTGCTAAAACAGTAAACATCGAGTTCTGGCTGTCACCAATAATACTAGGACGGGTCAACCAGGTTGTGGTCTGAAGATATTAATTATATCACACTATAAGTAACCCCCAATTGACACTTTTTTGTAGATTATGGTTATCTGTTAATAGGGCACTATACTGTTTATATATATATGATGTCTTTATTACAATAAATATATATATTATAAAGATAATAAGAAAGTATTAACTAAATATGGCTTATATTTAACATTTTTCTGGGGTATGGATTCTAAAGAATAAAATGTTCTTGATTTACCAATTCGATTTTAGCTCTACATATTATATAATGTATAAATATCAGTGTATGGGGTCCAGACCCCCTGGACTTCCCTCTATTAATTACAACTGTTTATTTTAACTAATCTAATAGAAAATGATAAATCGATTAGGGATGNTTTTTTTTTTTTGTGTCTGTTACCACTTTTTCTCAGCTCTCACCGAACGGATTTCTTTCAACGATACGTCAAAAGATCACAAATTGTATCTAGTCGAAGACATAACCCTTCAAAATTGAAAAAATTTCCTTCGTTCCCTGTAAATGGGGGAAACCTCCAAAAAAATTATAAATTTAAAAATCGCTAATTTTCGAAATTTTTTCAATTCTTTTTACTAAAATGTGCCGTAACTTTTTCAAAAATGAACATATCAATATAATTTTCTTTTTATATAGATGTTTGATGTCTTTACCTATCATTTGATATATTTTTTTTGTAAATTTGACCCTTTATCTGCCCACAGGGGAATTTAAAAAGACAACTTTTTCACAAAAAATTAACTTTTTCAACTTGATTTTTGAAAATGTTCCGGAAATACTGACACTTTAACATATATCTTAAATTAAAGCTAATGTAATGTACTTTATTATAGAAAAAAATTTGACCTCTGGACTTAACTTTGTGGTGAAAATGGCTATCGAATGCTATTTTTGTGTGAAAATTCTCGATTTTATAATTTACATTTTTTACTTTAAAAAGTATAACTTTTTAAAAATGTATGGATCAATACAATTTTTTCATGAGAAGTAGTATTTATATACATTGGACATACTTCTTTTTTAAATCAGACCATTTCCCTATACATGGCGGGCTTAAAATATAAAAATTCCATATATAAAGTAGAACTTTTTCAACTTAACTTTTGAAAGTGTTCCGGAAGGCCTGATACTTTTATATATATCTTAAATTAAAGCTAATGTAATATACTTTATAATGGTAAAAAAAAATTTCGGACTTTATTTTATCTTCATGGTGAAAACAGACATTAAACTTAATAAAAAAAATACGATTTTTGTAAAAAAATTCTTTTTTATATTTTTAACTTTATAATGCTATAACTTTTTAAAAAATGAATGGATCAATACAATTTTTTTTATGATAAATACTATTTATATAACTCTTTCATTCAACATACTTTTTTTCTTAAATAAAACCATTTCCCTTTAAATATTTATATATTATAAATATATTTATTCATATATTACACTTATAAATCATAAAACTAGTAATCAGGATATAAATAAGGAAGTAGGAGATCATATAGCTTTTGGAATAGTCCATCAATTTTTTAAAATTAAACACCATCTACAGATTTGCATCGAAGCATATTTTATGATAGAGATTTTAATCACTGTCAGATATCAATTTACTTGATCCAACTATGCCACGTCACCACTGTGCCGCGACCCCTCTGTGCTGGGTTTTTTTTTTTGTGTCTGTTACCACTTATTCTCAGCTCTCACCGAACGGATTTCTTTCAACGATACGTTAAAAGATCACAAATTGTATCTAGTCGAAGACATTACCCTTCAAAATTGAAAAAATTTCCCTCGTTCCCCGTAAATGGGGGAAACCTCCAAAAAAATTACAAATTTAAAAATCGCTAATTTTCGAAATTTTTTCAATTTTTTTTACTAAAAAGTGCCGTAACTTTTTCAAAAATAAACATATCAATATAATTCTTTTTTATATAGATGCATAATATCATTACCTTTCATTTGGTATATTTTTTTGTTATATCTGATCCTTTAACTGCCCACAGGGGGGGATTTAAAATGACAACTTTTTTAAAAAAAATTAACTTTTTCAACTTAACTTTAAAAATGTTCCGGAAGGTCTGACACTTTTATATATATCATAAATTGAAGCTAATGTAATGTACTTTAATTTAAAAAAAAAAAATTTGACCTTTGGACTTGTCTTCATGGTGAAAACGGCTACCGAATGCTATTTTTGAGAAGTAGTATTTATATAGATCTTTCATTCGACATACTTTTTTTTTTAATCCGATTATTTCCCTTAATACAGGGGGGATACAAAACATAAAAATGCATATAGAAAGTAGAACTTTTTCAACTTAACTTTTGAAAATGTTCCGGAAATACTGACACTTTAATATATATCTTAAATTAAAGCTTATGTAATATACTTTAATTTGAAAAAAAAAAATTTGACCTCTGGACTTGTCTTCACGGCGAAAATGGCTACCGAATGCTATTTTCGTGTGAAAATTCTCGATTTTATTATTTATATTATATTTAACTTTATAATGCTATAACTTATTGAAAAGTTTATGGATCCACACAATTTTTTTATGAGAAATAATATTTTTTAATAAACCCTTTTTCATTCGACATACTTTATCTTAATCGAGATATTAATAAGGAACCAGCAGATCAAGTAGCTTTTGGAATAAAACACCAATTTTTTTAAAATTAAACACTATCTAAAGATTTGCATCGAAGCGTTTATTTTTGATAGTGATTTTAATCACTGTCGGATATCATTATACTTGATCCAACTATGCCACGTCACCACTGTGCCGCGACCCCCCTTTGCTGGGTTTTTTTTTATCTGAGATTAAAATATTTTACTTCCTGGTTTAAGGACAACAGACTATATTATAATTTCTATTTAACTCTCAAAAGTTACCTCAAAAATTATTCCTTAGAAATAAATTTTTCTTTAATAAATTTTATATTATTTAAAAAAAAAATCAATACACATATTTTTATAAAAATAATCATTAGTTAGCAAAAATGAGCAGTAATATTTTAATTATAAATTACACTGTATACTGTAGTATGTACAGTATAGCTTTGTAATATTAATTTTTTTTTATTACGGTTTTTAAATATTCACTTAGTTAATTAGTTTGTAATTAGTTAAGTAAGGCATTAATATATGGAAAATCTGAATTATCAGAGTCCCTCGGCAAGGAATCGAAGGAGACTATATTAGAAAAGTTATGGATTATATTTTCTGTATTTTAGAAAAATGAGCATTATAGAATGTTTTGTAATAATTTATTGTGTCATGATTGAATTTATGATCACCAGATGAGATGTATGATAGGCTAGGAACAAAGGAAGGTGAGAAAGAAATCTATAGACTTGCAAAAGTAAAAGAAAAAAGGTCTAACGATTATCATTATATAAGGTGTATAAAAAGTGTTGATAATAAGGTACTTTCGAGTGATGATGATGTGAAAAAAAGGTGGAAAGAGTATTTTGAAAAATTACTGAATGAGGAGTACTCAAAAGAGACATTAGAGGATATCTCGTGGAATGAGGGACTGGTAGATTTAATTAGTGAGAAAGAGATATGGGAGGCAATAATGAAAAAGAATAAAGCAGTGGGACTAGATGAAGTGCCAGTAGAAGTATGGAATATATTAGGCGGTGTTCGCATAAAGTAGTTGAAGGAACTTTCAAATAAAATCTTATTAGTAGGGAACATTTCAAATGAATAGAGGAATAATATAGTGATGCCGATATTTAAAGTAGAGATGAGAATGCTTAGATGGATGAGTGNTTTTTTTAAAATTAAACACTATCTAAAGATTTGCATCGAAGCGTTTATTTTTGATAGTGATTTTAATCACTGTCGGATATCATTATACTTGATCCAACTATGCCACGTCACCACTGTGCCGCGACCCCCCTTTGCTGGGTTTTTTTTTATCTGAGATTAAAATATTTTACTTCCTGGTTTAAGGACAACAGACTATATTATAATTTCTATTTAACTCTCAAAAGTTACCTCAAAAATTATTCCTTAGAAATAAATTTTTCTTTAATAAATTTTATATTATTTAAAAAAAAAATCAATACACATATTTTTATAAAAATAATCATTAGTTAGCAAAAATGAGCAGTAATATTTTAATTATAAATTACACTGTATACTGTAGTATGTACAGTATAGCTTTGTAATATTAATTTTTTTTTATTACGGTTTTTAAATATTCACTTAGTTAATTAGTTTGTAATTAGTTAAGTAAGGCATTAATATATGGAAAATCTGAATTATCAGAGTCCCTCGGCAAGGAATCGAAGGAGACTATATTAGAAAAGTTATGGATTATATTTTCTGTATTTTAGAAAAATGAGCATTATAGAATGTTTTGTAATAATTTATTGTGTCATGATTGAATTTATGATCACCAGATGAGATGTATGATAGGCTAGGAACAAAGGAAGGTGAGAAAGAAATCTATAGACTTGCAAAAGTAAAAGAAAAAAGGTCTAACGATTATCATTATATAAGGTGTATAAAAAGTGTTGATAATAAGGTACTTTCGAGTGATGATGATGTGAAAAAAAGGTGGAAAGAGTATTTTGAAAAATTACTGAATGAGGAGTACTCAAAAGAGACATTAGAGGATATCTCGTGGAATGAGGGACTGGTAGATTTAATTAGTGAGAAAGAGATATGGGAGGCAACAATGAAAAAGAATAAAGCAGTGGGACTAGATGAAGTGCCAGTAGAAGTATGGAATATATTAGGCGGTGTTCGCATAAAGTAGTTGAAGGAACTTTCAAATAAAATCTTATTAGTAGGGAACATTTCAAATGAATAGAGGAATAATATAGTGATGCCGATATTTAAAGTAGAGATGAGAATGCTTAGATGGATGAGTGGGGTGACTAGAGAAGATAGGATACGAAATAGATAGGAACAAGCATATAAGAGGGAGTATAGGTGTAGCGTAAATCGTGGATAAGATGAGAGAAAATAGACTAAGATAGTTTGGTCATGTAATGAGGAGAGAATAATCGGAAGCTGTAAGAATAGCTATAGAAATGAATGTTGAAGGAAGAAGAGGTAGAGGAAGACCAAAAATGATATGGAGGGATGGTATTAATTGCGATATAATGACAGCTGATGTGGTAGGTCGTGTCAAGTGGAAATTTAGGATAAGAATGACTGACCCCAAGTAGTTGGGTTTAAGGTGAGGAAAAAGGAAAAGAAGATTAAAAATTAGAAAAAGTTTTATTCGATCAATATATTTCTATTTTTGTGCTTTGTAATAATAAATAAAATTTTTTTAACACAAAAATATTTTCATGACCTATATAAATACGAATAAATTATAATATAAAAATATCATTAATAATAACTAATAAATATTATTATAATATAAATACACATTTGTACGAGTTTTCATGTATTCAATAATATTTGTTAATAGACTATATAAATTCAACGAAACAATGGCAAAAGACTTATACAAGTTATTTTTTTTGTTCAGTAACAATTATTTATTATGTTGCTTACACGATTAATATTCTTTTTTGTACTAATATGTCTTACTAGCAGTTCTCGTCATCTTGAGACATCAACAGATAATGAAGATGCTGAATTTAATAGAATTATTAAATCTGAAGGATGGACATCTATAATTACTATGGACTTTTTATTGCCAAACAGTCAGAAAGTACCAGTCAATACACTATTTAAAAATAAACTTTTAAAAATTGATAAGCATCTTGCATCATTGATATTAAGTAATATTTACAAAAATATGCTATGTGATTTATATCGTTCTTATAGATGGATGTCAAAAGAGTATAAAGAACTCGCAGATGATGAGATTAAAAATGATAAATTTAAAAAATTAATCGATACGCTTATTAAGTTCAAACCATTAATGAGTTGTACGGCTAAAGCACTAGAATATCTAAAAGGTCATTATCAGAACACTGTACACGAAGCTCTCACAAACATATTAGAATTTACTGAAAAACTGACTATAATTGCCAAAGAAAAAAAATTCACAGATGAATCAGTAATATGTTATGACTTTATAAATAGCACATTTGCACATTTGTACGAAATTGTTAATACACCCATTAATATGGATACCTATGCTGTTATTGGATATGGAAATGAAGAATACTTATCTGGTTTTTTTGAAGAACTAATGGAATATGAAGATATATGTCATTTAAAATTTTTTTTTAATCCGTCTAAACCAGAATTTCAAAAAAAAGTTCAGGAAGGTGTTAAGATATTTTGTGTACATTTTGGATTTGATAAATAGGTGGTAAAATACATAATATTTGTTTTTTCTTACTTTGTTATTTAAAAACTAATGTTTAAAATAGTAAGTAATGCATATATTTTTTTAATCTAATGTAACTAATTAATGTATTTTTTATTTAAAAACACACTTACAATTGTTAGATTTAATTATTAAAAAAAAACTTTAAGTAAGTAGAAATATTGTGAATAATATGTTGATTTAAATAAATTGTTTATAGCTATATCTATTTTAAATATTTTTTAAAAATTTCGATTAAAACGCCTGTGATAATTTATGACAGTGGCGCAATTAGAAATTTTATATGAAAAGATCTAAGGGATTTGACAAAATAAAAACTATTCAAACTAGACACACTAAAATTACAAAGAATTTTTTTTTTTAAATTATCAATTTTAATGTTTTGTGAATATCGAATTATATTTATCAATTAATCAATTACTAAAAATGTTATATTTTCTATGTTGTCTCTTTTGACGAGCGACTAATTATTACATGATAGAGAGTAATTGTTTTATGATTATAATGTATTAGGCAATTAACTCTAATTGATAGTTTGAGTCTATGATTTTTTTTGTTAATGATTTTAAGATACATACATATAATAATAACAATATTACTTTGGAAATTTTGTATGGAAGGGCTAGATAACTTTTTTTTTCCTTTTATTAATATATACACAATCTGTTCCCTATAGGTACAATAAGAGTATTAGCTAAAATAAATATAACAAGAAATACTTGATAAAAGGAGCCACCCATTGATGACACTTTTAAGTGATTATTTTTTTTTAAACTAAAATTCAGTTAATAGATCTCTACACCAGTTGCGCTTTAATCGTCTCGGAGGAATACCAGGAATAGCATTAGTTGAAAAACCTTTTATTAGGGGATTGGAGTGTGAGGCTAGTCGAGTGTGGAATCTTTTATTATATGTTATTGCTTCTTCTTTAACAGTTTTAATTTTTAGATCAAAATGGAGGGTATAATTTGATACGTATAGAGGGGAGTTAGTTAATTTTCTTAAAGAAATATTTTGAAATGCCTGAATACCATTTATATTAGATTTTTTAGCATTTCCCCATAGTTGTAGACCATAGGTCCAAATGGGTTTAATAAGGGATTTATTACATCTGAAGGATGGAAATCTATAACTAATGTTAACATTACATTGTCAAACGGTAGTGAAGTACCAGTCAATACAGTATTTGAAGATTCTTCTATCATTAATACGCATCTTGCTTCATTAATATTAAGTAAAGTTTACGAAAATATGCTAATTCATTTACATTGTTCTTATAGAATGATGTCAAGTGAATATAAAAAGCTCCCAGATGACGAGAATAAAGTAACCAAATTTGAAAAATTAATCAATACTATAATTATGTTTAAACCATTAATAATTTGTACTGCTAATGCTCTAGAATATTTTAAATGTAAATATCAGAATTCTGTACACAAAGCTCTCAATATTTTATTAGAATTTACTGAAGAATTGACCAAAAATTTTAAAGAAAATAAACACAAAGAAGAATCTAAAAAAAGTTTTAAATTTATAAATAGCACGTTTGATAATTTATCTACAATTGTTAACACACCTATAAATTTCAAGACCAAAATTATTACTGGATATGCGTATGAAGATATCTTAAGCAATTATTTTAATGGTTTAAAAGAATATGAAAATGTATGTAATATGAAATTTTTTTTAAATCCGTATCACCCAGAATTTCAAAACAAAGTTAAGGAAGGTGTTAACATGTTTTGCGTAAATTTTGGATTTAACATATAGGTGGTAAAAGACATATTATCTGAATTACTTTATTGATTTTTCCTTCCTTTATGATCTAAAAAAAAACTATTATTTAAAATTTGATGTAATCCATATATTTTTAAATCTAATAACTAATGTAATACTTAGATATTATTATTAAAAGTAAGAATCCGAGCACCTTCTTTTATATATTAATATAATATAATATTATGTAAATTATTTTAATTTAAATAAATTGTTTACATTTACATATATTTTAAATATTTTTTTTTATTATTATTTTTTAATTCTTGATTAAAAATCTGTTATAATATTATGTTATCACTGATAACATTAACATATAATATGATATTATGTTTTATACATGTATGTCACATATTATGAATTTACAAGATCCATAAAGCAGGGTTCTCTTCTCTAAAACAAAAAATAAACAGTTAACTAGGCGATAAAACTTAATTATTTTACAGATTTAAAATAAGGATTTATACAGATTCTCAATTAAGTCAAGCCAATCACATTTAACAATTTATTAAGATCCTAGCTTTCAAAAACACACTACCCTTCTCTGAATATAAAAACATATTTTTCCTATTACTATTAGTTCTTTCGATAATTTTAGAATATACAAAATTTGTGACGCTCTATCCAAGATTCTCACTCTCTGGAATTAAGTTTTTTTTAATTTAAAATATTACATACAAATTAAATGAAATAATAATAAGATAATTGAATAAAAATGAGAATGGAAAGCTGTATTTTTATTGTTCCTTGTATATTTAATTTCTATATATAAAAGTATATACAAATAAATAATATATAAACATTTACAAATTTTGTAAATTAAATTTTTTTTTTAAATACTCTGTAGACCAATTAAAAATGTTTACAAAGCATCTAAATTTCTTAAATAGACTGTAGGTGACTTCTCATTAATTGGAAAATTCAAATATATCATATTTTTTAAGCATAATCTAAATTAAGCTAAGGTATATCAAATTGTTTTTTTTTCAAAAAATTTCCCCAGGCGTAAAGTAAGATGACAATTTTGTCTTTATTTTCTAATTAATTAATAATCCATAAAGTAGTTAATATTAATTTATGAACTTTTTATTTATTTCTCTCAATATAATAAATTGTATTTCCGCTAAATTTTAAGTTTTATGATGAATACATTATTTAAGTGATTCAATTAAAGCTTAATGATGTCTCTTCTCTGATAGTATAACTATTGAAGGTATTAGTATGAAAATTAAAGTTTTATTGATGTTGCAAGCGGGCTTTTAGATTAGTAATTCGGCCTGTANGCAAGCGGGCTTTTTATATTTTGGCCTGTAACAACAACGTGGTTTGCCACTTGCATAACGACTAGCTAGAGTAGCAAGGGTCGCCACCACCTAGGCGAGGTGTCACACCTATCAGATATGATTACCGGACCATAGGTGGAATTTAATTTTAAGTTAATTAAAAGTATAATCTAAGTTAATATGTCGTTATATGTATAAATTACTATAATGCCTCGTGGTTTATAGAACACAATTATGACAATCAAAGTTGTATGTGGTTGATATGTAAAACATACCGTAGCCCGTGTCTAGATTAAGGAATAGGAATGAAATACACGCGAGTAATCAAGTTACTCGCGCATTAAATAATAATAATAATAATAATAATTACAATTGAAATTAATAAGGAAATTTAATTTAATTGTTAAAAAAAGAAAATTAAGTTAAACATGGACAAAAATGCGAATGCATCAAAAACCATGTCTACAAATAAAGGCAATACAAATAAAATAAAATATTTAAACAAATAATATTACAAACATCACGGACGGTATTGGAACACATCCGTTAATGTTAATCGGAAATTAATGAAGAACACCAGGAGCGGTCTGGACACTCGCTCCTTAGCGTTGGCTAGAAGAAAAGGGAAACACGTGCTCTCCACACATAAACAAAATTAAGTTAATTTACAATAAAATAAAATGAAATAAAATAATTAATAAAATATAGCTCATTACATAAATATAATATAAAAAAGAAAACGATACCCGGTCTCCGAAGAGACCCATCCGATGGTCTGGATGCTTCGCCGAAAAGACCTGGCCGTTCGCCGTTGGCGGCTCTACTCCATCATTGAAAAAAAAGTCAATAAAACAACAAATGTGTGCACCCTAGCACGGTCAATGACAGAAGAAAGAATAGAGAAGAGTCAACACCGATCTAACGGCAATTTCAAAACGATAACGGCCAGTCTTTTTGGAAGGGATCAATACGATAACAATTCGATTTTAATTATATTTCTCTTTTATCGCCTTATCTAGCGGTCAGAGGCAAAATAATGAGTGGTTGACACCGCTGTGTCAGAAAAAGGTTCTTTCGCGCGATAAAATAAATAAGTAGACATAACAAAAAATCATAAGCGGTCCACCTTCGAATTTGTGACGTTACAATGTCATATAAATTTATAAATGTTTAAGAAATGTTAACCATTAAGTTAGTGTTACTTGGATGACGTTTTAATAATTCTTAAAGTATTTGAATGTAAATTATAAGAAAAGTACAGTGTCAAAAAAATTGTATTATGTACCAAACTAATAGCATAAAAATGATTTGTAATTTAATTATATATATTTTCATGGAATAGTTATCTAAATCATGATTACTATGTAATAAATTATAAAATTATAGTGATAAAAAATTCTAAAAAGGCAGTACAGTATTCGAGTTACCAAAAAAATTAAGTGATGGGCAGTATCATCTATATAAAGTAAAAAGGCTAAGGTAGCACTCTCTCTCTTATCTTCCATTCTCATCTTTTTAATACATCAGCACAGTAGTGCAATATTTACTGAGTAAAGCAGAATAACGCAGCACAATATGGAACATAGATGTAGAGTTTGCTAGTTACTTAGCTATTTAGCTTAACCCGGTGGAAAATGAAACAATTTCGACTGTCGTTAGCCTCCTGATATTTCAAATTATTTCCTACCTGAATATAATTTATTTTTAAGATTTTAAATAAAGACATCGAAAGGTGAGTCAATTTTATTAACCCTTATATACACATTTAATGACTAAAAAAATATTAATCGTTTTTAAATAATAAAAGGTTTTATGAGTAGTCAAAGTCATTAACATAACAGTAACCAATTCTATCATATTGTAATAATTTATGGTGTACACACATTTTAGAAGTCTTGGGATTGAGACGTTCTTGCTGCTGCTAGCGTTAATCCAGTTACACACCCTTAGAGCGAGTCCTCCGTTCTTTTGCTAGCACCACTTGAAGAAAAAGGCTGGAGCAAGGTTGTATAAATGCATATGCTACTCGGTTTGCTTAACATACAAAAAATTGTATCTTTACAATTTAACACTTAATTAACCTTATTATTTTTGAACTATGACCTCGATAAAGTACAATAATTAATTATACGTAGTAATTTACTTGTGATTTATGGTATCTAGCCTTTTTCACATGAGAATATTATTTTTATTTCTTTATGCCAAAATCAACAACATAACTATTATTAACTATCCTTTCCTTATTGTTTTCTTTTTTTCTTTTTAGCCTTTATTACATAAGAACATTATTTTTAAATAATATTTTTTTAACGCTTTATAAACCCAACCCAACCGTAGCGGCCTCCCCAAAGGAAGAGGTTTCTTAACCATTGATACTCTAGATGTTTATTGATGAAATTTTTAGCCTAGACATCAGACCCGTATTAAAAAATTTGGCGCCCCCGGGCATATAATTTATACCCCCTCCCTCATCATCACAATAAATAATAATAATAATATAACACTATTCATTTCGTTCATAATTGATTCTTTAATATTAAAATCCAAAAAATCCAACTTAATAATTAATAAATGAGAATTATTTAATACTTTTTTTAATTAACAAATTATAACATAATTAAAAATAAAATTTTCTTTTTTTTAAAGAATTTTTTTTCTTGCTTGATTATTGACAAATTCTTCAATTATGTCGCTATAATTATTCTGATGAGTTAATTGAGATTCAATATTAAAAATTGCCAGTGCATTTAGTCTGTCTGTGGATATATTTGACCATATATATGTTTTTATACGTCTAAGTGTTGAAAATGACCGCTCTACGGTACAATTGGTCGCTGGAGTACAAAGAAACATACGTAATGCTATACTTACATATGGAAAAATATCCTCCAACTCATGTTTTTTCATCATGGTACTCATATCAATTATACTTTTAGGATGATATTTTATATTTTGTAGATGACTTTGGAAATGGATATACTCATTTACAAAAGTTTCATCTAAATCACTTTTGTGTATATCAAGTTTAAATTTTCAGCTGATACATATACTTCCGATATTTTCATTGTATCAAGTTTTAAATAGAAACTGTACTTAGTTATTACATTATCATATGCCAACTTTCTAGTAGTTAATTCTTTAATTATAGAGTCACAAATTACATAATATGTATTGACTTTGAATTCTAAATCACTAGGCAAATCAACTTCTTCTAGATCAACTATTTCATCATTTTCACGGATCAAGATTATACTATATGTAAACTACATATCTTAGTTGGTAGCAATAATATAGCTATATAAACAGTAGTTCATAACATTTTTCCAAAATACAAATTACAAAAATATTAAATAAAATGCAATTATTTATTTATTTTTTTATTTATTTTATTTATGAAATTTACGATCTGTAAAAAAAAAATTTTACAATAAGTAAATAGTTTAGAAAATATACATATATAAAATACTTAACATTAGCAGCCTGTGAGGTCGCTCCCATTGGAGTCGCCTGCTATTGAAAATTTATATTTAGTTTTATTACATAATATTAACAATAATAATAATAATATATAATAGTATAGTAGTTTATACAATAATTAGGATTTTAATTACGTAATGCTAACAAGATTAAATCATTTATAAAGATAATAGGTCTCTGCACCATTCTCTCTTAAGACGCCTTACTGGATTGCCAGGCAAGGCGTCATTACATTTTTAAAATAAATTTTGCTAAAATATTTTGCCACCCCTGAAACATGCCGCCCCCGGGCATAAGCCTACCCGTGCCACCCCCTAAATACGGCCCTGCTCGACATTATCATATGATAGTTGTAAGAATGAAGAAGAATTGCAAGGTAATTGTATGAATTGATAAATGCGAACATGAAGTTAGAATATGTTGGATAGAATTGTTGATATATTTCTTTTATTTTGTGCATTTATTTATTTTGTTCTCTGACGCATAATCGGTCAAAATATTTTTTAGCACAAAAGTAATATGTCTTATTGAAGACTGTAATAATGTTTTAAATGACAACGCAAATCGAGTTGATTCAAAATGAATATCACTCATACGCTAACAACAACACAGGGTTGTAGCTCAAAGTTCTTCATGTGGATTGTCTGAGGCCGGTTCGACGGTTGTCCCAGAGAATATCCTTTATTATGAGATAAGATGTCTTTTTATATATTTTTTAATCTCCACTTTCTAGTAGTGTTGTTGTCAGCGCGCTTTTAGTGGATGTCAATTTATTTTACAGATTAAATGTTACATGATTATTATAATATGATGTACTGTGAACAATGATATAATGTGGTTAATAATGATACAATATGGTTAAATTATAGTATTGCACAGCGTGATAATTATGACAGCTAATTTTTTTTTATTTTTTAGCTTCGATGCGAAGCTGAGCAGGTATTAGTTTTACTATGATGTGTTTTTTTTTTGTGTCTGTTACCACTTTTTCTCAGCTCTCACCGAATNAGTTTTACTATGATGTGTTTTTTTTTTGTGTCTGTTACCACTTTTTTTCAGCTCTCACCGAATGGATTTCTTTCAACGACACATCAAAAGATCACAAATTGTATCTAGTCGAAGACTTTACCCTCAAAAATTGAAAAAATTTCCTTCGTTCCCCGTAAATGGGGGAAACCTCCAAAAAAATTACAAATTTAAAAATTGCTATTTTTCGAAATTTTTTCAATTTTCTTTACTAAAAACTGCCATAACTTTTTTAAAATGAACATATCAATATAATTTTTTTTTTATAAATGCTTGATGTTTTTTCCTATCATTTGATATATTTTTTTTGTAAATTTGACCCTTTATCTGCCCACAGGAGGGGATTTAAAAAGACAACTTTTTCATTAAAAAAATTTTTTTTAAGTGTTCCGGAAATACTGACACTTCTATATATACTTTAAATTAAAGATTATGTAATAAACTTTATTATAGAAAAAAAATTTCGCACTTTATTTTGTCTTCAGGGTGAAAATGACCAACGTATGCTATTTTTGTGTTAAAATTCTCGATTTTATATTTTTAACTTTAAAATGTTATAACTTTTTGAAAAATGTATGAATCAATATTTTTTTATAAAAAATAATATTTATATAATTCTCTCATTCGACATACTTTTTTTTAAATCGGACTATTTCCCTTAATACAGGGGGGGTTCAAAACATAAAAATGCATATAGAAAGTAGAATTTTTTCAACTTGACTTTTGAAAATGTTCCGGAAATACTGACACTTTAATATATATCTTAAATTAAAGCTAATGTATGGAAAAAAAATTTGACCTCTGGACTTGTCTTCGTGGTGAAAATGGCTACCGAATGTTATTTTTGTGTGAAAATTCTCGATTTTATATTTTACATTTTTTACTTTAAAATGCTATAACTTTTTAAAAAATATATGGATCAATACAATTTTTTCATGAGAAGTAGTATTTATATACATCTTTCATTGGACATACTTTTTTTTAAGTTGGACCTTTATGTAGTTAAGTAGTTTCCTTTATGCATAACTTAAAAATACATATAGAAAGTACAACTTTTCAGCTTATTTTTTTAAAGTGTTCCGGAAATACTAACACTTTTATATATATCTTAAATTAAACCTTATGTTATATACTTAAATATTAAAAAAGATATTTCGGACGTTATTTTGTCTTCATGGTGAAAAGAGACATCAAAGTTAATAAAATAAATACGAATTTTGTAAAAAAATTCTTTTTTTATATTCTTAATTTTATAATGCTATAACTTTTTAAAAAATTTATGGATCATCAGGGATTCGGAACGGAGCAAATTTTGTTCCGTTTCGATATTTGCTCCGGAACGGAATACTAGCTACAAATTGTTTTGAAAAAATGCTTTGAAAAGTTCCTATTTATTTTCACCCCTCTGATATTTATTAATCACATTTAAATTATTATTATATATTTTATATATAATAATAATTATTATATTAATCTATTATTAAATTTTTATCTTTTATATAGAGGTAGGCCTCTTACGGATTCAGATTTACCAAAATATGCTAGATATAACAATATAATGATTACCATATTAATTTTGAATGTTAAATATTGTTATGATAAGTAAATGGATCAGCTTAATTTTTTAGTAATAAAAAAAATTCTGAACAACTTTCTATTTTATGTATTAATTTTTCTTTATAACACTTGTAATAAATTTTTCATTACTAATTTTGGAATTTTAACTGATAATACAATATAAATATAGTTTTACTCCATAATAAAGTTTTCAACATATCTTTTTAATTATAATTATTCTACAATTCAATTTTTGTTTTGATTTACATTTATAAATGTTCAACCTCCAATCACTTTATTTAAATAAATAATAATTTATTTTACATATTAGGAGTTGGAATTTTCTATTCTGAAGTTTACTTTAATTCAATTTAAAATCCTAGATTTTTTTTCACATTTATTATGGATGTTATTGATTTAACATCCATTATTTCTATAGAGTTATTTAAAGAAATAAAAAAATGTATACAACAAAACTGAATCATCAACATTTAAAGAAATTTGATGATTCTCTAAAAACAGAACTGGTTTTATTTTGTGAAGAACTAATAATTGCCTTTTTTTAATAACTTTCTAATATTATGTTTTATATTATCGATTAAGTTAAAAGTTGAATGAGTAAGTAAATTGTCCACTTTTCATATTTCATTTATTAAAATATATTTTTATATTTTATTGAAAAATTCTATTGTTTTACTTTCAATTTGTTGAAATACCATTTCAAATTAGTAATTATAAATCATTAACAGTTAATTGTATTTGAAAAAATTTTACAAATTCAAAAATACAAGATAATACTTGGTTATTTATTAATTTATATCTCCGTAATGGAGAATTATGAATTTATTAATACTTTTGTATTTATAGTAGGATAATGTAACAAAATAAATATAGATTTTATTTTATTTTATTTATTTATAAATAAATTTTGATTTGTGACTTTTAAATTTCTTTGATCCAATAATTATACTAATTAAAGATGCATGATAAAGATAAAATACTTAATTAGTACTCAACAATGTGTTGTCATGTTGTTCGGTCGTGACGAAACAGTTTGGTGGGTGAGCGCCGGTTTTCATCTCTTCAACAAGAGCGCGACATGCCACAACTAGTTTATCTGTTGGGGTAGTGTGTGGCGGTGGTCGTGAAGGATTCATTCGCGCTCAATTAGTCGGCCGTTTCGGCTATATCGACGCCAGGTTTTTTTTGGGTCGAGTATTGCCTTGTCGCCACAGTTTTCAATTTGAGTTGCTTAACGGATTGTTTTATATGTTACGGTGTTTTTTTGTTGCTTTCCCTGCATCTGAAGTGTTACAGTATTCATCACCTTCAAACGGCAGTAGGTAATTATTAAGAATTTTTTATTGCTTATTTTAACGGATTTACAGTCCACATAATATATGTATTAGTTATAAAAAGGGGATATATGTTATTTATTTTATTAGTAATTTGTGATAATTTCATTTATCATTGGCTCTTGTTGTTTGTTATTTTTTTTATAATAACTGAAAATATCATATTGTGATTATTATATATGTTGTTTTTCTTTATATCTAGTATATTGTAAGGCTCAATTTCCACATTTTTATATTCTCCTTTCCTTCCGCTAAGGCATGGCCAAAATACGTATGGACAATCGTATTTATTAAACAAACTAAAAGATTACAAAATCGCAAATTGCCGATACTAAAGAAAATATAGCCGGCATTGCACACATGTACAAAATGTTATCAAATAGTAAATGATATCAATTTTTGATTTAATAAATTAGAGAACTGTTATGAAATAAAATAAAACTTTATGAGGTTATACTTTAACAAATATGAAACACAATAGTTGAAAAATCACTCTTAATGTATCAAGATATTTTATTAAAACAATCGTAAAATTTTCTAACTTATTTACTGTCAACAATTGTAAAAATGTTGACTAAATTTGCTAATCTAAGTAATGAAAAAGAGTAAATAATAAAACTAATCCGTCAGAATTAATATTCTTATTTAACTTGAATTCTAAACTTGCCACTTAAATAAAATATCAGTTGTTCAAAATTTTAGCAAATAGTAAAAAATACCATAGAAATTAGAAGATTCTTTAAATATTCATAAATTTTGAAATATACTTGAAATGAACATTGAAAATTGGTATGATATTATCTGCTGTTTTTCATTTGAATAAAAAAAATTAAAAATACTATATTTTTTGATAACATAATATTATTACAATCAATAATAATATCAATTGGTAGTCATCGGTTAATGAATGACGACCAATTGTTACATTACCTACGGTAGAGGCTGTTCACAAACAGATAAATTAAAATTGAAATTAGGCACGAATAAATGATGCGGCTCGTGATGAGTTTTAATGTAGATAACTATTTTAAATGCTCTCGCTGTTAATTTAATTATACACTTTCATGCTAAATTTTCCTTAAATGTAGTATTCAGAGCAATATAATCATATTTGAAACTAAGGATGTAGCTTAGTCTTTTAAAAATTAAGAAAATTATGTTTATTGTTATTTAAATTATTTTTAGAATGGGGAAAGATACATTTAGCCCTTTTAAAATGTTCTTTATAGTTTCATCTATGAATTAAAATCTTGAAACTTTCATTAGACTTTAGACAAAAAACATAAATAAATACATAATGGTAAAATTAATACCTTTTCAGCTTTGCATCGAAGCTAAAATATAACTATGAAAATGAAATATTAAAAATAATAATAAATATTAAAAATCAAAAAATGATGCATCAGAAACTATTTTATAGTCTTTAATTTACCTCAAACTATCCCTTAACTGTCGATAGATCAACTATAATATTAGAAAATATGGACAAGTTATTTTAACCTGAGTTAAAATTAATTATTAGTTGATAGTTGAAAAGTAGACTACAACTCCTATAGGAATAAGTTTGGAAACATTGTTTACGTATTGAATAATAATGTTATAATGACCACTGATAATTTTTGTGTAAACCTTCAAACTACTACCTGTAATAAGTTTTGACAGCATGGCGTACTTTAAATGATTTTTAATTGTCGATAAAGCGACTATAACAATTGAACACGTTTCAACGGTCACAGATAAAAGTGTACACTAGTTATGTATGTTAGATATCAATGCTAAAACTCCTATAGGAAAAAGTCCGGAAACATTATGATATGCATTGATTGATAATACTATATTCTACAAATACCCCAATTATAGATCGTGTATATGAGAGCGATTTTTAAAATGTCCATTTAAGTTCTTTTTACATGCTTTAATAAAACATTTTTTTTTCATAATAAATTTGCAGATATTTTGCAATTGATATCATCTTTATAAAATTTAATTCATAAAAATAATCATAGCAAAATCTGCCTTTAAATAGGACACTTTTCTACCCTTAAAACGATTATTTAAAAATTCTTTAACATAAAAAGTTATTTTTACCATAATTCTTTTTAAAATTGAATTCTCAATTGAAATTAGTAAGAAAAATTAGGGGTTGTCATTTAAACTTCTTAAGTTAGGGTAAATTTCTACCCTTTTGCATTAGGGTTGAACTTTGATTTTAATCGTAAGAGATGCATTTAATTATTCAATTAGCCTCTAAAAAAAAAAAAATTATTAATAAATCAATAGCGGCTCTAAAAAATCGGTGTTTCCTAACTTATTGAACAGCCTGTGTATAAACAAATTTTTATTTTGACTGACCAATACCACCCGCATGTAATGCGCCTTATATATAATATAATATATATATATTATATATTTATATATTCCTACCGCCGCTGCCGCCGTTTATACCTTAGATATAATGTTCCCCCCGCCCACAAAACAAGGCTACACCTAGTGCATGATACGTTTATGTACTTATGTCGCCTTACTATATATATGTATCTATGTGTATATATATATATATATGTATATATATTCCTACAGCCGCCGCATATGCCTCGCGTACAATGATCCCCCGCGCCCCGCCCGCCCAAAAAACACAGCTATACCTCGTGCATGATACGTTTACGTAATTAAGTCGCTTTACATGTATATATATATATTCTAATTACTATTAAAATTTATTTATTAACACGCTTTATTCTCATTAAGATATTAAGTGGGTGCTTTGTGCTATATTTTTCGTATATTGAGCGCCCGACGCTTTTATCACAATAATACTAGTATTTTTTGTTCATTATTGTTTTAAGCTTATTTTAAAAATTATTTTTAACTTTTTAGTTAAATGTGCTGTAAAAGCGTGTTTTTTTAAACTATATTTATTTAAATTATTTATTACTCTATCTAAGTTGATAGATTAACTCTTTGTGAATTTCTTTATATCGTGTAGTACCTATTTCAAAATTTTTGAATAGTATCTATAAAATAAGGCTTGGAGATTGCTAAATGTATAACATTTCAAAATTAAGTAATCTATCATTATAAGACAAGTTTTGTAAAAAAAATGCTGTGTTTCGGTTTTTGTAATAATTTTATTTTGTCTATTCTCATTGATTTGATGGTTGAGGCTTCTCATATTGTTCTGCTGAAAGACGTTTAATGACGTTAAATTCGAGTGTTTAGAGAAGCAATCGTATCCAATGATTGAGTGAACATTGTTGAGAATATGATTAGCAGTAACAGATTCATTTTTACCTTTATTTTTATACAATATAAGATGAAAATAGATAGTACTTAATAAGTAATTTATTAATGAAGTAAAATAAAAAAAAGAATTTATAACAATTAAAAAAATGTTTGAATGATCTTAAAATAATTAGCTTCTCTTCTTTTTTTCATTTACTCTTATTGTAGACATTAATTATAGTGATGACTAATTGTATATAATCTTGTGTACTTTGTATATTTGTTATAATTATTTAATTATACTGTGATAGATATTTAGCACTTATAATTTTATTTTATTTATATTTTTATAATGATGATTTATCTAATAAACCACATTATTATGGAAGATGATAGATATAAAACACCAATACAAATATGAAACATTAACTCAAATTAGTAGAATAATAGATTGCGCATAGGTCTATTCAAGTTTACTTGAATAGCCAATGAGAAGCATTGTGCAATTAAAATATAAAACATTAAGTCTCCCCATTCGTAAAACAGGCCTATAAAAGAGCGATTTCTAGCTCATTTATCACCTTATTTTTTCTAAAAATTTGGTCATGAAGCATCTCTGCACCAGAATGTTTCGCGATTGTGCTCTCTCTGACTAAGAATCTTTNCACGATTGTGTTCTCTCTAACTTAGAATCTTATTTTACACTTGGTGTTTATTATCTAAATCTCACATAAGTAATGCAATTCTAAAAAAATAACTTAACCTTTTTATCTTTTTATTTTTAGTTTTAAATATTTATAAATTATTAAGACAATTAATTTTTTTTATTTTATATTTCGTGAGTTGTTCCTATTATGATTTTTTTTTAATTCTTCAATTGTATTGTCTATTTAATAAGTGCATTTCGAAAATCTACTTTAGCACATCAAGTGGTTAAAACTGTTGGTAAAACAATGGTTTATGGTATGTCACTAAGGAGATCGTAGAGTGTATTTTAAATTTAGATAGATAAGTGTTTGATTGATTGCACAAGATGCTGATGGTTTGTTGAAATCATTACCCTAGAACATCAAGCGGTTAAAACTATTCGTAAAACAATAGTTTATGACTAGGTTCTCATAATCTATCTGGTTATATAAATTTTCATTTTAAAATATAAAGTAACACATATATTCAGACACCAGGTATAGTAAGGAATTACAGTGAAGTAATATTTCAAGTTTAATAATTTTTATAATCTAACAAAAGCTAGCTGGACACAAGGTAAGAAATTATATTTTTAGCATGTCATAAAAATTAAAAATAGACTTAAGGTAAATCAAGAATAACTTTTATCGAAGGAATAACAGATAATAAAAAAAGGGGATATTATTAATAGCTACTTACTCACCATTCAGATCGTAATAGCATGCGTTCAACGTAAATGTTTAATTTTTATTTAACACCTATATAAAAAAAAACAATTCAGCCATTAAGGCTTGGCGCCCAACAACTGGACAGTTGCATTTTACGCAAACACACACTGTTTCTTATTTCTATAGCATAACCAATAAGAGTCGTAAAATTCTTCCCCATTATCATTGCACATTTCATTGTAAAATTAATATTATTCAGGTGTGCTTCATACGGATGTAATTTTTCTTCGATTTACATTTTACGACAAAACATAAGTGGTCATTGTATCTTAACAAAGAATTCATGATTATATACCGTATACTTTTATATTCATCTTGTAGCTAAACGAACTTCAACACTCCGTTAACTATAATATTTATATTTATATTCTGTTTCTATATCTATATTCAATTTAGTTATCCTCTCATCACTTTTTTTGACAAAAATTATTTCTTGTATTTCACCATTCTAAAATATAAAAACATTCATCTTATAATCTCCTTAATTTCCATTTCCCTCGCTTTGCTCTTTTTTTTTATGACAATATTGTGATATTGTAATAGCACAAAATTTGTGTTATTAAAATTTAAATAACATTTAATGTTAACTAATTGTGTTGTTTATACCTCTATCTCTCTCTCTCTTTTAAATCATTGTCTGATGACATGTTATTGAAGTAATGTAATCTCAGTTGATTATTAGTGCTTATGAATAAATCATTTGGTGTATATTTAAAAAAATAAAATTTTTGTGTTTGTGGCTATTACTAATTATGGATTACATTAACTAAGGATGTTTTCTGATTTACTTAAGGTAAATAAGAATGATATATTTTTCCTTTTGTTTTTCTTTGTAAATATGTATGTGTGCGTAAAAAGTTTTCTTTTTAATATAAGCATAAAAATATAATATTATGTTATAATTCAAATAACAAAAATTAATAATATAAAAATAGAAACAATAATGACTTGGGTTTTTGTATAAGGTGAGAACCTGATGATGTTGTGGTTCTATCGGGGTCGTATAGTTCGAGGATTTAGAACGACAAAGACAAGTAGATATAAAAATAATAAACGCAGTACCTCTGCTCGAGGTGTAATAAACCTTTGTCTGGTTAGTTCCTAATGTCCTAACTAAGAGGCAACGAATCGGCGAATCCAGTTAACGAATACCAGAGCCTAATTTATAAAGTGGAAATCACGCTAGGTTTTTTAAAACATTTTTAAGGCAACGGAACGGCGGATCCAGTCCACGAATGTCATATAACGTGATTATGTATAATTTCTTTAACCAACCAGTCAAAATTGACACTTTAAGATATTAATTTAATAAATAATCTATTGCTTTGTCATCCTTTACTAAAACTTATTAACTCCAAATAATTGGGATAACATAAAATTACTTGCTTCTTTTATTCTTGCAAATTGCTGTAAAATGATTTGATAAATATCTCGATATGTTTAAAAGTATTTAATTCGCACTTTGTCAAAAGATAAATAATTAAAACAAGTTCTTTTCATATATAAATAAAACGCATAAAAGTCAGCCGATAACAACACAGGGCTGTGACTGATAATTGTTTCTTTTTTATTCTTATTTCAATTCGGAGAAAGCAAACTCTCTCTCTCCGTGGTCTAAAAGAATTCAGTGCTTATTATAGTAAAATGATAGTGTCCCCAATCCAGGGATATTGTTGTTTTTAGTGATCTTTTTAGTTTATTGTACTTAATTATACATTACATGATTATTATATTGAGATAACATGTTTAACAATTGATAAATTGACATATATGTATAATATACATATATATATATAAATAATAAGAAATTGTGTAGAACATCGTATTTGTTATGACAGATAAATTATTTGTTTGTTTACAAGTTATTTAAAATACAGATTACACATTTTTCATTGATAATTGTAAGATGCGTAATGCAAAGCATTGAGCATATTACGACAATTAGCAAAATTAAATTCGGAAAATTTGAGTGATTGATAAAATAATTAATTAGTAATGAATTTTAATAATAATTAACAAAACAAAAAAAAATATATTTACAGTATCAAAGGTTTTAACTGAGAGATATTGCCTCAAAGATTTACATATTACTAAGAAAGAGTTAATAAAAGCTATTAAATTTAAGTACTGGAAAAATAATTTCTAATTTCTATGCTCAATGATTTTAAGACCATTAATAATAGAGAAAAAATATTTAAAAAAGTTTTGTTTTTATTTGGAAAAAGAAAGGTATGATTTGATTAGAGTCTAATCATTAGACTGTAATTATATTTTGTAAAAATTATTTTTTTGTTTCTTAGGGGTACTATGAGATGTGATCAAATTTCCTAAGAGGAAAAATTTTTTACATAATTAATGCAATCCATAAAATTTATACAGAAATCCAATGATATAAATTTATAAGTTATAGAGTTATAATGATGAGAAAGTCATATTTATGAATTGCATTCTTATAATCTGTTATTTTATCATAAATCCATTCCTCTTGACTATTAATAATATCTTAGCTGGTTTGATAACTGAAGGCCCACGGATGTCTGGAGCGGGTTCCCTTTTTGTTTGAAAATAAGTTATATTTGTTTAAAATTATTAAATCTGGGAAATTAATGTTTACTATATGTGTAAATGTTAAGAAAATTAAGTGATTCCAATAATTTTTTTTAGAGATGGGGAATTTATAATGATATTCAGGTTTTTTCATTACTTTTCTTAATAAGATCGTTCTCTCATTTTAAATGCCCATCAACAGATGGCATGTGGAGGCTAAATATAACCATTGTACCATTTCCTCATATCACTTTCTACGTCATGCTGTGAATTATCAGCTAAGATCAACGAAAGAAAGGCAATTGGCTTGTTTTTTAATATAATATTTTACATTTTTGCGCCATATGTAATGGTGCCCCGTGATGTGGTAGTAATATAATATTGTTTTTCTGTGATGTTTCCTAAATGTACTATCAGAGCAGAACTGTTCTATGGTGCAATTCCATGACTGTTTTTTTCGAAAAAATCTTTTGGTTGAAACGGTTTTGTGTCAGGGAGGGACCATACTATATTAAATTTTAATAATAAAAATATTTGATCTCTAAGTCATGTATGATTAATGATTGATACACATTTGTTTTTTAATGGTATACTATATAATATATTATGTATTGCGATGTTATTATTAAACTTATTATTAAATAAAGTTAAAATTTTAATTGACAAAAAAAAAATGTGTCATTAAAAATATCAGATTAACAATTGTTAGATTAATAGTATTTTGTATTAAATGATAATATGCACAAAGTACTTATTTATTGATTTATTTTAAATATTTTTTTTTTTTTTTGAAAGAAAAGAAAGTAATTAGAGAGATAAAAATTATATGTAAATAAAGATTGCATGTAAATGATAAAAAATTATACATGTATAAATGTATATTTATGAATTTTGAATATGATAATCATATTCTTGGTTAAGTTCTGATGCATTTTTAATTGGTTGAAATATAATAGGATTGAGTAATTTTTCATGGTTCCTTTTCAAACAAGTCGGGCATAGCCAAAGTAAAGTACATTTTTGTAATTTTATTTTCCGTATATTATGATAAGTTATGTTGCTTGTTGTATAATACCCATGACAAGAGGGATACATTTTATAAATTGATATATAATTTTAAAACAAAATTACTAAGGGTATATAGTATGAATTGTTGTAAATGACAGATTTTAAAGTAATTCCAAGTATGATTATTCCTATTAGTGAATAAACATTATAGATTTATTTGGTATAGTGTGAATTATATAACCAAATGATGATCTATTTAATTTAATGAATGAAATATACTTCCTTCTCTTTTTTTTATTACCATTGTAGTAGTTTATTTTTGTAAACTTTAGCAGCCTTTATGAAGTATGATTTTTGCGATATTAATAACCAAAACCGTATAAAATAAATTGAGTTCATTTAACTCAAATGAGATATAATTGAAATTATTTTATTTAATAATATTGGGTTAAATATTAGATTTTTGACAAGAAAAATTAAGTATGCTATAATCCATATTGTTATTATGTTACATTTAAAATTTTGAAAGATAAAAATAATGGAGCAAGAATAGTGCATTGAAATGAAATATTCTTCACTTTTCTTTTTCTGTATACTCGTGAAATATATTAGTGCCATTAAAATCGGTACTTTCTGTTTTGTTTACATTTTCATCATATTGATAATCTCTATAATTTTTATCCTGATTTTCGAAATTTTTTTTGATGTAATTAATTATTTTATTAAAGGTTTCGTGAGAAGGAAAAGCAAAATAGTTTTTTGTAATAATTTCATTGTTTATAGTGATATTGTTATCATTTCTAACGTTTACATATTTTCCATTTTATCTTCATACTTTTTTAAATCTAAATCGATAGTGTCTAGAATATTTAAATTAATATATTTTATATTGAATTGTTTATTAATGTATTGTATATTAAATTGTTCCAAAATTTATCTGATACCTTCTGTGCTTTTTCAAGCATATTTNTTATGTATGCTATAATCCATATTGTTATTATGTTACATTTAAAATTTTGAAAGATAAAAATAATGGAGCAAGAATAGTGCATAGAAATTAAATATTCTCCACTTTTCTTTTTCTGAATACTCGTGAAATATATTAGTGTCATTAAACTTGGAACTTGGAGTAGAATGAAATTTCGTGAGTTATAAAATTAAGGTTTCTTTTCTTAAAATAATAGTCAATATCTTTTTGCTATTTAAGGTAGTTATTGTATAAATGATAATTTTTGTGCAATAAATATTTTCTTTGTTTACATTTTTGACAGAAATTTGTTGTAAATTAAATAAATAAATATATATATATAAATTTTAATTTACCAAGAATTCAGAGCAACGGCGAACCGTAAAATAACAGCTCAAATCTGCTCACTCAATATCAGCCGTCCACCTATTAATATGACAATCGGGTGTCATCGGGTGTCTCCCCGCCCTTGACACTTTGACAAGCTCGCCGCCGAATATGAATTACTGATAATGCGTTCTGTTTCGTTCTAATGTTTCGTCCTTAACGAATGGATTACAATTTTTCTCCTGTGGTTCTCTCCGGTTTTCCAAGTTTGTTTTAGTGACTATTTAAGCCGTGTCTGTATTTGTTTTTGTAACGGATAATTACATTTTGCTTTTGTGTGCGTTACTAATAAACGGACTACTATTTCTTCGACACCTCAGCTAACTGTGTCGATTAAATTGATTTTGTTTTTTTTTTTTGTGAAAATTTTATTTTCTTTTGACCAGTGCGTTGATGTTTTCCTTGCCGTACCATCTGGATACGTGATAACTATTATAAATTTAATTATGGGTTCAACATAATTAATGTTTCCAGATATTTTTGCTGACATTATTTAATTGTGATCGAAGGTTACAATATTTTTTTTTAAATACACAATAATATGAGTAATAAGATGATTACATAATTTTTGTCACGTTGATACTACTATTACAACATCTATTCTAATTTTTAAACATGTCGTGACCTTACAACATAAAATCTTTAAATCACAATAAAAATTTTTTTTTAATATTTAACCTAATATAATAATTTATAAAAATGAGTAATATATTTATGATTCATAGTTAAGTGTACAATATAATAAAATAACTTGTATATATATTATTTTTGTGAAAAAAAATTCTATAATGAAAAAAATTCTAATCTATTATATAAATTTGAGCTTGTTCATAAGGTAAACTTCTTCCATATTCATCAATGACTTTGATTGCAAAATAGTACATACAGTTAGATTCATACATCAGAAGATCTATGTCCATAGGTAATTGTTCTGCTTATAGTTGTGCTAATTTCTTCCACATTATTTCTGTTGTCAATTGGTTAATCTCTTTGCATATTTAAAGTTCATAGTATTTTATTTTTTTAAATGATGAATTCGTACGTAGTTTCATTTTTATTGTAACAATTTTTCCAGTGGCTTGTAATTTAATTTTGGTATTGGTGGAATTTTTAATGTTGATAGTCAGATGGTAATGTAGGTAGATACCTTAATTGAATTTTTCTCAAACTCATTTTTTTAAATTTAATTTATTCTTTGAAAAGAAAAAAGAAATGTCTTTCACTGAAAAATGAGTACATTTTAATTTTGCATATTCAGTACATACATTGAAAATAATTATTAACACGCTTATATTAGTTTCACGTGTATGTTTGTTGTTTGTCGTTTGTAAGTTTGTAAATTCACGCGGCACGTGTTATTATGTCGCGTATCCCGTCGTGTATGACCTTGAGACTATACTGTTGTAACGCATTCGCCCCACCCCGCTTACCACTCGTAGTGAACAATATTTTCCAACCCGTAGACGTGCGCTTATCATCAATTATATATATATATATATATAACAAATTTTTATTGTAATTGACACAGCCCGCGTCGTTTTACGCCGCGGTGCAAAGTCCAGCAAGTGCCGCACGGCCGACGTCGTCCCGCCGTTATATCGTAGTCTTCTTCCCATTGTTAAAATAACATCGTCAACAAACTGATCCGCACTCGCGCACCGTCGTCATCTACGCTGCTAACCTATTGACGCCCGAGGATCACGCCGGACATCGCGTCTTCGACGCCAGCAAAAGTGCCGCGATATTATGCGAAGATTATATATTATATTAATATTTATACGTATATACGTATATGTTAATACTCATTTATATATTCCTACAGCCGACGCCTCTGCCGCCGTATATGCCTCGTGTATAATGTTCCCCCCGCGACACAAAACACGGCTATACCTCATGCATGATACGTTTACGTACTTAAGTCCCTTTACATGTATATATACATATATATATTCTAATTGCTATTAAAACTTATATATTAATACACTTTATTCTCATTACGAGATATGTAGTGTATTCATTCTGATTACGGAGGATGATTCTCGTATCGTTATTTTTCGTCATTACCTCCACGTTACGCGC
>NW_026099572.1:46631410-46632661 GCF_025091365.1 Daktulosphaira vitifoliae | reverse complement strand
TTGTATAAAATAATTTTTTTTTTTTGATTATTAATTATTTATTTATACAAAAAAAATTATTAGCTCAAAGGAATTTTTTTGATTGAAACAAGTTCTTTATAATATTATAATAAGAATTAATGAAATGACTTTCATAGTTCATCTTCTATCATTGCAACAAAAATGTTAAGTTACTTAATAGATTCTCGAATTAAATTCACTCCATACAATGCACCTCGACTAACCTTTCAATAACTGAAATCAAAACTAATTTAAATATAATTTTTTTATTATGAACATTAAATTTGAGTGAACGTGCTAATGTGCCTTGGATTGTTCTATTATATAAAATGTTTATAGATTTGTCTTTAGTTATGTGCTGACGTTTCGAACTCATTGCAAANTTATGAACATTAAATTTGAGTGAACGTGCTAATGTGCCTTGGATTGTTCTATTATATAAAATGTTTATAGATTTGTCTTTAGTTATGTGCTGACGTTTCGAACTCATTGCAAAATTCATCTTCGGAGCGATAGTTATCGAAACACCAGCACTAAACTTGAAATCATAAATATAACTTGAAATATACTAAATAATAAATTTTATGGTTTTAGCAATGAGTTCTAATCGTATGTGTCAAAACAATGAGAATAAGTTTTGTGAAATAATTGCGTTGGTAGAATCTACTCATGATTCAATGCTGATTTTTGATTTCCTACCCCGTTGTATTGATGGTGCATGTGTTATCTCTAGATACAATTTTGAAGATATTCATCCTAAAGATAAAAGTCTTTTTGGAAATGTTCCAACAGTTTTTAGACAGTTAGAAGACAAAACAATCCAAGCCTACAATGATTCACAAAGAAAATTTGAAAAATATAATTTTTAAAAATTATAAATACCATTTTGTTTTATGTCAAAATATCGAAAAAATATATAATAATGCAAAAATAATTAAATCATTATAATATTTAATTTTAAATAAATATTTCTTATCAAATAAATTTATTGTTTAGTTTAATTTAAGCATTAAAGCATAATTGAAATAGTATTAATTCTTCCATGAGTCACTTGGTAAAATAATTACTATCAAAATTTAAATAAATATTTGGAATTTTATCTAGATAAATATAAAATTATGTTTTTAATTTTTATCTTAGCTCAATTACTTTATAAATGATTATCTAAAACTCATCTAAGTTAAGTTTTTTTGAATTTAGATAGCAAATATTTAGATATTTTAATAGTTATAATTTAATTATGTCTTCAAA
>NW_026099572.1:46629609-46630825 GCF_025091365.1 Daktulosphaira vitifoliae | reverse complement strand
TTATATAAACTTGAATGATTTTACAATTCCCCATTAAAAACAAATATAAGGGATAGCGAATCAAATTTGCGGTTTTCGAAAATAGATTTAAAAACTATATAATAATGCCTGAAAAGTTTTTATAAAAATATTTTTAAATATACTAACTACACAATGACAAATTTTTCGAAAATAATTTAAATGAACACTTGTTTATTTCATATCGTAATTCTATATTTTTTACAGAAACCATAAAACACTGTTGTCTTACAGCGTAAGATTTTAACTTTAGTATGAGTAAATAATAAAACAATTTTATTGCGTTATATTAAAAAATTCATAACAAATTAAAGTGTTTAAAATTAGGTTGGGGGAAACGAATAAAAATGAAATGGAAAAAGTTGATTTACTTTGTTATGTATATGAAATTTTTATATACAGATTGATATGTTGTATGCTGGGTACTTGAATATTATTATTAAAAATAAATAAAATAATGTAATATACACAATTTTGAATGAAAAAGCTGAAAATTACTAACAGGTAGCATATGGACACATGCATTCCCATCAATCATGTTATACTAATATAAAAACATTTATTGTCTTTTTTGTATGGTTATTATCAGCTCAAAATTGTATTTTGTCGTAATATCCCTAATGCTTTGCACTACTATACATCTTATATTTATCAAAAAATAATTTATAATCTGTATTTTTAATAAATGTATACAAATAAATAATTTATCTGTCATAATATTTATAATACTGTACAGTAATCTTAACTCATTCATCATTAATCATGTGTATTATCTTAAAATAACAATTAAGTAGTGTTTAATATTATTATAAAAACCCAGCACAGTGGGGTGGCGTCATAGTGGAGTCGTGGCATAGTTAGGTCCAGTATAGATGATATCTGACAGTGATTAAAATCACTATCATAAAAAAAGCTTCGATGCAAATTTTTTAGATAGTTTAATTTAAAAAAAACGGTAGCACAGTGGGGTCGAGGTACAGTGTGGACGAGGCATAGATGGGACAAGTATAGATGATATCTGACAGTGATTAAAATCACTATCATAAGAAACGCTTCGATGCAAATCTGTAGATAGTGTTTCCTTTAGAGAAATTGGTGAAATATTTTAAAAGCAACATGAACTCTTATTTCTTTAATTATATCCTGATTAGTAGTTCTTTGATTTTAAAATATAATATATGAATAAATACTAATTATA
>NW_026099572.1:46612805-46627948 GCF_025091365.1 Daktulosphaira vitifoliae | reverse complement strand
CCGACGATCTATCTTCTATACGCAAATGGCTACCATATTGAAAAATATACTATTTTTGTATGATAATTATGGGTTTTGTATTTTATTTTAATAGAAGTTGATGTTGCTTTTGCAATTATCCATCAATTTTTTAAAATTAAACACTATCTACAGATTTGCATCGAAGCGTTTCTTATGATAGTGATTTTAATCACTGTCAGATTAAATCTATACTGGACCCTACTATGCAATGTCTCCACTATGCCGCGACCCCACTGTGCTACCGTTTTTTGTTAATTGTTGGTATTGTATGAGCATGAGAATAATTAAGTTACTAGAATATTTATTGAATAAAAAATGATATAATATAATTTTCTCTCGGGATATGAGTACGAGGGTTTATGAGAAGATGTAAAATATAGAAAAGCAAAGTGATGTTTGAGCATTGATTAATATAATAATAATTTGAAATAGAAATCATTGTGATTAATTATCACACATAGATCATCAACAACGCCACTCGTACCGGTAGTTATCTAGGCTTGTGCTATCTGTGAGTCGAGTCAATAAATACCTCGAGTAGTATAGGAACCACAAGTTGGTTCTCTATCTTCGCAAGAGAGTCTTTATTAGTATTGACTACACAGGTAACCCACTCAAAGATTAGACTAGGCTGGCTAACTTCGTACAAACGTTTTGATTTTCTTTATTTATTTAGACAATATTTTATTCTAGAGATCACTTTATTTTTTTTGATTTCCTACTTAATTTATGTACTCATTATATTTAACTTTAAACCTTATGGATCTTTTATAGAATATGAATTTACCTTAATGATATCAGGACTAATGTTGAAAAAATGAATATACTTCAATTTTCTATGTAAAATCGTACATTGTCAAGCCACTTATTGCATCCGTTGAAAGTTCATAAGTTGAAGTAGTAGTGAGAGAGATTGACAGTTTTTATGCCCTTTTATATTAAATTTAATTCATCTATCTATGCAAGAAGAGTCACGTCCTTTTACTACTATCTGTTTATTACTCAATTTGTGTTATTTATTACATATTATTTTACTTAAAATAGATAATTTGTAACAACTAAAGAATTTTTTATAATTATAATTACAGTAGATTAATATCAATGTATTTTTAGACGTATTTCTTGGAATAGATTAAAGTATTAACATGAATAATATATTTTTAATTTTATGACTAATATACAATAAGATATAGACTATTGAATAATGAGTGGTGTATGTATTATAACAAATTTTAACATAAAAGTAGCATACGGTAGTCATTTTTACCCTGAAGATAAAATAAAGTCCGAAATTTTTTTTCCATAATAAAGTTAATTACATAATATTTAATTTAAAGTATATATAAAAGTGTCAGTATTTCCGGAACACTTAAAAAATTAATTTTTTGTGAAAAAGTCGTCATTCTGAATTCCCCTTTGGGCAGGTAAAGGATCAAATTTATAAAAAAAATATATAAAATGATAGGTAAGGACATTATGCATGTATTAAAAAAAAATTATATTGATTTGTTCAATTTTGAAAAAGTTATGGCAGTTTTAAGTAAAAAAAATTGAAAAAATTTCGAATATTAGCGATTTTTTAATTTGTAATTTTTTTTAATATTTTCCCCATTTACGGGGAACGAGGGAAATTTTTTCTATTTTTTAATGGTAATATCTTCAACTAGATACGATTTGTGATCTTTTGACGTATCGTTGAAAGAAATCAGTTCGGTGAGAGCTGAGAAAAAGTGGTAACAGACACAAAAAAAAAAATAATAATAAAAGAAAACACATCATAGTAAAATTAATACCTTCTCAGCTTTGCATCGAAGTTAAAAGAGTTTCATGCTTAACATTTTGACTATTGATGATCTTTACATAAGCTTTTTAAAGAAGTAAGTAAATTCGTATTAAACCAATTATTTAGAATTAATAATTTGAATAAAGAATGATAAAGTATTATTTTATAAATAAAAATCATTTAATTTACTTATTAATAACTAGTTAATGCTTGGTGATATACTTCGACTGCTGTCAGAGAGGAGCCAATACTCTGTTCACTACAAAAATACTTCAGCGTATAATACCTCTATAAGAGGAACATAAATCATTCTTTTATATCTACTTGTATTTATTATTCTAAACACTCGGACTTTACAACACCGATAGAACCACGTCGCTTTTAGTCTCATTTTAAGTTACTACAGTTTTTTTAAATTTCCAATCAATAATGTATTGCTATTATAAATTATTTATTTGAAAAAATAAATCTTTTAAATTGGCGCGACAATTTTGATCATAAAATTTTGTTTTTATCTTAGCTTTTTAAAAATGTAAAATATAAAGTAATAGAATAGAAAAACAAATAAGTTATATCATTAGTCAACTAATTTTTTTATTTGCACAAGTATGAATATAAATATAGAAAAACTAAATTGTGGATGGAAACAAATACCACAAAATTTACAAAATAAATGAAATTAGTGCTAGATATTTCTAATCAAAAAAATTTTAAATATGCATTTATTATTTTTTAATGGTTTAATCTTTTGTTTATACTATTTTTCACTATCCACCAGTAATTCAATAAATGATAAATTATGGAAAAGTAAGTACAGATCACAATAATCTCAAATAATTATTTTATAATTTTATAACATCTAATTATCATTTTTAAATTTTAGAAGCTGGTAGATTAATAATTCGTTCTAGTAAGTATTGTTACTACCAGGGCGTAACAAAAAATAAAAACAGTTTATTAAAAACGAAATTGTAAAACTATTTATAATACAAATAATGTACAAAGTGTAAATCTTTTGAACCTTAATAATTAATGGGTGAGTACATTCTCGTATCATCCTTCACGTGTACATTGCTTTGAACTGGTTTTGTTGGTGGACTACTCTTCATCGCCAACCTACGTGATGAGTTCCCTAGAGTCCATTAGAATGTTTGCAACTGCAAAACAATAAAATCATTCTAGTATAGTCTCATCATATTCGTTTCTGTCATAACAAACTTATTTAAGCTATCTAACACTCATAACCAGCTCAATTTAAATTATCGTTAGTCAAGTAGAAAAAATAATTTGCTTTTCGAATTTGTCATTGTCTTTCATGCCTTTAAGTAAAGACCAGTTAATTAAAAAATGATATAACAAGTATGAAAACTATTTATTTATTTTTTATTGATGACATCCGAATATCTACTTAACTCGCTGTATTATATATATTATTATTATGTATCTTCTCAGTGAGCATATTTATTTTTAATTAGTGCGGTTCAGTCCGTAGTTACGCCTATGTTTTATATTATACTCGTATGCTTAATACTAAACATATTGACATACTTTTACTCCAATATTTTGATTTTTTTTTGTTGTCTTTTAATTAACTTAAGCTTGTATTGAAGATAGATTACTTGGCCAATATCAAAAATCTTGTAATATCATCACTGATCATATTTTTTAATACTTCAATAAATATTTATAACATAATATCAAAAAGGTTTTTATCTTAATTTTTTTGATAAACAGGAAAATTTAAAAATTTCCATACTTCTATCTTTATAACTGATCCACGTGTAAAACATTCAAAATTTTATAAAAAAGTTATTACATGTTCTCCATACAGACAATTAAAATCATTCATTTTTAATGTTTTCAAAGTATTTATAGACGAATTAAGTTTGATATTAATTAAGTTTCAATTACAAAATTAAATCATTTNGTTGCAACGTATGGTTACCGAGTTGGTAAAACTTGTGTTTTACACGATTGGGGTACAAGGTTCCAACCCGCATATGGTATTAAAGTTTTGCATTTTTTCTTAATTCTTTTTAAATTAGAATAGATTTTCAACTGCTTTGATTTTTATCTCATTTAGATTCAATAATTTAGATCCCATTACTATTGTCGCCACTCGCCAGAAGAAATTTTTATTCTTATTAAAATAATTTTACTATATTTTAAGTTTTAGCTTCGATGCAAAGCTGAGATGATATTTTTTTGTGACTATCATTTATTTTCTTTGCTCTAACTTGACCTACTTTTTTCAACGATACGTCAAATGACAACAATTTGTATCTAGTTGAAGATATAACCCTCAAAAATTGAAAAAAAATTCTAATTTATCAATTATACAGTTAGTTATTACATGTTCTCCATACAGACAATTAAAATCATTCATTTTTAATGTTTTCAAAGTATTTATAGACGAATTAAGTTTGATATTAATTAAGTTTCAATTACAAAATTAAATCATTTTATTTTGTAATTTAATAATTTGTTTACTCTATTTGTGTGTGCTACTACTAGACTATAATATTACAAATTTTTTTGTAACATTTTGCTATATAAATCATTTCTAAAAAAAATTATTGTTTTTTCTCTTGAATTAACAATTGATTTTTACAAATATAATCAAATTTTATAATACGCTCAATTGAGTAAATCTTTTTAACAACTTTGTTTTNAGATTGTTAGTTTCTCCTGAATTAATAATAGATTTTTACAAATATAATCAAATTTTATAATACGCTCAATTGAGTAAATCTTTTTAACAACTTTGTTTTAATTGGTTCATTTAGTTAAAATAAATCATTAAAATTAATTAAGTTCTCAATATTTCAATTGTAGAATCTTTTCGAACAACAAAAGTTACTTGGAAATTATTACTCTAACTTCTATTTAAGTTATCTATTACCATAAAAATGCAAAAAAATATTGAGCTTTTCTGATAAATTTACAATAAATAGTAATTATAAAACTTTCTGACTGCATATTGATCTTAACGATACAATTTTTTTAATTGTCATAAAATTTTCTATTTAATTATGTCAATGTCAAACTTACCAATTGAGCTAAAAGTTATGGTNTATACGTAAAATATTTACGTTTGTTATGAGATTTATAATTATAACTAACTATATAATTCTTTATTTTCCTTCTATCTCTTAGCAGATCAATTCTACCGACTCTGTTTATATTTTATAATGCGGACTAGCTATTTGTAAACAGTAGATTAATAATTCGGTGACCAAAACCATCTAAACCATCATCATTTATAATTGGTTTCTGTTACAGTTTTATAACTTAATTTGAAAAATCACTAGTTTCGATTCGAGTTTTTAACTGGTATTAAAATATGAACATATCAGTTAAGAAAATGATTTTAAAAATATTTTATTTTATTAATTTGTATTTTTAATGTGTTTGTAGATAACGCCTTTAACAAAGAACTAGTGGACCAGTTGTCACGAACACCGTTGAATATATCATATCATGTGATAGCTGATCTCCGGCGTCTTTACTTATCTACCCTCCGCCTATCCATCACGGCAACTCGACAACCTACGCATCCATTGTACTGTCGTACTGTCCATCTTCTCTGCACAACGAATGAATATTATGCGTCTTTTGTTTACACAACAAGCGCCTCCGCTTTTGTGTGCTATTCAGTGGTGGTCGTTTATGGGTGCTGGTGGTAGGGATGCGACTTTAAATATAATACCACTAGTCATAAGTATAACAAATTGTCAAATTAAATATAATAAAATAGAACACAACACACATATAATTATTTTAAAGGTTGCAGTAGAAAATAATTATAACAGCGATTATACTATTGTAGCAATCGATAACAACAAGCGTACACGCCGTTAATTCTAAAAACGAATTACCAATATAATAACTTACTAATATTTTAACGTATGGACAATAGGGTGACCGCTAATTATGAACTTTTAAAATTTTAAAACAATCCCCTAGGATTGTTCGAATATCCAAAAAGAATAAGTGTGCAAAAAAAGGTAATGGTTGTGAAAACTCTAAGGCGTGCTCAAAGAGGGTTAAAAATGATACCCTTAGGATAGATTTTTTTGTTTATCTCAAAAACATTAACTTTTATGATAAAGTTTATAGAAACTTTTTTGTAGATATAATATTTTTTTTATAAAAAATATATCTACAAACATTTTCGAAAAATTGTTATTTAGCCTAACAAAAAATTAAAATACAAATGTTCTATATTTACCGTTCAAACTGTTAACTTGATTTATTTTATAAACCGTTCACTGTAAAAAAAAAATGTGTCACATAAAAGTTGTTTTAAATTAAATTTATTATCTAACATTTTTTTTACCATTTACTTATGACAAGGTACATTGAATAATTTGTAAATTTAATTAGAATAAAATATTCAGACTTACATATTAATAAAACACTAAAAACTACTTTACAAATAATAAAAAGCGATGTAAAAGTCACTAATCAAAATTTATTTCATTTAATTATAAATACATAAATAAAATGTGCATATATTTTATTAAATTATCCTACTATAAATACAAAAGTATTAATTAATTCAAAATTATTCATTACAGAGAAAAAAATTAATAAAGATTCTAAGTATTTCCTTGTACTCATGAAGTAGTATAATTTTTTCAAGTACAATTAACTGAGTATAACTTATAACTACAAACTTGAAATTATTTCTGAAATAATTAAGAAATATTTTTGTATGGTACAGAACGCCTTTAGAAGGATCTAGTTGATCACTAGTTACAAAGATCATTGATTATATTATTTCGTGGGACAGCTGATCATCAGCATCTTGCTTTACTCACCCACTTGCCCACCCATCACGACAAATCGATGACCTCCGTATCGGTTTTCATCCGTGTACAGTTCATTGTCGTAAGTCAGTCAGTCAATTTTGTTTTTTGTTGTGTTACTTTTTTTCTGTTGCAAGCGCCTTAGCTTGAATGGTAAAATTGTCCGGCCGTTGTACGCCATAGTTTCTTATTACTTGTTTATTCACTGAAAAAAATTAGTACATAATATTAAAAAAAAGTTCATTAATAAAATAATTTTGGTTATTGATTTGAACCCGATGACGCCATTATTGATATAACGAAATATTGATTATTAATATTACGTACGGACCTACCGTAATATTGATAAACAACAATTGTAATATTAATAACTGTTGTTTTTAATACTAAAATATCGTGTACGTAATATCAATAACGGTGTTTTTATAATAAAAACCATTTTTTATAAATATTACAACTAGGATTATTGATTTTAGGTACTGTATTCGTTATATTAATAACTACGATTATAATATAAAATACCAGGATTTTAATATCAATAAACAGTATTCGTTATATTTATAAATGTTTTAAATTACACTTCTAATTATAATTATTATTACTAGTATTACTATAGTATTAATTTTTATAAGAATTAAATATAAAAATTAATTTAATTTAATACAAAAAAATTAATAAAGAAAAGGGGTTAAAGTCCAAAATTACAAGTTTTCAGGATAACAAAAAAAATATTTTTTATTATTACAAAATTAAAAGCTTTAAATAAGCAATAAAGTATTAAACCAATACCATCAAAATATACAGTAAACTTTATTTAACAATTAATTGTATTAATCAACGCATTTATTTATTTTAATTATAAGTAAAAATATAGTTCAAATTAGTATAAAGAATTTAAACAATCAATTATTAATAACAAAAGAATTTATATAAATATCAATTTAACAACTAATTAATGTATAAATTTAAGTTGTTAAATTACATGTATTGGAACAATACTTTAATTATTTAAGTATTGTTCCAATACATGTACTTTAGGAAAACTTAGCTTATCTATGAAATCATAAAAAAAATATTCCAAAAAAGAATAAAATATTACAGATTCATCCGGAAATTTAAAATCAAATAAATAAATGGATTTAAAACAAATATCAAGAGCTTTTATGATACTTTTAAAAATATATCTAACGCCATCCAAATATAGGAAAATCTCATTAATTGATGTTATATTTTCTCCAATACAAAATATAGTGGGCTGGATTGATTTTTTTGATTTTTTCAAGTTTTCAATATGGTCTTCGACCATTTGAATTGTAGATCCAACAAAAATAACGGATTCTTGTGAATCTCGAATAGTGAATTTTATAGTTGTTNAGACTATTTGAATTGTAGATCCAATAAAAATAACGGATTCTTGTGAATCTCGAATAGTGAATTTTATAGTTGTTTTCTGCTTTGTTTTTGGGTCAATTTTAACAAGTTTATTTGTTGGTACAAAATACCCATGCAGTGCCCAAATAATAGCAGCATCTCTTCCGTCTAAAAAATAAATACAATGTAACGTAAATGTTGATAAAACTACACATCAAATTTTTTTTTTTTTTCTCTTACTTTCAGATATTTGATTGTTCATTCTGATAATTTCAATAAGTTTTGTTACATTTTTGTCTTTAACGTTAGAATTAAAAGAAAGGAATAACAACAATTTACTAATATTTTTTTCCCAATTTTCTAAAAGGTCGCCTTTTTTTTCAAAAGCAGCTTCAAAGTCCATGTCAATCTGAAAATTTAAAAATAATAAATTCTTGTTCACTTAATGAATAAAATTTTCAAACTTACTAAACGGTAACCATTTGCTGTTTTATATGCTGGCCATTTATCAAAGATGTCTTTTGTTGTATACTTTTTTATAAAATCAAGGCGTGAATTAAAACATGCCTGCCATGTTCGGTCAAATTCTTCATTACTTAAATTGTCATATTTTAATATTTTTATATAGTTCTCTGAATCTACCTCTGGTTCTAAAAAGTATTATTTAAAAGTTTTACAGCTTTAAATTTATCTATTCCAGAAATAAAATATTATTTATATTAATATATATATATATTATAATTGCAATATACCTGAGCATTTTGAATGTATACTAAACTTTTCAGAATTGACAGGTGATTTCTTGTCTACCGTTCCAAGAGGTCCAGATACAACTTTAAATAACGTTGCTAAATTGTAATACTTATTATAGATTCTACCCCGTTTAGAAGTTCTATAATACTCCTATAAAAATTAATTATATGTGAGTTAACAAACTTCATTACTGCCTAGAAATATTATTATATTAGTAAATATTAATAAAACATTATTATTATCTTAAAAAAAAAAAAAAAAGAAATTACCATAATAGATTTTTTTTTGGAAAAATTTTGATTTGCTTTTTCTTAAAACAATGTTTAAACATGATAATTTTTATTTTATTTTTTTGTCATTAAGTGATTATTAGTTGAATAAAAATTATATATTACCAGTTTCTCAGATGGGAATCTTTCCAAAATTTGTTGTTCTAACTGATACATTTGAAGAATCTGAAGACGTAGAAGAATAAATAAATAATAAAATTAATAGGATAGCAAATGCTGTTGTGTTGAATCTAAAACAATATTACTGCTACTAAGAGAACTACTTGGATTATTTTGATGATGTCTCATGACATGTCTCCTAAATCTTGTTAATAGAGTAAAACCTTGGCCACAATCATTGCATCTAACGAATGAATAATTATTCAACTCGTGCGAATTTTTTAAATGAACTATTAGATTTTCAATATGGTCAAAAGACAATTTACACATGAAACATATCATTTTAATTTCAGTAGAGAATATTGACCAAAGAATTTTTCGGAAGTTTAAAAAATAGTTGAATAAATATAACAAAAGATCAATTTAGTTTAAATATTATTTAAAATATACTAATGTCACTTACCTTGTTTTCTAAGTAAGTTCTCCTAAAAATTTGAATTTGTTCTTTATTTTTTAACACTGCACAGTTGTGTATTTAAACAAGTAACAGGTCAAATGTAATGCTAGCTGATGCTTTGATACACCGTTAAGTTAATTTTGTATAAATGACAAGCGTATTTTCCAAATGACAATTGAAATTGTTGTATCAATGAACTCTTTATTAATATAAAAAAATTATGTAATCGATATAATATTGATAAAAAGTCTTCTTAACTATTACAAAAAGGTTCGTAATATAAATTAACACAGTTGTAATATTAACGAACAATTGTATTTAACATGAATGTCAATCATAAATGTTTTCTTCTTAATAAAAACCGTGTTCATAAAATCAATAAATACAGTTATTCATATAACGAACACTATTATTGATACAACGAAACTCTACGTAATATCAATAATTTTTATTCATTAATCTTAGGAATGACTGATTTGTAATATTAATAAACACAATTTTTGGTATAACGAACTTTTTAAAAAAGTTTCGTTGTTATATTGATAAACGCGAGTTCGTAATATTAATAATCACCTGTTCGTAATATTAATAAAAAAGTTCGTAAAATCAATAAACTTGATCATTTTTGGTCAATAACCGTTGTTTATTAATATTATAAACGACTTTTTTTTCAGTGTTGCACCTTTGTGCTCAACGTTTACGTGCCCTTGCACGCCACTAGTGATTGGGCCCTGACCATCGCTAAACATTATCATTGCCGTAGTATGTTCTCATCTGCAATACGTGCCTGGATTTACACTCTGACTCCGTCATACTCAGATGTTCGACACCATTACCACAAGATCTCATACAGTCCACTCATCACCATCAATAACGTCATCTATACAGCTGAGTTTCATATTATTTTTAATGTTATTTAATGTTTGTTTTAATTGAGATTAACTATTTGTTTTATGCCGCTTCGCCGGCCACTAGTATTTAGTAAGGGCCCCCCTTGGGAGGCCGTATTTATGCGGAAAAAAAATGGGCGGAACATGAATTATCCGGAAAAAATATCTCTGGAACGTATATTACTGGAACTGTATAATTACGGAAACTTTAAAATCCGGACTGTAAAATTCAGGATCGTAAAATCCCGGACCGTATAAATACGGAATACAAGATGCCTGACCGTAGATTACCGGTCTTCTAAAATTCGGAATGTAGAACGCCGGACCGTAGAAATCCGGAAAATATTGTTATGAGTGGTTCTCAATATGCTCTCTCGTTCTATATAGTTTTATTCCATGAATACCTACTGAAGCACGGAGATTCGGAATGAATTTTCAGCATGAAAAAATTATTATTAATTGTGTTTTAAAATTATTATTGTATAGTCCTACAAATTCAAGTTAGACATTTGTTTTTCATATCTTCTATTAATGGAGATTTCTGTTCGATTTCGATCATTCTTAAGATAAAATATCAATTTTATATTATTAATATTCCTAAATCCAATAGTGATTGCAATAAGTGTTTTTTTAATTTAATAAATTTATAAAAATCATAGTGTACATACAACATAGCTATTTGTAGCTATTTGAGCAGCTCGAAATCGCTGTACATTTTAAACCTACTTTATATTTGAAAACCTGAAATCTTTTTAATTTCAGTGTTAAGGAGTTTTTATTAAATATTATTATAAAATCAAAGTAACATAATTGACAAACATATTTTAGATTTTATTCTTAAAAAAAAAAAGTACAAATAATGAAAATAATTTACATCCCGGTGTGCAAAAATGAGTTAATGTGACGAAACGTAAAAGGCTCGGGGCAACTTGCGATATTGAAGTAAAAGTTTGTTAATTTCTTAGGGACGTTATTTAAATGCCAAACGCTCGGTTACAGATACAATATAATACTTATGTATATTACAAATACAACTTTATATAGAAGTTAATCCAATACTATTAGAGTACTTTAATATATACATTCATATACACATATTAATTTATAATACAGTGGTCTCTGTATAAACTTCGTTTATTTTTAAATTAATTTGATGCAAAGTGATCGGAATTTTGTTCTAAACAGCATACAAAAAATATTGGTGAATTTTATTGTCAACCCCTTCACGTACGACAAAGGGATTAAAAATTGACAAAAAAATGTAGAAATCTATTTTTTTTATATATATCCTATTAATTATTATAAATAGAAAAAATTCCTCAGAATTAAAAATACAGTTAACTATAATGAAAAGATAGAGGTCTTTACAAATTTGTTGTAACATTGATTTATTAACGTCTAACTAATAAATTCTGTTTAATTTTAGTTTTCGCGAAGAATTTTTTGGTCTTTAATGTTTATCTCTATAATTATTGTACGTCGGTAGTACCCCGATGCAGACACAAAAAGGAATACGCAAATTAATTAATATTTTTGATCGACAAGTTCGACGTTTTTAGCTCCTCCCGTTGGATACACTGGTCAGAATTTAAAAAAAATGATATAATTTAAAAAAGAAATACTTAAGAATTTAATATAAATAAAAATTATTTTGATTTGTTAATTTTTGAAATAGGTATGGTAGTTTTAAGAAAAAAAATGTCAAGAATTATTGATTTTTAAAATTTAAATTTTTTTGGTAGATTTTGTCCATTTACAGGGAAGGAGGAAATTTTTTTTTTATTTTTAAGGGCAATATCTTCAAATATATATGATTTATGATCTTTTGACGTATTGTTGATAAAAATCGGACCAGTGAGAGTTAAGGAAAAGTGGCAGCAGACAAAAACAAAACACATCATAGTTAAATATTATTTAAAATATTTAAATATTATAAAATATTTCTTGTCGGATTTGCATCGAAGCTTAAATAATATTTTATGCTAATAAATATTGAACTATAATTTAACTTATTGAAGGTCAAAGTGTGGATACTTTTTTAAATCAAATACTTTTTTAAAAAGTTCATGATACTGTTCAAATACTTTTATGAAAAAGTATTTGAAATACTAGTTAAATATTTTCATTTAATTGTATTTGGAATACATCTAAATTACTTAAACAATTTTTTTAAGACTATAGGCACAATAGGGGTTGTTACTTAAAATTTTAGGTTTTTATCTCTGGAGAGATGACAAAAAAATATTTAACTACATATTATTGTAGAATTTTTAGAATTAAACAATAATTTCTTTTTCGAAAATTACATATTTTCTAAGATAATTTCTTGGATTAAATATCAAAGAATGTCTTATCTTTAATTAATTACCTGTATAATATATTTGATAGATTTTTTCATACGATAATTTAACCAAAAACATGGAGTTGAAGACATTTTAGTTGTTGTCTATACCAAAGATTTGTAAATCAATTTTATCATTCAGGTTAGTTTTCTGCTGTATTAAAATATTGATTGGCAACAAACATTACTGAAATTTTTTAATTATTTTTGTCCTTCAGAATAATGGGTAAAATTGATTTATAAGCTTACCGAAAAGTACTTAGGCACTACCAAATAGATAATATTTTTTTTATGATACTTATAATACTAAATCAATTATAACACAAAGTTAAACTAATGCAGTTTAAAATTTAAATTACTTTTCAAAATCTTTTGAATTTAAAATTGTACTGTGATCTTAAAAAATAGTTTAATTTTCAATTGAATTAAACTGACTTTATTTAACTATACGATTTATTCTGTTAGTTTATATGTTGTTAATTTTAAAATTAGGGTACTAAATTTACGATGGATCCAAGTAATTACTAAAATGTATTCTTAACTCCTATTTGTAAAAATAAATAATCATTTCCCACTAAAGCTTTTTTATAATTCACGAAGAATTTTATGTACAGTATATTTTAGTGATAGTAAATAGAATATATTGTAATAATAATAAATTTTAATATCACGGGAATCTACTTTATACAATTTTTCATGGAAGAAATAATAAATGTCATGAGATATTTAATGCTTTATAAATAAAGATTTTGATTATTCACATTTTTGGAACCAATGATATATTTCCGTAAAAATACAGTCCGGGAATATACAATCCGGCTCTTCACTTTCCGCGATTATACGTTCCGTCATTCTACGGTCTGTTATTTGTCTTTCCGTCAATGTACGGTCCGGCATTGTACTTTCCGTCGTTCTACGGTCCGTAAATATTAGTTCAGAAATATTACTTTCCGTTATTATACATTCCGGTAATATTTTTTCCGTACTTATATAGCCCCCCCCCTTTACCCCTAAAATTTAAGATACTCTCTGAGGAATTTTTAATATATGTGATTATTGTCTACTCTCGTTTACTTATTGGATGTATAGTTAGCCGAAATCTCCTAGGTGACCCACTCCCGCATCAATAATATCGTTTTTTAAACAGGCTTAAGATAAAACGGCATTCTAGTACGGTGCACAACTAGCCGTCCTAAGGTCTAGCTGCCTCGTACACAACAATGTCATTGTTGTATAATTTTTTTATTTCTTTAAATAAGTGTATAGATGGAATGTATATTAAACGAATAACTTCTATGATAAATGTGCAAAGAAATTCTACAAAGTACTCAATAAGTTCGGAAACATCGTTTTTTTTGAGCCGCTATTGATTTTTTTAACAATTTTTTTTTTAGAGGCTAATTGAATAATTAAATGCATCTTTTACGATTAAAATTAAAGTTCAACCCTCATGCAAAAGGGTAGAAATTTACCCTAACTTAAGAAATATAAATGGCAACCCCTAATTTTTCTTACTCATTTCAATAGAGATTTCAATTTTAAAAAGAATTATGATGAAAATAACTTTTTATGTTAAACCATTTTTAAATAATTGTTGTTTTAAGGGTAGAAAAGTGTCCTATTTAAAGGCAAATTTTGCTATGATCATTTTTATGAATTTAATTTTATAAAGATGATATCATTTGCAAATTTATTAAGAAAAAAAAATTTTTACTAAAGCGTGCAAAAAGAACTTTAATGGACATTTTAAAAATCGCTCTCTTATACACGATCTTTAATTGGGATAGTTTTAGAATATAGTATTATCAATCAATGCATATCATAATGTTTCCGGACTTTTTCCTATAGGAGTTTTAGCATTGGTATCTAACATACATAACTAGTGTACACTTTTATCTGTGACAGTTTAAACGTGTTAATTTGTTATAGTCACTTTATCGACAGTGTCATTTAAAGTACGCCATACTGTCAAAACTTATTATAAGTAGTAATTTGAAGGTTTACACAAAAATAAATATAGTTTTAATAAACTAAAAAACACGCTTTTAAAGCACATCGAACTAAAAAGTTAAAAATAATTTTTAAAATAAGCTTAAAATAATAATGAACGAAAAATACTAGTATTATTGTGATAATAGCGTCAGGCGCTTAATATACGAAAAATATGGCACAAAGCACCCACGCTTTTATCACAATAATACTAGCACTTTTCGTTCATTATTGTTTTAAGTTTATTTTAAAAATTATTTTTAAACTATACTAGCTTCGATGCGAAGCTGTGAAGGTATTAATTTTCCTATGATGTTTTTTTTTTTTTTTTTTTTTTT
>NW_026099572.1:46601149-46612765 GCF_025091365.1 Daktulosphaira vitifoliae | reverse complement strand
TTTTTTTTTTTTTTTTTATGTCTGTTGCCACTTTTTCTTAGCTCTCACTGGACCGATTTCTTTCAAAAATACGTCAAAAGATCACAAATCGTATCTAGTTGAAGACATTACCCTTAAAAATTAAAATTAAAACTAAAAATTACAAACTTAAAAATCGGTAAATTTTGTCATTTTTTTTCTTAAAACTGCCATAACTTTTTCAAATATTAACAAATCAACATAATATTTTTTTATATTGAAACCTTAGGTAATTTCCTTTCGTTTGATATCATTTTTTTTGAAAATCTAACACTTATTCTGGTTACAAGGTGGATTTAAAATAGCAAATTTTTTACAAAAACTAACTTTTTCAACTTAATTTTTGAAAATGTTCCGGAAATACTGCGTCCTTTAAACATATATAAAATTAAAGCTTATTTTATGTACTACAAAATGAAAAAAAAAATTTGTCCCGACGACCTACCATCTCAAATGGTTACCATATTCAAAAATATGCTATTTTTGTATTAAAATTATGGGTTTTGTATTTTATTTTAATAGAAGTTGATGTTGCTTTTGCAATTATCCATCAATTTTTTAAAATTAAACACTATCTACAGATTTGCATCGAAGCGTTTCTTATGATAGTGATTTTAATCACTGTCAGATTAAATCTATACTGGACCCAACTATGCAATGTCTCCACTATGTCGCGATTGGTTTTACTAAGATGTGTTTTTTTTTTTTTGTCTCTGTTACCACTTTTTCTCAGCTCTCACTATACTGATTTCTTTCAATGATACATCAAAAGATCACAAATCATATTTAGTCGAAGACACTACCCTCAAAATTTGAAAAAAATTCCCTCGTTCCCCGTAAATGAGGGAAAATCACCAAAAAAATTACAAATTTAAAAATCGCTAATTCTCGAAATTTTTTCAATTTTTTTTACTTAAAAGTGCCATAATTTTTTCAAAAATGAACATATCAATATAATTTTTTTTTTATATAGATGCATAATATCATTACCTTTCATTTGGTATATTTTTTTCATAAATTTAACCCTTAACCTGCCCACAAGGGGGGATTTAAAATGACNCTTAAATGTAACCCTTAACCTGCCCACAAGGGGGGATTTAAAATGACAACTTTTTCACAAAAAATTAACTTTTTCAACTTAACTTTTGAAAATGTTCCGGAAGGTCTGACACTTTTATATATATATTAAATTAAAGCTAATGTAATTTACTTTATTATGCAAAAAAAAAAATGTTGGACTTTATTTTACCTTCACGGTGAAAATGGCTACCGAATGCTATTATTATGTGAAAATTCTCAATACAATTTTTTCATGAGAAGTAGTATTTATATACATCTTTCATTCGACATACTGTTTTTTTAAATCGGACTATATCCCTATATTTGAGGGGGGTTCAAATCTAAAAAATGCACGTAGAAAGTAGAACTTTTTCAACTTATTTTTTGAAAGTGTTCCGGAAAGTCTAACACTTTTATATATATCTTAAATTAAAGTTAATGTAATATACTTTAATTTAAAAAAAAAACATTGACCTCTAGACTTATCTTCACGGCGAAAATGTCTACCGAATGCTGTTTTCGTGTGATAATTCTCGATTTTATTTTTTACATTTTTAACTTTATAATGCTATGACATATTGAAAAGTGTATGGATGAACATTATTTTTTTATGAGAAATAATATTTTTTAATAATCCCTTTTTCATTCGACATACTTTATCTTAATTAGGATATTAATAATGAACTAGCAGATCATGTAGCTTTTGGAATAATCCACCAATTTTTTAAAATTAAACACTATCTAAAGATTTGCATCGAAGCGTTTTTTTTTGATAGTGATTTTAATCACTGTCAGATATCATTATACTTGATCCAACTATGCCACGTCACCACTGTGCCGCGACCCCCCTGTGCTGGGTTTTTTTATTTTTTACTTTTTAGTTTCATGTTATGATAGTAGTTACTATCAATATCATGATTGTATCGGGTAAAGGGAAATTATGGTTCGATTCCTGGGAGGGAGTCTTAGAAACGGCTACCATATCCAAGGAAAGCAGCAAGCGCGCAACATGGAGGCAGTGACGAAAAATGACGATACGGGAATCATCACTCGTAATCGGAATAAATACACTATATATCTCTTAATGATAATAAAGCGTATTAATATATAAGTTTTAACAGTAATTAGAATATATATATATATATATATATATATACATGTAGAGCGACTTAAGTACGTAAACGTATCATGCACGAGATATAGGCGTGTTTTGTGGTCGGGCGTGGCGGGGAGAACCTTATACACGAGGTATATACAGCGGCGTCGGCTGTAGGGTTATTTAAATGAATATTAACATATACGTATATATAAATATTAATATATATATATATAGAATGATTCATTAAGGATAAGACACTCATTTTCTCGGTAACTATTGAAAATTTTTAATTTTTGGTAAGGAAAATATTTTTTGATTCAAAAAACTCTACAATAATATGTAGTAAAAACATAATTTCTTTGATCCCTTCAAGGTTAAAAAACATTAATTTGCATTTTCTTAAATGGGAACCCCTATTTTGAATTTGTTATTATGATTGAACATAAAAATACAAACAACTTTGCTCTTACAATTTTTTTTTTCCGATCAACCGTTCGTCTGTTACAGCTTGTTAAAGTTAAATAATTTTGGACTAAATTTCTATTGTTGTTTTAATGTTTTCAATACAGAAGTCACTATTATTCTATAGTGTAATATACACTAATTGTTATTGACCAAGATATGATAAGTAAGATAGCATTAATAATTTACGACACACTAATTTAACCATAATTATCTATTATAATTATAGATTCAAAACGGGTCTTTACTATATTATTAATAGCACAGTCTATCAGTTTGTAAGACTAACTGTAATACTGAAGAACGAATTACTTTAAAAAACCCAACCCTTCGCCTAGTATTGTGATTCTTAAAATAATCGAATACTACGATAATGTTATCATAATCATTGCTTACACAAAGTAATCTTTTTGTTGATAGTTACGAATTAAATATTGTAGCATAACCTCTTAAACTGTATTGAATTTAATACTAATTCGCCGCTGTATTACAATCACGCGTGATTAAAAATTCTTGTTCATTATTCAATAAGACTTAACATAACCTTAGAAAACTGAATTGAGTATTAAATTAACTCGACATCTGTATACAAACTTGCGTTGTTTAACGTTTTTGTATATTAAATGTTTAATAATGTTACAAATTTAGTGATTCAATGTAACACATTAATTATTTTATTTTTATATCGTTACAATTAATAAATTATATTTGAAAGTTTATTGAGATCATTTAAGGAAAAAAATGTCAAATAATAGGTAAGTTCAATTATGAAACAATGCTTATATTGATCTGCTTTGATCATTTTCTTTCATCATATAGCCACAAGGAAAATTAACGAAATAAATTACTTAAGAAGATATTTACATTTTTGGATTTTCGGCTGTTGAAAGACAAAATTACTAAGAATTTATACCCGAATGAATGAAAACCAATATTTTTCACTTTTAAGGAAAATTAATTTTGCTGTAGTGTGTTTTGTTACTTAAAAAGTAAGTACATATAATGATGTAATAATAGATGCGCAGTATAATTAGGGTCATATTTAGGGGAAGCTTCAGGCTCCCAAAAGAATAAGTTGACAATCTATTTCTTTGCTCATATTACATTTAAATGATCATTGTAATCTTGATTTTTTTACTAATTATTTTTCATTTATGACAATATTACCCAACTATTCCTAATGAGTATAATATGCTGAATAATATTGGTATACTTAATATAATAATTTTGAAACTAGCATCTAGCGTTAACTATTTTGAATACATTTTTTTTATTAGTTAATAATTTATTTAGGTAGTATTTATACTGAACTTTAATTGATTTGTAAAACTTAATAATTTTTATAGTTAGGGAAACAAATTTGATTTTATGAAGTAGCTTAGTTGTAAAAAAAAATAGAGTTATTAAAAACTTAAGTGTAATGTGTATGCAACAAACATATTTATAAGTATTCTATTTTTTTAGTTATATGAAAATTGAACTATGACTTAATTGAAATATTGGTTAAAATTTGATTATTAATTTGTAGTTTTAACTCTGACATGATTTTAAATAAAATATTGCACGAGTCTAATTTGTATATGACAATAATTGTGAAATTACATAATTGGAGTATGGGAAAAAATGAAATATTTAGTAATTTAAATAAAAATTAATTAATAAAAATCTAATTAAGTAAATTCCATTGTAATAACTTAGCTAGGCTATTACAATTATAAAAAATTCAATTTCAACAATACTAATTATTAATGCAATTTTTTTTTTTATTTAAAAAGATTTTTTAAATCTTTTCTTATGTTTAAAATGAAATTTTATTACTTTATTTTAAATGTGTATTACGGGTTAAATTTATTGAATTTTTAAGATGGTGATGCTTCGAAATATTATAAAAATATATTATCTACCGTTCACTACGAAAAATAATATATTATATTTTTATTATATATAAAAAAGTAATTATTAAAAGTATATTTATAAATAATTTTATTTGTTAAATATTTTTATTTACTAAAACGCAAATATAAAGTAGGTAGTTAAATACTTTTATTTATTATTAAATAGAAATTTTAAACTTCGATATTTCAATCAAAATATTTTTTTTTTATATCGAAATCCTATCATTTGATAGAAATTTTTTGAAATCTGACCCTCACCTACCCACAGGAGGGAATTCAAAATAGAAACTTTTTCACAAAAGTTAATTTTTTCAACTCTACTATCGAAAATTTTCCATAAATACTGTGTCTTTAAAAAATATATTAACAAAAGTTTATGTTACGTACAATAAATTAAAAAAAAAATTGTCCCGACGACTTGTCTTCTACGTTCAAATAGCAGCTGTAGTTAAAAAACATGCTATTTTTGTGTTCAAATTTTTTTTTTAAATACCTCACAAAGGGTTGTCATAGTAATGAGGCCACCGATTTTTATAAAAATTACACGAATATAATTTATATTATAAATAAATTAAAACTTATTTTAAATATTTTTCTTAATTCATATTGATCTTTTGTATTTTATAATGATTTGAAATAGTTGAAAATTACTTTACAATTGTAATTTTTTATAAAATTATTTCTTTTATGAACTAATTATAGAATTACAATTACTGATTATATAGTTTTTTAGTTTTAGTTATTATTGAGGTGGACATAATGCCCATGCACTCAGACCTGTTGGTCCATTGTGCGCACCTCATACCGAATTGTCTTGATTCGGTTTACCCACCTAAGTGTTATCACCAAAGTGTTAATACATTACCAACCATAAAGTCACCTCTAGAGATGACCAAAGAGTCCTGTCTTTCTGGCGAAATTAAGTATCTCTCTGGGTTTTAGGTTTTTAATATCCTCTTTTTCAGGAAATGGTTTATTCAAGTAGTTTGATCTTAGTGTGGACAAGGCTTCACATTCGCACATGATGTGAAATGAAACTGATTATATAAATAATACAATGTTATGAAATATAAAATAACATTTTAAGACATTCAATGTTTATATGTAGATATGGTACAAGTAAATATGTATAATATTATAATATTAAATATGGTAAATGAATCTTTCATTAACCCATTTAAATCATTAATGAAAGTTTGCTTTCATATGATTTGTATATTTATAATTATTTATAAATTATGCATAATTTACATATACGTAATAGAATGTGTAATATTTATTTAAAAAATATAGAAATTGTAAATGTACTGATATAAACATTTTTTTTTAAATGTCTATAAAATAATGTTAAACGTTTTTTAGGTGATAATAACAATTATATTAAATATTAACCACCAGGATCAAAAATAAAAATGACTTGCTTAATGCAATCCATTTTTATGATGTATTTAACAAAAGAATGTATGTAGTTTCCAAAAGACCAATAATATTTATTTAAAAAATTATAAAATATACTTATAGAATATAAAATGTTTCTATAATCTATAGTAAAACTATAGATGAGTTTATTGGCATGAGTTCAAACAATTTTTATGAACGTTATAATATAACAATTGATTTTTAAATGAGGATCCTGAACATTGAAAATTAAATAAAGATTACCTTGAATGTCAGAAAATAGTACGCAATTTTAAAGTTGTATACGATACAAGAGAAAGAGAAATAAAATTAATAGAAGACTATAATTCACTTATAAAAAAAAAAAAAAAAATCAAAAACAATATCTTTTGCAAGCTGTAACAGAATACAGAAAAAAATTCCTGATGCAATGAAAAGCACTTTGATTGAAAATTAATTAATTTATCTATAATAATTATTTATTTTTAGTATTATATTATGTTTATGGTAGTAAAAACAGAATTGTATAAAAAAGCAAGAATTGGGAAAAACAGTGTATTCATGTTTTGTTAAATTATCTAATGAAATACGCAATGAAGAGTAAGAATTCAAAAACGTTTTTTTTACAAAATACATTTTTAAATAAATTTTGTTTTATAAATTTTTCTTATAAAGTAAAATTTACCGAGTAAGGTGTTAAATACTTACTTTCACCCCCTTTATGAAAATTTAACCTCTCTGCGCTATGGGAAATAATTATTTGATCATCACCAAATGTCACAAAACTTATTATTATAACACATATAACAGTTATAAGGGGCATTCTGCAAAAAAATAACATTGTAAATTAAGGACCCCCCTAGTGTACATGTTAGTTTGAATGACCAACATTGCGTGAAATAGGCCAGTTGGATAGATCCAACTTTTGTAATACATCTAACCATAGTCATTTATTATATTTATATGTCTAGGCTTTGATATTGCTTAAATAAAAAAAACCCAGCACAAGGGGATTGCGGCACAGTGGTGACGTAGCATAGTTGAAGTATTATGATATCTGACACTGATTAAAATCACTATAAAAAAAAAACGCTTCGAAGCAAATCTTTAGATAGTGTTTAATTTTAAAAAATTGGTGGATTATTCCAAAAGTTACATGATCTGCTAGTTCGTTATTCATATCCTCATTCAGACAAAGTATATCAAATGAAAAAGGGATTATTAAAAATTATTATTTCTCATAAAAAAATTATGTTGATCCATACACTTTTCAATAAGTTATAGCATTATAAAGTTAAAAATAAAAAAATTAAATCGAGAATTTTCACACAAAAATAGCATTGGGTAGCCAATTTCACCCTGAGGACAAAAAAAAGTACGAAATTTTTTTTTTCTATAATAAAGTGCATTATATTAGCTTTAATTTAAGATATATATAAAAGTGTCAGACTTTCCGAAACACTTTCAAAAATTAAGTTAAAAAAGTTAATTTTTTGTAAAAAAGTTGTCATTTTAAATCCTTCCCTGTGGGCAGTTAAAGGGTCAAATATAAAAAAAAAGTATACTAAATGAAAGATAATGATATCATGCATCTATATAAAAAAAAATTACAATATTGATATGTTCATTTTTAAAAAAGTTACAGAAATTTAAATAAAAAAATTGAAAAAATATCAAAAATTAGCGATTTGTAATTTTTTTGGAGGTTTCCCCTATTTACGGAGAACGAGGGATTTTTGTTCAAATTTTGAGGGTAATGTCTTCGACTAGATACTATTTGTAATCTTTTGACGTATCATTAAAAGAAATCGGTTCGGTGAGAGCTGAGAAAAAGTGGTAACAGGCACAAAAAAAAAAAACACATCTTAGTAAAACCAATACCTTCTCAGCTTCGCATCGAAGCTAAAATTACTAATTCATTGTTAATTTTTAATAGTTTTTATTTCACCTTCAGTGTCAAAACTATAAAAAAAAATTATAATAATAAATATCCATTGAATGATTTTTTACTAAGAAAAATTTTGTCCTCTTAAATTATTTTATGATTTTAACCAATGCAATTTTTCTTCAAAAAAACAACAATTTGTAAAGACAAAAATACTTTTTCTATAATAATTGCATAAATCATAAAAACACGTAAGCTATATTAATATGACTACACATTTAATTTAACATATTTAATCAAATATGTCATCAAAAACTAAATGTACCATGTTTAGAATAAAATAATAGATTAATTATTTGAAAAAAACAAATTCATAGATGAAAAACATATCTAAGGTTAAAAAAGAATTTACGAACAATTAAGTATAACAAAAAAAAAAACATTTTAAAGCATGTATAGAAAAATTTATTTTATATATTCACAAATAAAATTATTGAAATTTACGAAACAAATAAATATAAAGAATTAAAAAAATTTTATCTAAAAAATTTACACGTGCCAAAAATAAGACGTATTTATTAAATTTATATGCATAGAATGAAAAAAAACGGACCGTCTTTTTCGAAATTTAAAAACAATTGCAAAAAATTTTCCTATCTTGTTAAATAATATTTCCGTAATCATGTAACCTAGTACTTTGATTAAAATTTTTTATATTGAAAATCTGAATACTCTAATTAATTTTTCCTGAAAAGTCATTAAAAAATATTTTCCTTGTTCTATTATATCAATTGATCTAAGTTATTGGATTGATGATTTAAGCTGCAAACATTTATATATTTACAAAATTTAACTAATTTATAGAATATCACTCACTATATATAAGTAATTTTAATTTTCTAGTGGAATTAAATGTTTAAAATTCTTGGTCATAAAGCTGTAACAGTATAAATACTGTTGACATTTTATAAACTTAAAGTTGTATTCTTTAAGAGTGAATTATAACATAAAAGTATGACAAATTTTTATAATCTGTATAATGTATTAAATTTTATCTCTATGATTTTGTAATGACTAAAAAAACTTGTAAAAACGATTCTAGATTTGATATTTATCATTCATTGGTTCATAATTATAAAATTAAAAGAATTATTCCAATATTGGACTTTTACTCCAGTTTACTCTATAGCTAATACAGTCCAAAATTCAATATTAATAAAAATACAAATTTCACCAAATTCTTTAATGTTTGGCAAAAAATTAATAATGATATAGGTGATGGATAAATTTATCTTTCTTTTAAGATTCAAGCCAATATTTAATTTTTTTGAATATTTTTACTACGAATCTTCCTTATGTAGCGTCATTTACCTACTGTCACCTTCGGCACGTAAGCCTCTTCGGGACGTCATCAGAAGTAGGCCACTGATTCCGGTAGGAGTACTCGGCTACACAGGGCAAGATAAGAGTTTTGCAGAAAAAATATTACATCAGATTAATAAAAATATATTCAAAATGTTATTATTAAAATCAGGAAAATTCAAAAAGAGAATATAGTAAAATGTATTGGATATAAGGTTGACGTTTGTTAATGAGGTATTCCCTATTCAAAAATTATTTTAAGGGGTTATTTAATATTTTTTTACTTTGTTAAACATGTTAAAGAATTTTATTTGCTAAAAATCAAAGTAATGATGAAAAAAGAACATTAGGTCCTTATTTATTAGAAGTTGCCTAAAAAGCGCTGGTTCAAGGGGAGCAATATCTCCCTTAAATACACCCCTGGTATACACAAAAATTATTAATATTCTAATTATAATAATTGTGTTTATATTATAGAATAATTACAAAAAAATTCAGAAGGTCGTTATACGTGGGACTATGTAAAAAATTTAATATTGATATAAATATTGGTAACTGTGTATTAACCTTGGACAGCATAGTTGTCGTAGATGAATCCCAATTTAAACGATAAACTCATAGACTCCTACAAAACATATGAGAAATGGCTATGGCACTATGGCGTGTCGAGCGCATGAAAGAAAAAAATGAAGAAGGTGAAAATTGAACGGATTGAATTGATTTTTTTATCATATCTCAAGATTGACATTGGGCGGGTTTGGTGAAAATTACAAACCTAAAGTCGTAAAACGCTGTCGTAGGTGAGCGCTTTCTCAAAAACGGTCCAAATTTTAAAACGCTTGCGGGCGAGCGGCAAAAATTTTCCGACCTTCTCCAATAATTTTCCCGGAGTATGGTGACTCGGTCGAGTACTATTGTTGAAAAAAAATTTTTGAAAATCCGAGCACGTTAAGTAATTTTTCTAGAAAAGCGTTTTTTTCCTTGTTCTATTATATTATAAGATTTTAACTGTAATTTAAGTATTATTATTATATAACAATACGTAGAAAAAATATATTTTATTTTTAATTTAAAATACTTCTAAAATGTGATATCATAATTTATTAATGTTGTTTAAAATAAACTCCATTATAAAATTTTTAAATTATATTATTCATAATTTAATTTTGATTCTAACAGAAGATAATGATAAATGTGCAAAAAAAATAATTTNACACGCCATAGTAACTATGGCGTGTCGAGCGCATGAAAGAAAAAAATGAAGAAGGTGAAAATTGAACGGATTGAATTGATTTTTTTATCATATCCCAAGATTGACATTGGGCGGGTCTGGTGAAAATTACAAACCTAAAGTCGTAAAACGCTGTCGTAAGTGAGCGCTTTCTAAAACTGCTTACGCTATAAAATAATTCATTTTTTCACAAACACAACCCCGCATATTTGATAATACTTAAAATATACTTATGACACAATCAAATATATACAGCATATTTATTAGGCGTAATATTACCTAATTTTTCTTTGAATAATGACTTTTTTTATCAAAATACATTTATTAAAAGTAGTACTATAAAGTATGAATAAGTACCCCACCAAAACGGCCCTGGCTGATTCCTCTCCGTAGGTTGTCGGGCGGGGAGATATGGTGAGAATAATAAATAAAATATACTGGCGGCCATAATTATTAGATCACCAAAAAAATTCGAATTAAAATTTCTGTCGATAATTTTTTGCAGGTGAATTATTTTTTCTCTGAATCTACAGCAATCATGTTTGTTAATATTATAATAATATTTAATAAACCAACAAGATATCAAATCTTGTTTGAAAAAAATCTTAAAGTTATTGTGTGATCTAATAATTTTGGCCGGCAGTATATACAAAATTTATTAATTTTTGGAACACCTAAAATAACCCAAAAAATTAAATATGTCAAATCCGGTTCTTGAAATTATATTTAAAAAAAAATTACAATCTATACCTAGAACCTAAGTAAATACATCTAAATGCGTTTATAAGTGTTGAATATTAAGTATAAATTAGACAAGTATTTTCAGTGGTGGCTCGTGGGTGCTGGTTGTGGGGGTATTACTTTAAATATAATATTGCTAGTTATAGGTATAAAAAATTGTCAAATTAAATATAATAATAAAAAAAACACAATACACATATTATTATTTTAAAGGTTGCAGTAGAAAATAGAAATTAAAATTATAATAATTATAGCGATTATACTATTATAGCAACCGATAAGCCTACACGTATTTAATTCTAAAAAAAAAATTACCCAATGTAATAATATACTGATATTTTACTGTGTGGATGACGCAACCGGTGGTAAAAACCCCTTATATAAGATCACAGCTAAACCGTATCCGCACGCACACAATTGGTCGTTTCGTTTATAATATACGTTTCAAAATATTGTTCGGACGACG
>NW_026099572.1:46588974-46601049 GCF_025091365.1 Daktulosphaira vitifoliae | reverse complement strand
TAACTTTTATCGAAGGAATAACAGATAATAAAAAAAGGGGATATTATTAATAGCTACTTACTCACCATTCAGATCGTAATATCATGCGTTCAACGTAAATGTTTAATTTTTATTTAACACCTTTATAAAAAAAAACAATTCAGCCATTAAGGCTTGGCGCCCAACAACTGGACAGTTGCATTTTACGCAAACACACACTGTTTCTTATTTCTATAGCATAACCAATAAGAGTTGTAAAATTCTTCCCCATTATCATTGCACATTTCATTGTAAAATTAATATTATTCAGGTGTGCTTCATACGGATGTAATTTTTCTTCGATTTACATTTTACGACAAAACATAAGTGGTCATTGTATCTTAACAAAGAATTCATGATTATATACCGTATACTTTTATATTCATCTTGTAGCTAAACGAACTTCAACACTCCGTTAACTATAATATTTATATTTATATTCTGTTTCTATATCTATATTCAATTTAGTTATCCTCTCATCACTTTTTTGACAAAAATTATTTCTTGTATTTCACCATTCTAAAATATAAAAACATTCATCTTATAATCTCCTTAATTTCCATTTTTCTCGCCTTGCTCTTTTTTTTTATGACAATACTGTGATATTGTAATAGCACAAAATTTGTGTTATTAAAATTTAAATAACATTTAATGTTAACTAATTGTGTTGTTTATACCTCTATCTCTCTCTCTCTTTTATATCATTGTCTGATGGCATGTTATTGTAGTAATGTGATCTCAGTTGATTATTAGTGCTTCATGAATAAATCGTTTGGTGTATATTTTAAAAAATAAAATTTTTGTGCTTGAGGCTATTACTAATTATGGATTACATTAACTAAGGATGTTTTCTGATTTACTTAAGGTAAATAAGAATGATATATATTTTTCCTATTGTTTTTTTTTTGTAAATATGTATGTGTGCGTAAAAAGTTTTCTTTTTAATATAAGCATAAAAGTATAATATTATGCTATAATTCAAATAACAAAAATTAATAATATAAAAATAAAAATAGTAATGATGAAGGGGACTTGGGTATTTGTATAAGGTGAGAACCTGATGATGTTGAGGTTCTATCGGGGTCGTATGGTTCGAGGGTTTAGAACGACAAAGACAAGTAGATATAAATATAATAAACGCAGTGCCTCTGCTCGAGGTGTAATAAACTTTTGTCTGGTTAGATCCTAATGTCCTAAGAGGCAACGAATCGGCGAAGCCAGTTCACGAATGTCATATAACGTGATTATGTATAATTTCTTTAACCAACCAGTCGAAAATGACACTTTAAGATATTAAGTTAATAAATAATCTATTGCTTTGTCATCCTTTACTCAATTTTATTAACTCCAAATATTTGGGATAACATAAAATTACTTACTTCTCTTATTCTTGCAAATTGCTGTAAAATGATTTGATAAATATCTCGGTATGTTTATATATGTTTTAAAGTATTTAATTCGCACTTTGTCAAAAGATAAATAATTAAAACAAGTTCTTTTTGTATAAAAAAAAAACGCGTAAAAGTCAGCCGACAACAACACAGGGCTGTGACTGATAATTGTTTCTTTTTTATTCTTATTTCAATTCGGAGAACTCTCTTTCTCCGTGGTCTTAAAGGATTTCATTGCTTTTTATAGTATAATGATAGTACTCTCAATCCAGGGATATTGTTGTCAGTGCTTTTAGTGATCTTTTTAGTTTATTGTATTTAATTATACATTACATGATTATTATATTGAGATAACATGTTTAACAATTGATAAATTGACATATACATATATATATATATATAAATAATAAGAAATTGTGTTGAACATCGTATTTGTTATGACAGATAAATTATTTGTTTGTTTACAAGTTATTTAAAATACAGATTATACATATTTCATTGATAATTGTAAGACGCGTAATGCAAAACATTGAGCATATTACAACAATTAGCAAAATTAAATTCGAAAAATTTGAGTTATTGATAAAATAATTAACTAGTAATGAATTTTAATAATAATTAACAAAACAGAAAAAAAAATATTTACAGTATCAAAGGTTTTATCTGACAGATATTGCCTCAAGGATTCACATATTACTAAGAAAGAGTTAATAAAGGCTATTAAATTTAAGTATTGGAAAAATAATTTCTAATTTCTATGCTCAATGATTTTAAGACCATTAATGATAGAGAAAAAACATTAAAAATTTTATTGTTTTTATTTGGAAAAATAAAGGTATGATTTGATTAGAGTCTAATCATTAGACCGTAATTATATTTTGTAGAAATTATTTTTTTGTCTCTTAGGGCTACTATGAGATGTGATCAAATTTCTAAGAGGAAAAATTTTGTACATAATTAATGCAATCCATAAAATTTGTACAGAAATCCAATGATATAAATTTATAATGATGAGAAGGTCATATTTATGAATTGCATTCTTATAATCTGTTATTTTATCATAAATCCATTCCTCTTGACTATTAATAATATCTGGAAAATTAATGTTTACTATATGTGTAAATGTTAAGAAAATTAAGTGATTCCAATAATTTTTTTTAGAGATTGGGAATTTATAATGATATTTAGGTTTTTTCATTACTTTTCTTAATAAGATCGTTCTCTCATTTTAAATGCCCACCATCAGATGGCATGTGGAGCCTAAATATAACCATTGTATCATTTCCTCACATCACTTTCTACGTCATATTGTGAATTATCAGCTAATATTGATGAAAAAAAGGCAATTGGCTTGTTTTTAAAATAATATTTTACATCGTTGCGCCATATGCCCCGTAATATAATATTAGCTTATATTGTTAAATAAAGTTAAAATTTTAATTGACAAAAAAAATGTGTCATTAAATATCAGATTAACAATTGTTAGATTAATAGTATTTTGTATTAAATGATAATGAGCACAAAGTACTTATTTATTGATTTATTTTAAATATTTTTTTTTTTTTTGAAAGAAAAGAAAATAATTAGATAGATAAAAATTATATGTAAATAAAGATTGCATGTAAATGATAAAAAACTTATATATGTATAAATGTATATTTATGAATTTTGAATATGATAATTATATTCTTGGTTAAGTTCTGATGTATTTTTAATTGGTTGAAATTTAATAGGATTGAGTGATTTTTCATGGTTCCTTTTCAAACAAGTCGGGCATAGCCAAAGTAAAGTACATTTTTGTAATTTTATTTTCCGTATATTATGATAAGTTATGTTTCTTGTTGTATAACAAGAAGGATACATTACAAGAGGGATACATTTTATAAATTGATATATAATTTTAAAACAAAATTACTAAGGGTATTTAGTATGAATTGTTGTAAATGACAGATTTTAAAGTAATTCCAAGTATGATTATTCCTATTAGTAAATAAACATTATAGATTTATTTGGTATAGTGTGAATTGTAAAACCAAATGATGATCTATTTAATTTAACGAATGAAATATATTTACCTCTCTTTTTTTTATTTCCATTGTAATAATTTATTTTTGTAAACTTTAGTAGCCTTTATGAGGTATGATTTTTGCGATATTAATAACCAAAACAGTATAAAATAAATTGAGTTCATTTAACTCAAATGAGATATAATTGAAATTATTTTATTTAATAATATTGGGTAAAATGTTAGATTTTTGACGAGAAAAATTATGTATGCTATAATCCATATTGTTATTATGTTACATTTAAAATTTTGAAAGATAAAAATAATGGAGCAAGAATAGTGCATAGAAATTAAATATTCTCCACTTTTCTTTTTCTGAATACTCGTGAAATATATTAGTGTCATTAAACTTGGAACTTGGAGTAGAATGAAATTTCGTGAGTTATAAAATTAAGGTTTCTTTTCTTAAAATAATAGTCAATATCTTTTTGCTATTTAAGGTAGTTATTGTATAAATGATAATTTTTGTGCAATAAATATTTTCTTTCTTTACATTTTTGACAGAAATTTGTTGTAAATTAAATAAATAAATATATATATATATATATAAATTTTAATTTACCAAGAATCCAGAGCAATGGCGAACCGTAAAATAACAGCTCAAATCTGCTCTCTCGATATCAGCCGTCCACCTATTAATATGACAATCGGTTGTCATCGGGTGTCTCCCCGCCCTTGACACTTTGACAAGGTTGCCGCTGAATATGAATTACTGATAATGCGTTCTGTTTCGTTCTATTGATCGCCTTAACGAATGAATTACAATTTTTCTCCTGTGGTTCTCTCCGGTTTTTCAAGTTTATTTGTTTTAGTGACTATTTAAGCCGTGTCTGTATTCGTTTTTGTAACGGATAATTACATTTTGCTTTTGTGTGCGTTACTAATAAACGGACTACTATTTCTTAGACACCTCAGCTAACTGTGTCGATTAAATTGATTTTGTTTTTTTTTTTGTGAAAATTCTATTTTCTTTTGACCAGTGCGTTGATGTTTTCCTTGCCGTACCATCTGGATACGTGATAACTATTTTAAATGTAATTATGGGATCAACATAATTAATGTTTCTGGATATTTTTGTTGACATTATTTAATTGTGATCAAAGGTTACAATTTTTTTTTTTAAATACACAATAATATGAGTAATAAGATGATTACATAATTTTTGTCACGTTGATACTACTATTACAACATCTATCCTAATTTTTAAACATGTCGTGACCTCACAACATAAAATCTTTAAATCTCAATAAAAATTTTTTTTTAATATTTAACCTAATATAATAATTTATAAAAATTAGTAATATATTTATGATTCATAGTGAAGTGTACAATATAATAAAATAACTTGTATATATATTATTTTTGTGAAAAAAAAAATTCTATAATGAAAAAAATTCTAATCTATTATATAAATTTGAACTTGTTCATAAAGTAAACTTCTTCCATATTCATCAATGACTTTGATTGAAAAATAGAACATACAGTTAGATTCATACATCAGAAGATCTATGTCCATAGGTAATTGTTCTGCTTATAGTTGTGCTAATTTCTTCCACATTATTTCTGTTGCCAATTGGTTAATCTCTTTGCATATTTAAAGTTCATAGTATTTTATTTTTTTAAATGATGAATTCGTACGTAGTTTCAATACTATTGTAACAATTTTTCCATTGTAATTTAATTTTGGTATTGGTGGAATTTTTAATGTTGATAGTTAGTCAGATGGTAATGTAGGTGGATACCTTAATTGAATTTTTCTCAAACTCATTTTTTTAAATTTAATTTATTCTTTGAAAAGAAAAAAAAATGTCTTTCACTGAAAAATGAGTACATTTTAATTTTGCATATTCAGTACATACATTGAAAATAATTATTTTTATAACATTTTTCATAATTATTGCTATATTATGTATTATATAATATGTTATATTACATAAAAAAAAAAAAATAATATTTTAATTTATAATATATAATATAATAGGTTATAATCTATATGAAATACAATATGATAGATTATATAGTAATTATAATATCTTATTCACTTTGTTCTTTTACAATGTGTTTAGCTATAATTTTTTCCTTTTGTTAATATACTTTCGATTTTTTGATTTTTTTTTGGAAATAGATATACAGTACTTCCATAACGTCATATGTAAAATTTGTTAGAATATTTATGTTTTTTGAGTCATACTGAGTTATTATTGGTTTATTTAAATACCAAGGATATTTGAATTGATATATAGGAATATTGAATATGTCATTTGACATTTTTAATCAGTGGTTAGCTGTAAATCTGGACAAACAAAAGATTTATATTTTACTAGTGTATTATTTTTATTTGATAAATTAGTTTTTGTTAACCCTAATTTTGATTTTTGTTTTTGTTGGTGATGTTTATACATGAAATAATGAGTAATATTATTAAACATACCTGCCATTAATTTTGCACTCTTACCAAATGTATTATATAATAATAATATGTTCATACAGACATTAATAATTATTGATATTGTTTTAAATATAAAAACAATTCCTAATAAACCTGACATAAATGAATCATAGTAAGTGACCATCCCCACATTTGATATAATTTATTGTCTATTATAATACTTAATACATTTGGATCTATTAGGTGGCTGAAATTTAACTGTTGTTGACTCATTTCATGACCTAAATTTTGACGAATTATGTTAAATTGAATTGCATTTATTTCCTGAGGGAACATTAAATATCTTATTAATGCTTGCATGGTATCCCTATTATATATACCAATAGATATAAGATGCTCAGGTGATTTATAGGTCCAAGTAAATTTGATTTCTGACCTTAAATTTTATAGACTCTTGATGTTGATCAATTGAGGAGTTAGTCCAAACCATTCCTTACCTAAAAAGCTGAAGGTAAAAAATGATTACATGTTAGTTCAGTACCAAATTTTTGCAAAATATGAGATTTCGATGTCATAAAGTATGAGGCATTATGAAATATTACACGTAATTTATGAAAGCAAGTTTCATTTTTTGCTAATTAAACTTGTACTGGTTTACATTTCATAAGGTATATAATTTCTCCATTTTGTATTTCCATACATCCATGACTTTCGCACAAAGCATAAGTGAATTAAAAAATACTATAAGATACTAAAGATAATTTTTAAATTAAAATTTTTCTTTCAAGCATGCTTTGTTTTAAAGTAATATCTATGTATAATTTAGACAATGTTATGGAAATATGATGTTCAACTCATAAAAATTTGGTATATACATATGCAAGTAAATTTATGTTATGAGTAAATATTGTTTTTTTCTTTATTTGATCAATATAATTTTCATTAAGTAATATATAAAGTTGAGTATGTTCTGTTTGTATAACCGAAAGATCACAAATAAATGTATTTTTAATAAATTTTAAAGCAAACGCTATTCCTTCAGTTTTAACTAAGAAAGTTTGAGTTTCAATAGAACTTTCTGCAAAATTCTTTGAAAATATTATAGACGCTGGTCCATCATATATATAATACGTCATATTCAAAACCACAATTATGCGAAATGAGATCTTATATGACTTTTCCTTTAAAAGAACAAACCCGTAGGATTCAAAAAGAGATAATCTAGTTAGTGCCACTAGGTAAAATTAAATATTTTTTTTTATAATTAGCGATTGCGAAACTATCGGTTAATGTAATTTAATATTTTTTTTGTACTACAGCTTTGCCCCATGTTCCTTTGGCTGTTATAAACTTAGCTCCTTCGTAGTTATCTTTATGAAGGTAACTGTAAGGTAAAATGCAAAAATATATAATAATAATTTAACAAATAATAATATAATAAAAAAAATATATGTATTTAATAATAATTGTATTATTAATTTTATATCAATGTTAGTATATGTTTTATTATTACTATTTAAATATTTACCATTCATCTTTTATTATTATGTTATCTTGATTTTTAAATTGCATTTTTGTATATTCTATTGTTTTTTTTAAATCATAATTTTTATCAAATTTATATGGGCAATCCTTTATATATTTGTTCCTTATAAGAAAATTATATATATTTTTTATGTAATATAATCACGGTTCATTCTAAGTACCATGAATAATTTTCATCAATATTTTCTTTCTTTTGAGTTTAATTAATTAATAGGTCATATTTTTTATTTAATCTATTTAAATCTGCATATTCTAAAATTATGTTATGAGTAATTATGTGATATATTAATAATATGTAATGATTGAACCAATAATTATCTTACTTTATTGCGAATGTCAAGGATATTTTTACGATTTAAAAAATTATTTCATTTTTTTTTACCTATATCTATTTGTATTAATGGTGAATATTTCATTACATAATAATTACTCATTGATAATTCTACATCGAATTGAGAAATATATGCTATATCGTCTATTAAAAAGTAAATATTTTTGTTTTTAAAATAATATTCAATACCTTTAAACCATTGTTGATTATTATTGTATATATGATAATTCTGGTAAAGTAAATTTTTCTTATCAGTATATCCAGAACATACATTTTGAACCTTGTGCTTGTTGTCCACCTAGCCGTTATTATTTTATTATTACAGGTTGAATCCATTCAACAATTAATATAGATGCATATTAATTGAAAAATATAGATTTTATCATAACTGTTTTACATTATTATTATTTTTCCTTAATATTTTCACAAATTTTTTCTCTCAATCATTTTTGTATACACATCGGTCGAATGTGCTGTAGAGAGATTGTGTTTTAATTATTTATTCTATCGTTGTGCTACACCGAGTTGTTTTCGGTATTCTCTCTATGTCTGCATTGTCGCCGCCATCTTAGCGCATTTTAGCTATAGGCTCTATGGCGCTTGTAAGTCTGTAGTATTGTATTCGTTTTTTTGTAAAAAGAAAAATATCATCTTTGCGATTGTCGTTCCCTTGTGTATTGTCGTACACTAAGTATGCGCTAATGTTGGGTCTATTTATTCATCTTATTTTTAAGATTTACTCACATTTATAATTTATTATTTGTTTATATCAGCGTCATTGTGGCATTAGTATGAAATGTCCCCCTATCCACATTGGTGTATATAAGATTTTATGATTCATCTATAAAAAATTTAATTTTCATATGTTTTGAAAATTCATTCTACATTCAATCATAAAGTCCACTTACCTTATTTCGTTTCTTCGACATAGCCTGACTTAAGATAAAATAAAACGACCAACGTTACGTTCCCGCATGAATATCACCGAGCGCAACGTTCATTCAATCATAATAAAATAAAACTGCTTCAATTCATTATCACACTCTAATAAACGCATTCATTTACTAATTTTTATTTATTCATTTATTTTTTTTCTCTCTCTCTTCAATGATTATTTATTTATAAAGTACATTTATAAAAACAACTATTTGTCTAATATTGTATAAAAGGTAAAAAAAAAATGAACTTTCAGTTTCTGATCATCTTTTCAACTACAATTGTTTTTGGAAAAACAATCATAGCATATGATCGCTCTTCCGATCATCTAAACATAACGTCATTCAGTAGTCTTACAGTAGATCAGTGTGAAAAATCCATACCTACAAAAACCCAACTAGTCAATAGAATGAAACTTCTTTAGAAGGCATAATTGCACAGCCTGCATTACAAAACATTGTCTAATCTCAGCAGATTATCTAATTTCCAAATGTTCTAATTTTGAAGACCTTCAAGCATTACCATGAAATGTATTACTCAGAGATAATAGAATTTGGTGCAGCTAGATGTTTTGAAATACACAGAGAATAGACTGCCCATGGATAGCATAATAAAAAATTTAAAAATCTATCAGACAACTCATGCCCCACATGCTATAGCATTTTCTATTGATCACAATGGGAACTGTGACGGTGTCATTTTTTAACTTCAAGAAGCACTTAACATATGCAACCCTAAATTTGTATTAGTGGAATATCACATTTCAAAATCACTATCGAACATGTATGTGGACACTATATTGAAAAAATGATCCCTTGAAAGAAAATTACTTTTACAAAAACTTTTCCTGGCAACCTACAGCATCGCTGAATTTTCATTTGCAATGTGTACAGTATGTACTGCGAACATCAGTGGGGAAATAATAAATCTAATAAAATGTAAACCCGTGGAAGTTCAATTAGCAATAAAAAAAAACAGTTTGCTTTCATGAATTACCCCTTTTGTATCAAATCCAATCCTTTTACATGACTCCAAAAATTCATTAATTACGACGTTTTGGAACGGAAATTACATGCAATAATCTTTGCCAGTTGTATACTTCTTGGACGAAGAATGGTTTGGTTTGACATCCTTGCTAGAAGACATCAAACCACCACAAACATTTAAACTAGGAATAAAATTTAAATAGTCATATAAATTTCCTGAACATTTAATGTAATAAGGACATAATGAATGCATTACAAAAGCTATTAATATTTTCATAAGAAATTTCTGCAATACAAAACAATATAGTTCACCAAACCATATACGAAATATATAATTTAACAATAAACTTGCAACAATTAATTGACCCAAATGATATTAGAGAAATGTTGAAAACAAATTGTATCACTGTTGGGTTGGTTCACTGTCTTTGGATTTGCAATGTCTGGACTATTAGGAGAGGTTTTTGTAATAAAAATAATCTCTATAGCAATGAACTTATGCATGAACATAGCATTGTTGTATTATGCATTCGGTTGGAGTTTTAAATTGTTAGCTGCTATTTTCCTCAGCATTACCCACTACTTTCTACATATGAAACATCAACAACACTTTGCATTTGTACACTCTAATCAAATAGAAACAAACCCTTCAATACTCAGCGACGAATACTATGGCCACCTGATGCAAATAAATTACATGCCGGTTATCTACAACTTTAATCACCGTAAGATTCTGTTAAGATTACTCATTGACGTTATAATAGATGAAATCCATTCAGCTCAAGAATATGATAAGATACTAAAACTCAAGCTTTCCATGCAAATATTTTTCTCCTCCATTTAATATACTTTTATTTTGTAAAAATCAGCACATACAAAAGGCTGATTGTTATTATCAATTAATAATTTTGTAATAACGTATTTGTATAAAATTAGATTAATTAATAGTTATTTGTCGTTTAACAACAATCATAACATCTGTATTCAAATTAATTTTTAATTATTTATTCAATATCAAATGAATCTATATATTATCATCATATTAAATTATTCATTATATTATATTACTTTATTATTGTTATTGTATGAAATTAATTTCTTACTAGATTTTACAACAATTAAAAAAATTGGGGTGCATGTTTTAATATCCATAAATCCTTATATGTCAATTATTTCAAATAATTAGCAACCAATACTGTACACCTATTTTATTAAAAATAATGTAACTTTTATAAATTAGTCACAATAATATACTTTAAATTATGTAGATAAGTCATTCAAGCGTGTGGCTACTTAATATTTATATCNATAATATACTTTAAATTATGTAGATAAGTCATTCAAGCGTGTGGCTACTTAATATTTATATCATGTATAACTGTATTTCATTGTTTATTGTGCTATGACACTTTTCATATCACCATTAAAGAATCACAGAAGGTACCCCCTGATAATCGAGATCTCTCAAAAAAATAATTTAATTAAAATGTTTTCAAATAAACTATTACAAAAATCATAGCCAGTAGTCCGTCCGTTTCCAGTTTGATCAAACATCCTCTTTTATATTTATCTCGATTATCAAGGACTGGAAGTGAGGCCAAAATTTATTCAAAGTTCAAATTTATCAACTTTAATCAACTTCACATAATAAAATTTTAAATCACAGACGAAATCTTGAGTAAGTTATTTAAAAATTTATAAAATAATTATTGATGAGCTTGCTTCAAACATTATACGTTGAAAAATGTATAAATAGTTTTTTGTTTTATTCTTTAACGCAAGTGTTGCAGCAGATCCTAACTATTCCTAAGTTTAGTTCAAATCTTTTCTTGATGAACCCTCTTACTCGCACCCCGACAAAAATAATTAATTTTTTTAATAGTAACTCAATTACAATGGGTCTCGTATATTGCATTGAAAAATATCAATTTAGCGAAACAAAGGCGACTACTCAACAACACCTATTCATTATTTAATAATTAAATCAATTACTACCCTAATTTATTCTTGATTTGAGTTATTTTTATATAAATATTTAATTATTAAAAAAAGTTGGTTCGGGAAAAATGAGTAGTTACAATTTGGTGTTTTTAATACTTTAATATATGAGAATGTATCAGAAATTTCAAACAATTTCTAGTCTAAGATATATTTAAAATTTTATTGATTAAATTATTTCAAAGAGTAATAATTCAAATCTTGTTATCGGCTATTTAAATTTTATTTATACTATTTTTCATTTAATATTATAAAAATAATAATAGATTCATTTCTATTTAACTTTCAATAGTTACCCCTAATATGCACCTTTAGAAATAATTTTTATAATATATTTTGATTCAAATAAATCGAACTTATTGTGTATTGATTAACTTATTGATTCAGTGTACATTTGAAAAACAAATATAAAATTT
>NW_026099572.1:46580298-46588507 GCF_025091365.1 Daktulosphaira vitifoliae | reverse complement strand
AATTATGGGTTTTGTATTTTATTTTAATAGAAGTTGATGTTGCTTTTGCAATTATCCATCAATTTTTTAAAATTAAACACTATCTACAGATTTGCATCGAAGCGTTTCTTATGATAGTGATTTTAATCACTGTCAGATTAAATCTATCTGGACCCAACTATGCAATGTCTCCACTATGCCGCGACCCCACTGTGCTACCGTTTTTTTAACAAATTTTACTCTTATGTAAAATATAAAATATAAATACATTGTGGTCACTCTCAAAGATCATAGATTTTATAAGGGAGTCATGAGTTTAAAATCTAATCAAATTAAAGTAAAACGATATTATGAATAAATTAAAAATAAATAATGGTACATAATAGATGTTTATAATGATGTTATCTATAAGTAAAATATAGGTATAAAAATTCCTCATCCAACTCATAACTTATCCTGAATTCATGATACCATACAACTCTCCTTCATATCTAACCGAAGACATGAAGTAGATATTCGTATATTTTTTANCTCTCCTTCATATCTAACCGAAGACATGAAGTAGATATTCGTATATTTTTTAATTTTATCAGAAGTAGGGGTGAACATGTAATTGAAAATACATTTTCTTCATGCACAAAAAGATTTTTTCCTGAAAATCTTGGAAATGAAAGCGATGAGCATGGTGAACATTTTCATCAACAAATAAATGATATAGAACGTTGTTACCAAGGGTTTTGGGATGAAGCAATGATGAATGACTGTTATTGGTTTTTTATAATAGAAAGCAATGAAACATATAAAATATATATTAAGACTAATGCGTCACATTTTTAATTAAATAAAAGTTGTTCTTTGGTTATCATTAAACTAATTACAAAAAATATAAAATCAAAAATTATAATTGTTTTCTTTTTTGTAAAACTTATTTTTTTATTTTATTGATTATATATTAAATTTACTATATTTAAAATTATTTTCGAAATTCATGGTAAAACAATTTCAATTCTCTTAATTCTATAGAAAATTGCTTTATATTTTTAGAGAATACAATTTTTTTTTAAACACGAAAATTTACACCACCAAACTATAAAATTAACTCAATTTAAAAATATTCCGATAAAACTATATGAAATAACCTTAAGTTATTTAAAAAATTGTTTTGAAAAGTAATATTGTGAGTAATTTTTCTATATTTTACAAAATTAAAGCATCGGATTAAAAAACTCTGATATTAAAAAATTGGTTTTATTGTTCAATGGCGCATAACTTCTTCATTTTTTTTATCAATATTACAAAATAATATATCATTGTCTTTCTTTGNTATGAAAAGTAATATTGTGAGTAATTTTTCTATATTTTACAAAATTAAAGTATCGGATTAAAAAACTCTGATATTAAAAAATTGGTTTTATTGTTCAATGGCGCATAACTTATTCATTCTTTTTATCAATATTACAAAATAATATATCATTGTCTTTCTTTGTATTAAAGTATAACCTCTATTGAATATATTATTGATAAATTTATTTTTGATTGGTGTATTTTACGTAACTTTGAATTTTTTCTGACATTTTGAAAAAAATGATAGAAATTTAGTGGTAAATTCATAGATAGCAAACGACAAAAAAGTCAAATGAAAAATTATTTAAAATAAAAGTTATAGATAATTTAATATTGTTTAATTTTATGTAAAAAAAATGAATATCGGTTGAATGCAATCTAAGATATTTAGAATATAATGAATACACTTTTTCACAGCATACGAAAAACGCTAATTTCGCAATAACTCAAAAACTGTTCTACTTTTTGTATTTTGGACTTCATTTTCGAACTCAATGGACAATTTTACATAAAAAATGGCAATCATAAGTCATAGGTCAATTTTGTTGTAAACTAGTGTTACTATTTATAGTAAGTTTATCAGAAAAGCTCAATATTTTTTGCATTTTTATCGTAATAGATAATTCAAATTAAAATAATTGTAACTTTTGGTGTTTTAAAAGATTCTACTATTGAAATATTCAAAAGTTAATTAATTTTAATGATTTACTTTTACTAATAGAACCAATCAAAACAAAGTTGTTAAAAAGATTTACTTAATTGAGCGTATTATAAAATTTGATTATAATTGTAAAAATCCATTTTTAATTCAGGAGAAACTATCAATCATTTTTTTAGGATTGAGTTTATATAAAGTTTATTATTTATAAAGTATCATTAAAGAATAGCATTGATCCATGTATTTTTTAAAAAGTTATAGCAACATAATGTTAAAATAACCTCTTATATTTAATATTAATGACTAAAAAAAACCCAGCACAGTGGGGTCGTGGCATATTGGGGACGTTGCATAGTTGGGTCCAGTATAGATTTAATCTGACAGTGATTAAAATCACTATCATAAGAAGCGCTTCGATGCAAATCTGTAGATAGTGTTTAATTCTAAGAAATTGATGGATAACTACAAAAGCTACATGATCTGCTAGTTCCTTATTAATACCCTGATTAAGATAAAGTATGTCGAATGAAAAAGGGATTATTAAAAAATATTATTTCTCATAAAAAAATTGTGTTGATTCGTACACTTTTCAATGAGTTATAGCATTATAAAGTTAAAAATGTAACCAACCCAACCCAACATCAACTCCTATTTCCTTAATTATATCCAGATTAGTAATTATTTTAATTATATATTATATAATTTTTATAATTAATTATTTTCAAATTATTATTGATTTTTAATATGTTAAAAGTAATCATTTTGAACCTACTTCTTTTTGTTCTTTAAAGTGAAAGTTTTAATAAAAAAAAAATGAATTTATTACCATAACTTTTAACTCAACTTGCAAGTTTGAAATAGATATTATTAAATAGAAAAAAATGAAATTGGTAGATTATTTCAAAAACAACAATAACACTTATTCCCTTAATTTTACCCCGATTTATAACTATAATATATGAATACATAATAATTACAGTAATTAAATTGAGTATGAAAGTGGTATTCAATAATATAATATTGTAATTTTTACGGAGATATTATAAAAATAAAAAGGAGTTGTATATTCATATACTTTTAATGCGTATACAAATTTAAAGGAATTTATGCAATACTTTTTAATAAAAAAATTTTGTTACTTATGAATAAATACACTAAACAAAAGGAACTTTCATCAGAAAAAAAATATACTTTTCTAAATAAACTTTTCGCGATGTTTTCAAATGTGCAATTAAACTTTTTCTATTACTTCTAAGTTTTAATATTATTACTTATTATTAAAAAATAAGTACTTACATATANCTTCTAAGTTTTAATATTATTACTTATTATTAAAAAATAAGTATTTACATATAAAAAAAAATAATTAAGAACAAAAAAAATTGTATTAAATTAATACTGATTTTGATTTTTAATATGTTAAAGGTAATCATTTTGAACCTATTTTTTATTGTCTTTTAAAGTGAAAGTTTTAATGAAAAATACCTTCTCAGCTTCGCATCGAAGCTAAAAAATGAATTTGTTACCATAACTTATAGTTCAACTTGCAAGTTTGAAATTGACATTATTAAATAGAAAAAAATGAAATTTTTAAGATTAATATGCAATCAGGAAATTTTATAATTACCATTTACAGTACATTTATTAGAAAAATTANGAAATTTTATAATTACTAATTACAGTACATTTGTCAGAAAAATTCGATTTTTTTGCATTTTTATCGTAATAGATAACTGAAATAGAAAGAATAGTAATCATTTCCTAATAACTTTTGGTGTTTAAAAAGATTCTACAATGGAAATATTCAGAACTTAATTAATTTTAATAATTTACTTTAATTAAATGAACCAATCAAACCAAAGTAGTTAAAAAGATTTACTCAATTGAGCATATTATCAAAAATATAATTATAATTGTAAAACTCCATCGTTAACTTCAGGTGAAACTAAAAATCATTTTTTTTTTAAATTTATGATTTATATAGCAACATATTACTAAAAAATTTGGCATATTATAGACTGGTAGTAGCACACATAAATAGAGTTAAAAAATTAATAAATTATAAAGTAAAATTATTTATTTTTGTAGTTGAATACTTTTATCATATCAAATCTAATTCGACAATAAATACTTTAAGAATATTAAAAATTAATGATTTTAGTTGTTTGTATGGAAAAAGCTGGTTAAGCTACTTTTTATTTGAATAAGGAATTTTTTTTTTGATTTTTAAGAGTAATAACTTAAACTAATCATTAATTTAAATATCATAAACTTAAAGGAATCATTTGACGTATCGTTGAAAAAAGTAGGTCTAGTGAGGGTTGCAAAATAAATCGTTGACACAAAAATAATCACATAGTAAAATAATATTAACATGAATATAAATTTCTTCTCGCGAGTGGAGACTATAGTGATAAGATCCTTTATATTTATTGAATTTATTGAATCTAAATGGGATAAACATCAAATGATTTGAAAATTCTATTCTAACTCAAAAAAAAATGCAAAATATTTAAAGCCACAGACGGATATGAAACTCGTACCCTAAGCGTGAAAAATATAGGTGTTAACCATACGGCTATGTTCGTTACTTTTGTTGCATGATAAAATTGGCTATTTTAGCTAACTCAAATTNAAAAAAAAAAAAAAAACACATCTTAGTAAAACCAATACCTTCTCAGCTTCGCATCGAAGCTAAAATTACTTTTTCGACTTTAAAAAAGTAAAAACATTTTAATAAGTTTAATTTCATATGTCTTATGAACTTTATTCTATGTCAATTAAATTATATAACATTCATGAAAGTCAGTTTATTCCCCTAATAAGATATTTTAAAATAAAATACAAAACCCAGAATTTTAATAAAAAATAGCATATTTTTGAATACGGTAGCCATTTGTGATAGCTGAGAAAAAGTGGCAACAGATATAAAAAAAATAAAACACATTATAGTAAAACCAATACCTTCTCAGCTTCGTATCAAAGCAAAAATATCTGATCGATAAAAACTGTCAAAATATTTTTCTTTATATTTAGGCTTGAGGAGAAAATGCGACGTTGGGCGTCCTAAAGCAATACTCCACGGTAGTTTCATGGCGTCCAACAATATGTCGACCATAGTGAAAAAAAAAAGAAGGCTATAAAATGAAAAGTGCTGTAGGGAAATGACTATTTATAAAATGAATAGCACCTACAAAAATAGCATATTTTTACAGACGGTAGTCATTTTCATCATGAAGATAAGTCTAGAGGTCAAATTTTTTTTTTCAAATTAAAATATATTACATTAGCTTTCATTTAAAGACATTTTCATAAAAGACAATAGTGAAAATGCAAAATAATGTGGAATATAATCGAGTTCTTGGACCAATGTATGCGGTATTAAAGTGGTCCTTATTTACGTAGGTTTTTTTTTTTTTTATTAAATTCAATCAGGACGCCCCCTAGAATTGTTCTATAAGTTAAAAAAATTAATTTTGTGAAGTTTCGCGATTGTTCAATGATTTTTTCCCGCGCCGCAGAAGGGTTAAAATTTAATAAATAGGGGTAAAAATTAGTTCTTTACGTATAACTTGTTAAATTTTACTTGAATCAAAAAAATTTAATGAATAAAATTTGTTTAAAAATATATTTCATACAAAATATGTTATATTATTTTTTACTCTATATTGCATATTTAATTGAATAATCAATAAAACACATAAATACGCCGATTTTTCCCGATTCTAATTTTTTGCGTAATTCAGTCTTTATTAGCGTAATCGACAAATTTTTACAAAATCTATATAAATTATAAAATTTAGATTTGAAAATTATGTACAAATATTGTTTTGCATAATTTTTTTCTAAATCTAAGAGTTTCCTACGAATATATGCATTGTACAGCGCAAAAGTGGTTTAAAAATCAATCACTAACATTATGATTTTAATCTGGTTTGGGAATTTTTTACATCAAGCTGTTTGTATAAAATGAGGACTTATCGACAAATTGACAAATTGGAGTCACTGTATTCAGAGTAGAGAAATTTTAACAAAAGCTCTAAGAGGACATCACAAAAATAAGGAAAAGGATTTCATTGGAAAATTTAACGAATTGTTTGATATTTCATATGCAAATGCCATGGAAATGATGACTATTGAAGAAGATAAATTATTTTTGATGTGTCAACGAGGTAAGGAAAGATAAGGTTGCATGGCTAATTCAGATTGTAACTTATACTTACAGGAAAAACATGAACTAACACCAAAAAGTTTGAATGATCAAAGAGATTTGAAACTTCAAAAATCTCAATTTATGTCCAGTAAGTATTTTATTATTAATATTTTATTAGTTCATAAATTAAATAACAACAAGTTTTTTTTTAGACGAGATAGCTATTTTAGAGAGTAGTACAAGTAGTATAAGTAGTAAAGAAGAAGCCAACATGTCTTGTGATGTTTCCGAGTTTAATTTCAATGATGAAAATGAACCTGGACCATCCTGTTCAAAAAGAAAAAGAGGCAAACGACAGTTTATTACATCAATATTTGTTGCTGCTTTTGACAAATGTAAAGTAAGTGATAGAAATGCTGTACACTTGTTAATAGCAACTGTAGAGGCTCTAAATTTAGAGTTGGTTATTAACCGAGCTTCTATTAACCGTTGTCATGAACTTCTAAAGAACGAACACGCCCAAAAAAGTTTTGAGAAGTATCATGAAAAAAAACCCCAGCACAGGGGGGTTGCGGCACAGTGGTGATGTGGCATAGTTAAATCAAGTATAATGATATCTGACAGTGATTAAAAACACTATCAAAAATAAACGCTTCGATGCAAATGTTTAGATAGTGTTAAATTTTAAAAAAATTGGTGTTTTATTCCAAAATCTACATGATCTGCTGGTTCTTTATTAATATACTGATTAAGAAAAAGTATGTCGAATGAAAAAGGGATTATTAAAAAATATTATTTCTCATAAAAAAACTGGGTGGATCCATACACTTTTCGATAAGTTATAGCATTATAAAGTTAAAAATGTAAAAAATAAAATCGAGAATTTTCACACGAAAATAGCATTTGGTAGCCATTTTCACCACGAAGACAAGTCCAGAGTTCAAATTTTTTTTTTTCAAATTAAAGTATATTACATTAGCATTAATTTAAGATATATATAAAAGTGTCAGACCTTCCGGAACATTTACAAAAGTTAAGTTGAAAAAGTTGTCATTTTAAATCTTCCCCTTTGGGCAGAAAAAGGGTTAGATTTACAAAAAAAAATATATATCAAATGATAGTAAAAACATCAAACATCTATATAAAAAAAAATATATTGATATATTCATTTTTGAAAAAGTTAGAGCATTATTAAGCTAAAAATATAAAAAAATATTTTTTTACAAAAATCGTAATTTTTTATTAACTTTGATGTTAACTTTCACCACGAAGACAAGTCCAGAGGTCAAATTTTTTTCAAATTAAAGTATATTACATAAGCTTTAATTTAAGATATATATAAAAGTATCAGGCCTTTCGGAACACTTTCAAAAGTTAAGTTGAAAAAGTTCTACTTTATATATGGAATTTTTATTTTTTAAGCCCGCCATATATAGGGAAATGGTCTGATTTAAAAAAGAAGTATGTGCAATGTATATAAATACTACTTCTCATGAAAAAATTGTATTGATCCATACATTTTTAAAAAGTTATACTTTTTAAAGTAAAAAATGTAAATTATAAAATCGAGAATTTTCACACAAAAATAGCATTCGATAGCCATTTTCACCACAAAGTTAAGTCCAGAGGTCAAATTTTTTTCTATAATAAAGTACATTTCATTAGCTTTAATTTAAGATATATGTTAAAGTGTCAGTATTTCCGGAACATTTTCAAAAATCAAGTTGAAAAAGTTAATAGTTTGTGAAAAAGTTGTCTTTTTAAATTCCCCTGTGGGCAGATAAAGGGTCAAATTTACAAAAAAAATATATCAAATGATAAGTAAAGACATCAAACATCTATATAAAAAAAAAATTATATTGGTATGTTCATTTTTGAAAAAGTTACGGCACATTTTAGTAAAAAAAATTGAAAAAATTTCAAAAATTAGCGATTTTTAGATTTGTAATTTGTTTGGAGGTTTCCCCCATTTACGGGGAACGGGGGAATTTTTTTCAATTTTTAAGGGTTATGTCTTCGACTAGATACGATTTGTGATCTTTTGACGTATCGTTGAAAAGTTGTAAGAGACACAA
>NW_026099572.1:46556947-46580231 GCF_025091365.1 Daktulosphaira vitifoliae | reverse complement strand
AAAAAAAAAAAAAAAAAAAAAACGCATCAAAGTAAAACCAATACCTTCTCAGCTTCGCATCGAAGATAATATTAGATCAATTACTGTTCATTTCGATAGCAAATTATTGCCATCACTAACTAGTAATGTAAATATTGATAGGCTATCTGTACTTGTAAGTTTCAATGGTTATGAGCAACTTCTTGGCCTTTCTTTTATTAAATCAAGTACAGGAAGAGAACAAGCTTCAGCAGTTCATAGTTTATTAGTAGAATAAGATATTGAAAATAAAGTTCAGGCTATTTGTTGCGACACAACAGCCTCTAATATGGGGAGATTACAAGGTGCTTGTATTATTTTAATGGCAAAAGCCATTTATTGTTTGAAAATTTTTCTTTTTCGAGAGTCTTTTGAACTAACAAATGACGAAAGGGTTGGTATTCGTAATGTTTGTATATTTTTAGTAAGAATTTATTTAAAATACTGGTTTTCTACAAATAATGCTGTTGAAGATCCTCGCATGGACTTAGAATGCATGAAAAATCTTTATGAATACATAAAAATTGATGATACCGTAGGTTTAATAGTACTTAAGAAATTTGGCAACCACTTATGGTATCTCGCGCCTGAAAATGCCTCAATGGCATTTTTTGATGATCAAATACCTGTAGAAGTAAAAAGACTTATGGTAAAATCATTACAAACCAATGAATTTGAAGACTTAAAAAAGATTAATCCGCCAAGAAATATAAAACATTTTGTAAGTAAAACTACTGACATGTTCATTAATGCAAACTCAAAAAATTTTTTTTAACATTTTGATATGAAAAATTGTTTTTTAAGCGAAGATTCCAAACGATGGAATTTAAATATAGATTATCTAGACTGTCAAGAAATATTGTGAAGTTTAAAAGTTATAAACGATACTGCAGATAGATCAGTGAAATTAATTGAAGAGTAAAACTCGATAATTACTAAGAAAGAAGACCAAAAGCAATACTTGCTATAAGTTGTCGCAGATTATAGAAAACATTTTCCTGATGCAAAAAGAAAACACATTAATGAAATAATGATGACTATTTAATAATAATTGATAATAATTATCCATAATATTTTTTTAGTTGTGTTTTTTTATAACTAAAGTTTATTTTTACTAATTATTAGTTTTATATTTTATGTTTTAATCTGTTGTATGTTATAAGACCAAGATTTAGATTTAGAAAAAAATTATGCAAAACAATATTTGTACATAATTTTCAAATCTAAATTTTATAACTTATATAGATTTTGTAAAAATTTGTCGATTACGCTAATAAAGAGTGAATTACGCAAAAAATTAGAATCGGGAAAAATCGGCGTATTTATGTGTTTTATTGATTATTCAATTAAATATGCAATATAGAGTAAAAAGTAATATAATATATTTTGTATGAAATATATTTTTAAAAAAATTTTCAGTAAAAAAATTAAAAAAATTCAGTAAATTTTTATGAATCAAGTAAAATTTAACAAGTTATACGTAAAGAACTAATTTTTACCCCTTCTGCGGCACGGGAAAAAATCATTGAACAACCACGAAACTTCAAAATATGTATTTTTTAACTTATAAAACACTTCTAGGGGGGCAAAAAAAAAATTTGAAAAATAAGAACCACCCTAATGCGGCATCAATGAAAATGACAATATAAAGATAAAACTACCACTACTCATATGCAACACATTGGGATTAAAATGTTTACTTTTCTTTATATGAACACTGATTGTTATCAAAACCTATATTTGTATATATTTGTAAAATAAAATAAATAGTATATTTATATTAGTATATTACTATATATTCATAAAAAAAAATTTTAATTGCTAGGTATTCACTATTGCAAATAATAAGAAACTATAGTAGCACAGTGGGGTCATGGTACAATGGGGACATGAAATAGTGATTAAAATCAGAGAAACGCTTTGATGCAAATCTGTACATAGTGTATAATTTTATAAAATAGGTGGATTTTTCTAAAATAAACATCAGTTTTATTTTTCCTTAATTATATCTTAATTAGTAGTTCTTTAGTTTATAAGTTTAATATATGAATAAGTACTTAATTATTTATAATGAGAAATATAGTAATTAATTTTATTATAAAATTAATATTCAATAATTTAATTTTATAAATTTTATAGGAAAATTATAAAAATTAAAAAGTAATTATATACTTTATTACTTACATGAAAAACATGTATAAAAATTAAATGGATACTTTTTAGAAAATAAATTAAAACAAATTGGTCTAAACTGGTCTACAAGGAATTTTTATAAGTGACAAATATATATTTTTTTAAACTAATTTTTCGTGTTGATTTCAAATTTGCAGTTAGACTTTTTCGATCACCTCTAATTAGTAAAAAACGAGTATTATCATATAAAAAATAAATACAACTGTAAAATTATAACTATAATTTTTTATTAGTAAAATTGAATCGGTTAAAAAATGTGTGATAAATTATAATTATATGGTAAATTTTTTTTTTTTATTTATTATTTATTTCCATAAGATCAAAAGAATTATAAGATAAAACAACTGCAATATTTATTTGAAACAGTATAAACAGTAACGCATATTAGACTTTGTATTTTAAAAATGTTCAAATTAAATGAAATAACTATTGAAATAATTGACCAAAAATTAATTTGTTTTGTTAAAAATTAAAATCTATCAAAATTTTTTTATTTTGTCTATGTACACCTTCTTTTAGAACATATTGATGTGAATAAGTCTCATAAGTGTTAATATTATACTCATCAAATAAACTTTCTAAATACTCTAAATACGATTCGATATTCTTAGTATTTTGCATTAATTCGTCTCTAATTTTATCTGAATGTTCATTATCTGGTTTGTCATTGAAATTAATTAGAACAAATATTGGTGAAAACTTTGTCATAAATCTTTCAATATCTGAAATTGATTTATTAAGTGTCAAATTTACACCATTTTCAACTTTTGGCTTTTTAGTGGAATTTCTTAAAAGTTCTATCATTTCACGTAAGTTAAAGCTAAATAGAATTCTAAAAAAATCATTATCTAAAATATATTTATTCATATCATTCATTTGTGCATTGACATTTTCATAAACTGTAGATTTTAATTTCCAATATTTAGAAGCATAAATCATGTGCTTTCTTATAATATGTAATGTTACTGTTCTTATTACGTTTAACATTTTTACTTGATATTCTTTTACGTTAATAATCCAAAGATCCAGATAGTAATAATTCTCTGCTATACTATAACTTTCATCGAGTTCTTTGTATATTTTGTTAAAAATTTCTTCACTTTGATCACCAAAATTCACAATTATTTCTCTCAAAATATTTTTATCCTTTATTTTATATAAGTAAATACTTTTTAAGGAAACCCAATTTTTTTCTTTATCATTTTCCAATAGAATACTATCATTATGTTGTTGTATATAGTTTATCATTATTTCGATATCTTGCAATCCTCTATTGTCAGGATTCCCTGTCATACTATAGCTATTGTTTTTTCTACATTTATTATTAATATAAATCTCTAACGTGATTTTGATATCATCTTTTATTAAACTATTGTTTTCCATATCAATTGAATTTCTAAGGCACATTGAAGTATGCAACAAATACATATGTACTTGCCAGATCGGAAATGCATAATGTCTTTTATTTATTTTCAAAATTGAAGCTAACATGTGGCTGGTAACTTTTTCGCTTAAATGACATTTTTTTACATCTCTACAGATTGATAAATAATTATAGAGTAAATACATATTACCACAAACCAAGTCACAGTAAATTATATCAATGGTGTTCTCAAATTTATTTTCATTTGGTAATGATTCGATTTTTAATAGTTTCTTTTTTATAGTATAAAAATTTAATTTCTGGAACTCATGGAACCTAGGATATGCAAATCCAGTTTTCAGTTTGACCACTTCTTTAAGTTCTAAATCTTTACTCGGAATATTTGTAGAACAACATGTAATAACTTGCATTGCATGCCAAATGATCGTAACTACAATGCTGATAAAAAGATTTAAAATCATTTTTCACTACATTAGTTTGCAACAGTTAAATAAATAACAAATTATACAAAATGAAAAATTGATTTAACTACTTAATCGATATTATGTATAGCTCTTTATATATTAATTTTTCATATAAGTAGGTTATGACAATACATATAAATTTTATAAATTTATAAGAAACATTTGATAGAAACTATTTTCATAATTCGATTATTATTTTGAAAAATTGTCTATACCTAATACTAAACTGAATCAATATTGACGCTAAATATAAAAATTTAATATTTTAAAATTCAATTTTTAATTAATTATTTATAATTTTCTCGCAAAATCGTTGTTTAGTGTTTTCAACGTATGTATTATTTTAATCTACAGGCTCAAAGAATATAAAAGATAATAATACATTTTATTGAAAAATAATAAATTACATATTAAACATTGAATTCTTTTTAAAGTTCAAACATTTATTAAAATAACTAACTAAATAATTTGGATTTTTACAAAAATTATTATTTTATTTTTATAATTTTACCAGGTTAATGTTTATATAATTATATAACTTCCTCGTGTTTCTGTATAAACCACAGCAGAATCATTATTATACTCTTAAAATATATTTTATAAATACTTAAAGTATGATTGATTCTCTCAAATTTTTCAATTAATATTACTCAAGTCTCTTCTTTGGACTTACATTTTATTTGTTTTTTTTCTTACTATTTATAGGAGAAATTGTTCTATATTTTCAACATTTATTTGGTTATTGCATTTTATTGAAACGAATTCTGGCTTTAATAGTTCATAATTTCATAATTCTTTCAATTTTTAAAACTGATTTACTATGATTCACATTTATGCCATTTTCAACCACTTGTTTTTTAGTGGAATTTTTAAAAATAGATTTATTTTTTTTTGTAGGTTTAACTACAATGAAGTGATAATAATACTTATTATACTAAATAATAATTTATTATCTAATTCCAACAGACATGAGGAAAGACAAGTAATCGCCTACGCTAGCAAATAGTTAAGTGAGACACAAAAGCATTATACAGCAGTCGAAAGAGAATGCTTAGCCATTATCTGGGTAGTTGATAAGTTCCGACCCTATCTAGAAACCGGCTAACACCTTACTGACAATTCAGCATTGACCTGGCTTCACAAAACAAAAGACCAGAAATCAAAACTTACACAATGGGCTAACAATTAAGTAATTTCAATTTTCGAATGACTCATGTTCCAGGACACCTTAATCAGGCCCCCGACATGTTGTCCCGAAACCCATAAGATGGCCCGCCTGTCAACGAGGAAAAGTTAGATAAGAACCTATTAGGGGTACCCACATCACAACTTCAATCACCACTCAACCAAGGTACACCCGATAGACTTTTCTCCCTAACTCATCACAAGGTCGATCTAAATGACACACCTGTTTCTGAGAAAGAGTTAATATTGTGGCAATTGGATGACTCATATGTAAAACCTGTAATGGATATCATATCCTCGGATTGCCCAGCCATTAATACGCGACGGTCCAAAGCCCAAAAGAAATCTTTTATCGTGGTTGATGGCCTACTCCGGAAATTCGGTGGTATATCAAAAGACGACCCCTTACCAATCCCATCCTTAGTGGTACCACTCAATAAATCACAAAAAATAATATGGTGGTAGCACGATCACGTTCTAGCCAGTCATCCTGGTTGGAAAGAAACTTTTAGGGTTGTTCGACAAAGGTTTTATTGGAAAAATATAAAAGAGGGCGTTAGGAAATATGTTAGGGCATATCACATTTGCGCTTGCACAAAACCCCTATACGTAAAACCTGAAGACCCTCTAAGACCTATAAAACCACGACAGCCATGGGAAGTTATAAGTATAGAAATGATGAGCCCCTGCCCTAGAACCGTTAGAGGGAAAACGTCTATACTAGTAGTCACTGATTGCTATAGCAGATGGATTGAAGCTTACCCATTAGGCTTACCCATCCGCCACCTCTAAAGTAATTATCCAAACACTTGAACGCGAATACTTCTCGCGTTTTGGGTATCCTCGCGTGTGTTTGAACTACAACGGAACACAGTTCACTTCTAACGAAATGCTCAGAGCACTTGAGCGATAGGGGGCAGAGGGCTGGACTACTCCGGTATTCCATCCCCGAGCTAACCCAGTCGAACGTCGCAACCACCAAGAGCTGAAAAAGGGACTCCGTGCACTTTTAGTGGGCGAAAGTCATCGCTCTTGGGACTCTAAGCTATCGTTGATACTCTTCGCAATTCGGAATCGACTGAAGGAGGCAACAGGATTTTCCCCGTCAGTATTAGTACTTGGTAGAGAAGCCAAGTGACCTGGCGATTGGGCCCTGTTCGAACCTCTCGTCATTCCTATGGAGGAGACTAACCGACATAGGCGAGAGCAAGAGATGGCAACCTTGTTAAACCAAGAAAAAAAATCAAAAACATCACCCCGAAGAAGTCACAATTTTTGACTGGTGACTTGGTGTATTACAAGGTGTATTTCCAGCATGTCTCAACAGCAACAATATAGAAAACCAGCCGAACCTACCCAGAATCGAAACGACTTGCTTGCTGCTCTGGTCCAAATCCATCTCAATGGCCAGCAGTTACTGACCAGCATGGGAGCACGTTTCCCGAACGCTCGGCCGTCCATTCAACAAGTTTGGAACATGCCCCAGGATGATCTGCAGCGGTATTCCGAACTGTGGGCCACTTTTGTGGGAAGTTGGCAAACATGCCTTGTCCCGACGCCACCGCCTACATCGATTCCACCAGCAGTCCGGCCACCTTTCCATCCGCATACACGCCACCCGGTGCCCCGGCAGCAGCATATGCAAATGTTCAAAGTGCCTGTGAACGTCAAAGCTTCACCATCAGCAATGGCTCCTTATGGCAGCGTAAAGTCGGCCATCAGCTCCACGTCATCAGCCCAATCCTCCACCGGGTTGACATACAAGGAGAGGAAGAAGCAGCGAATGGTGGAGTATCACAAGGAAAAGAGGAAGGAGATGCAACGACTAGCGAAGGAATTAAAAGCCCAGTCTGTACCCTCTTCCCACCAACGCAGATTGGAAAAGAAGTCGGGAGAACGGATAAAGCCACCTACCCCCATGCCGAGATCCAAACCACCATCGGAAGTCTCCATTATCGTTACGGAAGACATTCAGATGGACATAGAGGACCCCGTAGAGAGGGGAGGTAGTGCCATCTCCCGACCATCTCAGTGAGGACATCGAGACCTTCCTTAACCCAACACCACCATCTGCTCCCTAGATCTCCTTGTTGTTTCCTTCTCAATCCTATCTCCCCCTGGGATTGTCCCCCGTTATCCTTAGAGGAAGGCGATAGTTTTCCCGAAAGGGACTTAGCGATGCTATAAAGGAGAGGATATAGAGGAAGAGAAAAGAATTGTATCGACTGAGATTTAGTTCACCGGTTGCACAGCTTAGTGAGGGAGAGTTGACACGGTCCATAATAGCGCACTATTCATTTACAGTGAATTAGCACGTTATCCGGTCATGATTATCAGCTGTCCACCGTCGCACACATTAGAGACAATAACACAAGTTTGTCTTATCCGGCGGTCGGTAGATAGGACAGGTCAGGGGGTGCAGCACCGCGAGACACGTCGGCGACTATGTAAACTAGTTCATCTGTGACCTACATCCGCCGTACTTGTCGTCGATGTATACCGCGCTATATATTATACATCTGTACTATTTACATCTTTTAGTATTTCCTTTAGTTTTAATGTTATTATTGTTATTAAAATAAACTGACCCAAAGTTAAACCAAATTTCAATCACGGTGTTACGTTGATTATTAATAACCTTTTAATATCGTAGCAAATTTTTAATCTAATTACTGCTGAAGTAACTAAATGTTTACCTAAACAAGAATTTATCCTACTTACCCATATATTGGGTAAGCCACACTGAGGCTTTCCTATTTCCCACTTCTCTAGAAGTTCTCTAATATCATCCGATTCCTAAAACCAAATAAGCCCATTGACTCGTCAACTTCTTATAGAACAATTAGTCTATTACCATCTTTTTTGTGAAAGTTTTAGAAAGACTCATACTCAAGCGCATACTTCCCTTTATCAATAAAAATAAAATTCTACTAGACTACCATTTTGGTTTTCGTGCAAAGCATTCAACTATCCACCAAGTACATAGACTAGTTGACCAGCGCTTTTCTTGATATTTCACAGGCTTTTGACCGAGTATGGCATGAGGGATTGCTATACAAATTAAAAAAAAAATTGCTTCCTACATACTACATTCTTCTTAAATCATATCTAACCGATCGATATAATCAAGTCCACCATAAATTAGCGTATTCTAATATTGCACCAATTAGAGCTAGTGTTTCACAAGGAGGCATTCTTTCCCCAATATTGTATAATATATACACTTCACACCAACCAACCACGACTAACACATTAGTGACAAACTATTCAGACGATAAAGTAATTTTATCAACCAATGCAGATCTCATTATTGCATCGTATAACTTACAAAATCACCTTTCATTAATGGAAGTTTGGTATAAGACTTGAAGGTTTAAGGCTAATCAAGCAAAATCAATTCACACAACTTTTACTTTTAAGCTTGGACAGTGCCCAAGTGTTACTCTTTATGGTATTCAAATTCCATCTTCTCCGTCTGTAAAATATCTTGGTTTAACCCTAGACCACCGACTTACCTCGTGCAAAAAGACTCTAATTAACCCTTAGAATCCGCATGCTTAAAACTTAAATATTTAATAACAAACATACTAACTTAAATATGAAACTTCTAGTGTATAAATCCCTTATTAAACCCATTTGGACCTATGGTCTACAACTATGGGGAAATGCTAAAAAATCTAATATAAATGGTATTCAGGCATTTCAAAATATTTCTTTAAGAAAATTAACTAACTCCCCTCTATACGTATCAAATTATACCCTCCATTCTGATCTAAAAATTAAAACTGTTAAAGAAGAAGCAATAACATATAATAAAAGATTCCACACTCGACTAACCTCCCACTCCAATCCCCTAATAAAAGGTTTTTCAACTAATGCTATTCCTGGTAATCCTCCGAGACGCTTAAAGCGCAACTGATGTAGAGATCTATTAACTGAATTTTAGTTAAAAAAAAAATAATCACTTAAAAGTGTCATCAATGGGTGGCTCCTTTTATCAAGTATTTCTTGTTATAATTATTTTAGCTAATACTCTTATTGTACCTATAGGGAACAGATTGTGTATATATTAATAAAAGGAAAAAAAAAGTTATCTAGCCCTTCCATACAAAATTTCCAAAGTAATATTGTTATTATTATATGTATGTATCTTAAAATCATTAACAAAAAAAATCATAGACTCAAACTATCAATTAGAGTTAATTGCCTAATACATTATAATCATAAAACAATTACTCTCTATCATGTAATAATTAGTCGCTCGTCAAAAGAGACAACATAGAAAATATAACATTTTTAGTAATTGATTAATTGATAAATATAATTCGATATTCACAAAACATTAAAATTGATAATTTAAAAAAAAAAATTCTTTGTAATTTTAGTGTGTCTAGTTTGAATAGTTTTTATTTTGTCAAATCCCTTAGATCTTTTCATATAAAATTTCTAATTGCGCCACTGTCATAAATTATCACAGGCGTTTTAATCGAAATTTTTAAAAAATATTTAAAATAGATATAGCTATAAACAATTTATTTAAATCAACATATTATTCACAATATTTCTACTTACTTAAAGTTTTTTTTTAATAATTAAATCTAACAATTGTAAGTGTGTTTTTAAATAAAAAATACATTAATTAGTTACATTAGATTAAAAAAATATATGCATTACATACTATTTTAAACATTAGTTTTTAAATAACAAAGTAAGAAAAAACAAATATTATGTATTTTACCACCTATTTATCAAATCCAAAATGTACACAAAATATCTTAACACCTTCCTGAACTTTTTTTTGAAATTCTGGTTTAGACGGATTAAAAAAAAATTTTAAATGACATATATCTTCATATTCCATTAGTTCTTCAAAAAAACCAGATAAGTATTCTTCATTTCCATATCCAATAACAGCATAGGTATCCATATTAATGGGTGTATTAACAATTTCGTACAAATGTGCAAATGTGCTATTTATAAAGTCATAACATATTACTGATTCATCTGTGAATTTTTTTTCTTTGGCAATTATAGTCAGTTTTTCAGTAAATTCTAATATGTTTGTGAGAGCTTCGTGTACAGTGTTCTGATAATGACCTTTTAGATATTCTAGTGCTTTAGCCGTACAACTCATTAATGGTTTGAACTTAATAAGCGTATCGATTAATTTTTTAAATTTATCATTTTTAATCTCATCATCTGCGAGTTCTTTATACTCTTTTGACATCCATCTATAAGAACGATATAAATCACATAGCATATTTTTGTAAATATTACTTAATATCAATGATGCAAGATGCTTATCAATTTTTAAAAGTTTATTTTTAAATAGCGTATTGACTGGTACTTTCTGACTGTTTGGCAATAAAAAGTCCATAGTAATTATAGATGTCCATCCTTCAGATTTAATAATTCTATTAAATTCAGCATCTTCATTATCTGTTGTTGTCTCAACATGACGAGAACTGATAGTAAGACATACTAATACAAAAAAGAATAAAATTTGTGTATGCAACATAATAAATAATCGATACTGAACAAAATATAGAAATTATGTTATATGGTTTATACTTATATAAACCATATAACATTATTTTTTTGAATTTATATAGTCTATTTACAAATACTAAATACATGAATACTGCAAATATTTGTATAGTTATTAATGATTTATATTTTAGCTTCAATGCGAAGCTGAGAAGGTATTAATTTTACCATGATGTGTTTATTTATTTATATATTTTTTTTTGTGTCTGTCACTACTTTTTCTCAGCTCTCACTGGACCAATTTCTTTTAACAATACGTCAAAAGATCACAAATCGTATCTAGTTGAAGACATTACCCGCAAATGGTGGAAATCTCCAAAAAAAATACAAATTTTAAAATCCATTAATTTTGTCATTTTTTCACTTTTTTTTCTTAAAACTTCCATAACTTTTTCAAAAATCAACAAATCAACATAATTTTTTTTTAATAAAATTTTAGATACACTCCTTTTATTTGATAACATTTTTTTGAAAATCTAACACTTAACCTGCTCATTGGGGGGATTTAAAATACAACTTTTTCACAAAAAACTAACTTTTTCAACTTAATTTTAGAAAATGTTCCGGAAGTACTGCGTCCTTTAAACATATATAAAATTAAAGCTTATTTTATGTACAATAAAATAAAAAAAAAATTTGTCCCGACGACCTATCTTCTATGCGCAAATGGCTACCGTATTCAAAAGTATGCTATTTTAACAAATTTTTTTTTTAAATTAAACACTATCTACAGAATTGCATCGAAGCTTTTTTTATGATAGTGATTTTAATCACAGTCAGATATCATCTATACTGGACTCAACTATGCCACGACCCCACTGTGCCACCACCCAACTATGCTGGGTTTTTTTTTTTATTTATAAATACTTATTTTATAATAATAATTAATAATGTTGAAACTTAGAAGTGATAGAAAAAGTTTAATTGCATATTTGAAAACATCGTGAAAAATTATTTAGAAAAGTACATTTTTGTTTCTGGTGAAAGTGCCTTGTAGTCCAGTGTATAAAACTTAAAACTTTTTTATAAGTAACAAACATTTTTTATTAAAAAGTATTGTGTCAAGCTCTTTAAATTTTGATACGCGTTAAAAGTATAGAAATATACAACTATTTTGTTATTTTTATAATATCTCCGTAAAAATTATCATATTAAATTATTGAATATCAATTTCATACTAAATTTAATTACTAAAATTGTTATTTATTCATATATAATAATTAAAATCAAATAACTAATCGCGATAAAATTAAGGGAATAAGAGTTATTGTTGTTTTTGAAATAATCTACCAATTTCTTAAAATTAAACACTATCTACGATTTGCATTGAAGCGTTTCTTATGATAATGGTTTTAATCACTGTCAGATATCATCTATACTTGTCCCAGCTATGCCACGTCCATACTGTGCTCTGATTAAAATACGGCATTTTTCGAAATTTCAGGTTTGACGTACGATTTTTGAGCCTGGGAATCAAGAGGAGCAGTGACGAAACCTGATTCAAATTCCAACTCTATACAGAGTGTTGAAATTCTATTTTGGTTTTTGTCTAATACAGTTTGTATAGACGCAAGTCCAGTACATTCGGATTGCTCAAGATGAGTAACATTTCGAGTGTCTTGTTCTAATCTGTCAATACGTGTATTAAAACTGACTTTCCTACCGNGTCTTGTTCTAATCTGTCAATACGTGTATTAAAACTAACTTTCCTACCCTTGTGGTGGCAATCGTTTTGTGTGTCAAAACCCAAAGTGATTTGTTCGAAACCTAACCGTTCCTTTGGGGAGGTGTTTTGGTTTTCGGAACTATGTGACCTAATTACTTCATTTTGACTAGCTGTAGAGTGATATTGGTTCAACTCGATTACTCGTGGTGATTTGTGAATTTCTGAACCGTTGGTTGTTCTTTGGTCAAGAATATCAGAGCCAAGGCCAGGGTGATGTGAGTGATTTGGTGATTTGAGTAATCGGTTGTGTGGTGAGGCGAGATTAGCTAAGTTTAACGGTGTATAGGTTGACATNGGTGAGGTAAGATTAGCTAGGTCTAACGGTGTATAGGTTGACACGGGTGGTTGAGAATTAGCGGTAATGTCTACTATTTCATGATCAATCACTTGAATGTCAGTTGATTCGTTTACCGAATTATCAGAGCTGAATACTAGCATTTGGGAAACTTGTAGATTACCGTCGGAAAGTGATGAGTGACCCTCGGGCTGGACTAATTCCCGTGGGCTTTCGATCCATTTCCCGAGTGCATAGTTGGACATTCACTGTTCCAGTGTGGTCCCTTACAATGCTTACACGGGAGCGGTGGCTTTTTGTCTGAGCGGGTGGCCGATTTTGTAAACTCTTGTTTGGGTTTACTCGTTTGGTGATATGATTTATTGACCTGCCTAGACGGAACTGAATTCAGGGGCTCTTTAGTAAAAACTAAGGACCTATCTCAAATTTCAGCTAGCTGTTGAAGATGAGAGAATGAGGAGGGGTTTTGTAACCGGACATGGGCTCTAAATTCATCTCTCATAAGATCTATGACATTGTCTAATATCTCTAATTCAGAAAGACATGTTCGAATTCGGTGATTTAAAAGGTGTTTCTTCATTACATAATCGGTCAGTGATTGGTATAAACTTTGACGAACTGATAAGATATCTATACGGAGGCGAGACTGAATAACGGGGCTATCAAATTTATTAGTAAAACTATTTTTAAATTCGGCCCATGACATATCAAGAACTACTACCTTTTTCCACCATGTTGCGGCTAACCCAATTAGTTGAGGCTCAACTGCGCGAACCCACGTAGCAGGGTGTATATTTGCTTCATGCAAAATACGTTCTGCCGTCATAAGGAAGCGTGCTGGGTCCTCCTCCTTGTTACCCGAGAATTGAGGAAGTGATGCTCTCGCAGCCTTTAAGTCGTGCAATGGTATTAGTAATGTGTGATTACCTCTAGAATCGCAGTCATCATTACCAAACTGTACGGTACGGTCTGGTTGGTTCATAGAACGCAAATCAGTGCCAGTAAATCGTTCAGTGCGGTAATGGGGCTGATAATTCTTAGAGTTATTACTATCCATTTGGTTGTTTGGGTCCCAACCCGTGCTATTCAATAATGGACGTGTTTCCCCCGTTAAGTAACGTACAGTGTTACCGAGTGTCGTCAGCTGTGGATTTAGTTCCTGCCTAATCTCATGTTCGGTTTGTGCTAACCTATCATAAAGAGAAGTTTGCTGACGATCGGTAAATGGTCTGTTCGTATTACGGTTTGGGTTGACAGCGTTATCATTAATTGGTGCCGGGTCTACAGGTCTGAACACAGATAATTTAATGGACTGAATGTCTTGCTCGATAGAAGAGATTCTATTGCTAATCTTATTTTGTTCCATTTGAAAACGTGACAAGGCTGTTTCGAAAGCGGTTACTCTCAGTTCGAGATTCCCTAATGCTGTTTGGGTGCGAATATTATCCCTAATAGCACCTATCTCTTCATTTGCCGAATAAATAGAAGCGTTGATGTCAGGTGCCTGGGTATTCGATAGNAAATTACAGCACATAGAAACATATTGTTGTTGGCTCCGGTATTATTAAAACTTAAATAATGATTAAACTATAATTGTAACATTGTATATTCATAAAAATAATATTATTATTTTTATGAATATATATGATTTAATTTATTGGAATTGATGAGCAATTGATATTTTCTAAATAGCAGTTAAAAAATCATTGGATAAAAAAAGATGAAGATGATGCTACAACCTGTATACAGGAGCAATCCTAGTAGTAAATTTTAGGGGGGTATGAAGTGAATTTTGCCGACAAAGTACTTTCATGGGTGCAAAATTTTACAAATTATTCTAAAAATTCCGTCTTATGATTTTAATAAACTTTGGGGGATATGACATCCCTACACTCTTCTATGAAATAGTCCCTTCTATACAATATGTTTTGCCTGTGCTCTGTCCATCTGTTGTATAGACATACCATATTTTCAATAAATAAAGAGAAACAAGTCAATTGTTACGAACATTGGTAACCCATATCCTTAATTTTTGAACACTTGTATATTCTATACAAATATATTTACTAGTTATTATATGTAGTAATGTTTGTTTATTTTTTAGATGCTATGTCTGGCCAAATCATAATACCTGAACACGAAAGAACATTTAACAAAATAATAGATAATATTTTTAAGCATTCTGACAATAATAAAGCATCACACCAATAAAATCGTTCTGTTTTTTTGTTATTCAATTACATTTTATTTTTTTGTAAATGATTTTTCAAATTTATTTACTTAGATTGTTTCACAGTTTTTTTATTAATAAGCAAAAACAAAATATAGCACTTTAGGAATCAAAATAAAAACAGTAAAAAAAAAACATGGCAATCTTATGCCATCTTATTGGATGCTACTTATGTGTATTACTCCTTTTGTTGTACTTATGGCAATGATTTTCTTTTATTCCATTTTATGGAAATTAAATTAAAATTACTAATTGTTTTTATAACCACAGTAATATTTTTTAATATATCAGCTATTGCAATTTCACAATTTTCTGTACCAATATTAACTATATATTCCTTGTTTAAATTCTATAATACCTTAGTGATTAACTTATTATGATAAAATATTTTTATTGGATTTTTTTGATAAATATTGTACAAAAATAAACCAAACTGAGTTACAGTATATAAATTGCTGACATTGCTAACATCATTATTTTTATTAAAAATTATCTATTGTTATTAATATATATTAATTATAATCAAATTGTATGAATGGATTGTTAGTAAATACTAATTATCATATAATATAAAATAAACCTAAAATTCATAGGTTAACTATTTTACTTTTTATACACATATAATATATTTTATTTTATTTTATACATTGTGTATATAGTAATAAAATTTATTATTTTAAAATTATAAAATTTTTAAATATTTATAAAACCTATAAATTTAATTTTAAATACCGTAACTGCCAATGAACTAATGAACGATTATTGAACCGTTATCGAGCGTTTTATAGCTGAATCGAGGAACGATCTTTGAACTCTTACTGAACTTTTGTAGAACTCAGTTCATACCATGTTAAAATCCGTATTCAAATCTCATGTTGAACCGCGCTGTGAACGGGTTTTGAACTGATTTCAGCACTGTTGTTACTATATTAAACGAACCCGGTATGAACTACAATTGCTACTCGGATAGCCTCCCTTCATCACCTTACCAACTAGTTTAATATAAAAGGGCTAGTAAAATTAGCACAGAGACACATTCGTATACTCTCATTTTCATTCTCACTTATTATTCCCCCATACTCTTACACTTTCACATTAAAAGTTAATAATGTAAAATTTATGTTACTTTTGTTAATATTAATTTTAAGACTTATATACATTTGTTAAAATAATTAATAAAAATCATAGAAATAAACTCAATATGTTGCCCCTCATACCAGTACTTTTTACTTATTTAATTTAATTAAAATATCGACGTCAACAAGGAACATCACAATTCATTATCTACCTACGAATCCATTTGGATATTAAGGTAAGTGTAGTCGTAAGAAATGCACTATATTTATGTAATATTAAAAAATAGGATAGAGTGGGTAAGAGGTAGGATTAAGATAATATGAATGAATCCAACACAATCTAAATAACTTATAACTCTTTTCCTACCATCTTCACCACGTCTTTACCATCCCTCACTTCACCTTGTCTCTTCTTTTTATTACACATACCAATATCTACTGAAAAATATAAAAACAATTACACAACTTTAGATTTTTTGGCAGAAATCAAGGCGTTGGTGTTACAGGTTTCGTTTAGTATAGCCAGTGACATTTATGATACATTTTTGGTGAATTGCCAAAACCATTACAAGTTTAATATTCATGGTATTTGTATCCAGTTAAATGAAGTGATATCTCCACCATACGATAGAGAACATAAAGACCCTTTACGTAATCACGATTCTATTAATTTGGACCAATATTTATGAATATTAGCGTTCAATGAACGAAAACAGCTGGCAAAAAATGAAATACACGTTTTTGTGGGTGAAAGTATTACGATAAAGTTGCTGGAGATAGATACGCAGTATGATGATTTAGTCAATTATTTTATAAAATGGCAGTTGATAGAAAAAGATGTTATAATATTTCCACAAGTTTACTTTGTGAATATTGCTTTGATTATTTTGCTACGCAGAAAAAATAAAGTTATTTGTTGTACTCGAAACTGCTGTATTAGATTTTGATTATTGCCGCGACTTGTGTCTGAAATTTCTTAAGGTATACGCCTTCGACTATGACGTGGAAGGCGTACCATTCAAAGATAACGAATGGTCTATGCAAATAAGTCCTCAGAATCACGACGCAGAAAAATGTAACGATAATTTTGTAATTGTGGCGATGATGAGTCGCGTTTTATTTAATAAAGACGCATCATTGATGGACGATTGGGTGAATGAGGTTCCATTTATTCAAATGAAAATCAGAGATGAAATTATCGAACATATACAAAAATATGACAAGAAGCTTCTATATAAACCGAAAAAAATTACTACTGGTGTCTTGGAAAGAGCGACACGGACGTTTAACGCGTTGTCGGTACGCGTAATAAGTAAAGTTGACCAAAAGAATTATCCAAAAAGAGATTATATATTAGCAACAATTTTTAATGATTATTGGTCTAATTTAGCTGGCGGAGACTGCCTTTACGGAACAGCATGTACTACGAAGACAAGCCAAAATTTGCACCATTGCTACGATTGCTGGGGCTACGTACACTAAATGTGAGATTACCCAGGCGTCGAGAGTAATGTAAAAACTAAAAAACGTTACATATGTAAGGCTTGAAAAATAAGACCAACCACATGAAAACATATTCCAATTAATTAATTGTAATACGTTTCATACTTCTAAAACATTTAACTTCTTTTTTAGTACTAATAAAAAATCCTAAGCATAGTAATCGTGTATCATAATGTATCATAGAGTTGTTGTTTTTATTAAATTAATATATTTTAATTTTTATTAGAAACTTTTATGTTATGTTTTTAAATAATTATGTATTTTTTTGTTACCAAAAATTATTTATGTAACGATTATGTAAAATATTAAAAAATATTTTAAATGTTTAAATTATACAATTTAATGTAAATTCAATGTCAATTTTACAAAATTTAATTTCAATGTTTTCTTATATTTAAATTATTTTTAAATAATATTTTACGTTGCTGTTTTTTTAAATGAGTTACATTTATATGTAATAAAACTCTTTAAAAGGATTATTCATACTGTCTGTTGGTTTGTCAAAACAGAGGATTGATTGACCTATAAAGTTACCGCAGTCACCTAAAAACCAGTTCCAGAGGTGTTATTAAATTTAATGAAATGTAAAATTGTGCACAGTATTGAGAATTTATTTTTTGGTTTGTTGCTATAAAAAATTATCGCGACACCTCTAATGATTTGTTAGAATGCGTTTTATTCTATATTTAATTTATCGATCGCGCATTATTCTACACAAAAAAGGACATTTATATTTATACTATAATGAAAACAAGTGAATGCACATATAATAAAAATGTCATAATTTGTATTGTAATAGGTAAAATATTTACTAATAAAAAAAACCTAATGGCTCAAAGTTCTGATAAGTAATCGATAAATAATAACCACCCTCTGTTAGAAAATTTGAGGAATCTAACAATAAAGCTCTCTATCATTTGTTATATTAAATTTTCTACACACAATTAGCAAAATAAACTATTCTATTAATGTAAGTCACTAGCGGCTTGACAAATTGTACATTATTCAGGGTTATTTTGAACACTCATTATTTAATACAGTGTTTTAAACGCGTTTATAACATCAATAATTTCAAAATTTACAGTGGCCTAATGGGACATTTTAAACGTTTTAAATTATTTACTTATGTTTTAAACTGATTTTCTTTTTAACAAATATATTTTTTAACAACCCTGATATTATTCCTACAGCATCAAGTTATCATGACTTTTATTTTTATACGAACACTTAATTTTATTATAATTAATGTCAATAATTAAGACAAGCAGTTCGTAAAAATCATATGTTCATAATTTTTATATACATTGTTTGTGAAAATTTACCTACAAACCCAGTTTGTTGTCATATTTTTTAAATTACTCATGTATATATTCGTAATCCTATGCGAAGTGGGTAGCTAATCTCGTCGCTAATGTCTTTGTTTTAACAAACATCGCGCCGACAGACAACGCAAAGAAACATGCAAATATATTTTTAGTGTTTAATTTTTGTCTTGGTGATTATTGTGCCGCATTCTTTCAAGGTGCTTTCTAGCGCTGGAACACATTAGGCCACCACAATTAAGCCTTGATAAATCTTTTACATAGATATAAATATTTCTGAATTTTGTTTTGGCCAAAATTTAAGCAATATTGGTGTCGAATCTCTCATTAAAATATACTCTCTCAAAAAAAATACTTAATCAACAGACGTAAACAATTAATTATCACGGATTATTATTTATATTTATAATAAAATATAGAGTGTTTAAAATCTTTCAAAAGTAAGATCAGTCGTAGATTTTGTGTAATTTAGTTATATCATTTGTAATTTTGATTCTTTTTTTGTAAGTAATTATATGGATTATATGACGTATAGTGTAAATTGTATACGTAGTGCATTTCATACAAAAATCAACATTGAATTACTTGAAATATTATTACATTACATAGGACGTAAGGTAAGTACTATTTAACCTACGCTCTCCAACCTCCAACAATCAATTGTGTAATAAACCATTAATAAAAATTAAATAGGAGAATTAAACAATTAGTGAGAAAATTAATTAATAAAAAAAGAGCATATAACTAATAATTTAAAAATCTAATAATTATTTTTAACCTCTTACTTCCTTTTAATTCTTTTTATTTTTGGTTTATTACAGACTGCTGGGCCACTCTGTATATATAATAAATAAAAATATTTATCGGAGAAAAAATTAATTTTGAGGAATATTTTTGGAGTAACTTTCGAGAGTCAAATAGAAATTGTAACATAGGCTATTGTCTTTAAACCAGGAAGTAAAACATTTTATTTAACATTGTAATGTTTAATATAATTGTATTAATAATAATAATTGTAACACAATTGTAATATCTAGTATACTGTCATTAAACTACAAAGTAAATATTTTATTGAACATTTTTGAGAATTGTTTTTTTAAACATTGTATTAGATTTTTAAAAGAAAAAAACCCAGAAAAGTGGGCACGTGACATAGTTGAGTCTAGTATAGATGATATCTGACTCAGATTAAAATCACTACCATAATAATATAGTTTAAAAAAACTGAAAAACACGCTTTTAAAGCATATCGAACTAAAAAGTTAAAAATGATATTTAAAATAATCTTAAATCAATAATGAACGAAAAATACTAGTTTTATTGTGAAAAAAGCGTTGGGCACTCAATTTACGAAAAATATGACACAAAGCCTCCACGCTTTTTTTCACAATAATATTAGTATTTTTCGTTCATTATTGTTTTAACATTATTTTAAAAATTATTTTTAACTTTTTAGTTCGATAAGCTTATTTTTCAGTTTTTTTAAACTATATTTATTTTATATTTTGTAGTTTTTTATGACATTGCTGTTACAGTCAGGGAGTGTTTATTTTCAATTATCATTATCAATAGATATAATTACTGTATTGCCAGTTAGTGTGTTTATAAACTCACAACAATGTATCTCATTACCATTGATAATAAAGGCCATATGCTTGCTAATATCGTCATAAAAAACTAATCAGCTACATGTATTTGTAATCCCGTATGTATTATATATGTATATTAACTCGAAAAGTTTGAATCTTTAAATGTTTATATCTAATAATGAACAATAAAAACTTGTTTATATTTATATATAATATTGATGATATGCACGCATGTACGGGTACGTAAAGCAAAAATTATTCAAGAAAATATTGTTTTCGGCAAGTGGTGAGCGGGGTGGGGTGAGTACGTTACGACCAGTGGTGTAGTCCTAAAAATGTTTTTGGCTATACGCCTATATTATGAATAGAGATGAACGTGGAGGGCTCCGCCCCCCACACCCTCCATTTCACATTATATTTTCTACATACAATATTTCACAATTATTTTGTCGAACTTTTAACTTTATACATTATCAACAGTAATATAGTCGTAATTTGATCAATGGATAAGTTAAAAATCTAAATGTGGAAACGTGGGTTATTTTACACGCACGCTACTTTTCAAAGGCCTTACTAGAATATAGTTTTGAGGATGGAATACAAATATTGTGATGTTTTAACTGTGTTAAAAATATGTATTTTCTAATTATTACATAATACAACTAAAACTCCTAACTCTCCCAGATACGCCCTCGCTCCTTCCAACTTCCAAACTATTACTCGAATATTTTTACTGACACTTCTAAGTTCTTACATAAATTAAATTTCATATTCATATAATCGATAAGTGTATTATTGGATACTGTTTTATTTTTATAAATAAACAATAAACTTTATGCAGTAATAAAATAATCTTACAATCATTGTTTTCAAATCGTTAAAACGTAAGCACTATGTAAGCGTAATGTAAGCACTATCATAATTCATTATAGGTAATATATTAAATACTAGATTAAAGTTTCATTTTCTTTGAAATTATGTTGTTTAGTTAAGAAAATATTGAACAAACAATTGAAAAAAATTAAAAGTAGTAAAAAAACTTATGAAAAAATTAATATAAGAGAATTATTAAGTGTTCCATAGACTGATTTTTCCTTCATTTAGTTTTGCCGGTACCACTTTTCGAGATCTATTGTCATTTGCTGATCTATGATTGAGCAGCCAACTTTTTACATAATGTGTTGGATTCTATATTGCAACTGGTGGTCCATTAATGTTTATAAACATTAAGCTGGAAATGTTCGTTACAGATAATCTGAATCTAATATCTGAACATATTAGATTCATTTAACTGAATCCTCTTTCGCATCCCGCAGTAGAAACGGGCAATGTTTTTATCAAAATGTCCAACTCTTTCAACTCTTCATTGTCAATATATTTTGGAAAGCCCTGAACTGCATTATTAGTATTTAGTAAAAATCTATGGGCCAATCTCTTAACTTCGTCTTCGCCAAAACGTATACTTACATCGGCAGATGGCCATGTATATTTACTTAAAATTTGCATGTCATTTAAAATACACGCTTCTTCCTCGTTGGTTTCTAGTAAACGTGATCGAAGGTTATTGCAAATACTAGTCAAAAATTGATTTTGATTTATAGAGTTAAGTTTTATATTACTAACCAAAATAACGTTTTTGAATACGAGAGTATTTTGTGCACTTAAAGCTTCCGACATAAATTCTCCATATATTGTTTTGAAAGAATCAATAATTCTGATTGTTCTTTTAACCAAATCATCAGCACGTAACAGTGTAATTGAATGACTTTGTAATTCATGAGATAAGTGTGACAATTTCTTATGTACGTGACACATAAGTGCTAAATCCATAACAAACTCAGGGCTTCTCAGGGCGTCAGTATAAGTAAATATCTTGCCTTGTGACTTAATTTTTTTTATGTCATCCTAAGTGATGAACATTGTTTTTACACTTGGTGTTTTTTTTTTTTTATCTAACTCTCTCATAAGTAATGTAATTTAAAAAAAAAACTTATCTTTTTATTTTTAGTTTTAAATATTTATAAAATATTAAAACAAATTAAATTTTTATTTTGTATTTTGTGAGTTATTTCAATTAAGAATTTTTTTAAATTCTTCAATTGAAGTGTCTATTTAACAAGTGCATTTCGAAAATCTACCTTAGCACATCTAGCGGTTGAAACTGTTGTAATACAATAGTTTGTGACGTGTCACTAAGGAGATCGTAGAATGTATCTTAAATTGAATAGATACGTGTTTGATTGATTGCACAAGATACTAATGGTTTGTTGAGATCATTACCCTAGCACATCTAGCGGTTAAAACTGTTGGTAAAACAATAGTTTATGACATGTCACTAGGGATTGATTCTCATATTCCATTACGTTCTTTTCGGCAAGCAGTTTTTGACTCTGTAAGGTCCGTGCATCGACGAGAGTAATCTCCGATGGTGTAGCCAGCCTGTCTCTAACTCTGTCGACTCTCATATCAAATACACAATTTCATAAAATATTGATAGTTTATTGAAGTCATTACCCTAGCACATCTAGCGGTTAACACTATTCGTAAAACAATAGTTTATAACGTGTCACTAGGGATTGGTTCTCATAAGCTATCTGGTTATTTAAATATTCATTTTAAAATATAAAGTAACACATATACTCAGACACCAGGTATAAAAAGGAACTACAGTGAAGTAATATTTCAAGTTTAATAATTTGCATAATTTTACAAAAATTAATAAGTAGATAAAAGTCAGTGCTCTCTTTTATTT
>NW_026099572.1:46539310-46556837 GCF_025091365.1 Daktulosphaira vitifoliae | reverse complement strand
ATATATATGTTGTATGCTATATTTTCACCTTGTAGCTAAACGTACTTCAACAATCCGTTAACCATAACATCTATATATAACATCTACATTCTATTATTGTTCCTCTTTCTTAATTATAAAAAATATAAATATCACACATATGGCTACTTATTTTATTTCCTTCATTATCCTTCATTATAATAATCTCTCTTTATTCTTTTTATTATTATAATTAATATCCATAACTTTTTACCATCTTTTCTTTTATGACAAAAGTATTAATATCACATACATAGTCAATCTTTATATCCTTGTCCTATATCTTTTTTTATGACAGTGCAGTCAGTTGACGTAAAGGATAGTAAAAGGTGTATTGAAATAATATTTAATATATATTAACGAGGTTAGCTGTGTCCGCGCCAGCTAAGGCTTAACGCTGAGAACGTTGGGCCACCACAGTCTTGTTAATTATATTTTGAATATAGATAGACATATTCTTATAATTATATTTCGAAAAAGTTCAGAGTAAATTTTAAGAATATCGATATCGACTATAGGGAATTCATCGAAAATATTATTAGTAAAAACATGGTATAATATAAAAGAATTAAAAGAAAATATAAAAAAAAGTAACAAATCAACAATAGACGTAGGTCCCATTGTAGAGAATCCTTTTTCCTGATTTTAATATACACAGAGAGACTAATTAATCGAAGTAAATGCAAGACACTATAAATGATTGTTGACACTGAAGGAAGAAATCACCACAAAGTTAATTCAGTCAATTGCGAAGGGAAATAAAGGTAAGTGCGAATATTTATTTTTGCATGTTTTATTTCTTGAAAATTCACGTAATAAACGAGAATTAGAATAAGTGAGGTAGGGATATTTTATTATTTGATAAATAAATATAGTTCAACATCGAGATACCACTTTATCTTTACTCCTTTACAACTCTTTTATCCGCTACCCATTTACAACTCTTTTACTCTTTTAATTTTTGTTTATTACATTTAGAATACATCTTTGAGCCCATGTGTACGCCGTTAGATTTTTGCAATTCTACTAGCTATGAATGATCGTCAAAAAGTCTATTATTTTTTGCAATATAGTAGGCAGTGCGAAAAATACACTCATTTTAATCTTGGTTTTTGTTAAGTTTTTTTTCAACATTTTTGCTTATTGTTTCAGACTCTTTGTTTATCTTAATATTACAAGCAAAATTATGAGGACTAGATTAAGAGTGTCTTTTTATCTTATTTCGTAGGCTAGCTAATTTGGTTTTTTTATTAAGATTACATTCACTATCCACCAAACAAAAAATCTATTCTTTTGAAAGTTCTACACCATGCTTTTCAAAAACTTTTAAGCAACCAACCTCTTGGCAAAAAGTACAACCTAATTTTTGATCCAAACAATATACCCAGGGATGTTTTTTTTTTCTTTCAAGCCACTGCTCTAATGACCATACAGAATGTCATTGTTCTTTTTTCTAAAAAAAAAATTATTAATGTTTTAATAACTTTTTAAATTTGTATAGCTATACATTTTTAAAGTATATATTTAAATTTCAAACTAGTTTTAGTTCATAAACAGTTTTAGTAAATAATTTGTAAGATGTTTAGAACAAAATACTAAGTTTAAGTTACAAAATTTTATTAACATGACATGTAAACCAATTTTTATAACATCATATATTATAAAAAATAATAGAAATATAAGCAAAATATTTCACAATATAAAAAAATGTTGGATTTTCTATTAAGTTTTTAATTAATTTTCCTTTATCTTTAAAAAGATTAAAATAAAATTTGGGAATTATTAGTTCAACATGATTAAAATCGAAAAGTTAAGGAATTTATTTTTTTGTATTTCAGATGAAATTTGTATTATTGAATGTGTTTGTAATAATTATTAGTGTCATTAATTAACTTAACTATGTGCGTGTATGAATTCTGTCGTGCCATGAAGCATACAAAAATCTATAAATAAACTTTTAATTTCGAGTTGGGGTTAAAAGTTGAAAAAAAAATTTATCAGATTAATATAATTTTATTTTTGTGCTATATAATAATAAATAAAATATTTCTAACACAAAAATATGTTTATAGCATAAATAAATAGGAATAAATTATAATGTAAAAAACGGTTGCACAATAGGGTTGCGGTACAGTGTGAACGTGGCATAGTTGGGACAAGTATAGATGATATCTGACATTGATTAAAATCACTATTATAAGAATTGCTTCGATGCCAATCTGTAAATAGCGTTTAATTTTAAAAAATTGATAGATTATTCAAAAAGCAAAATGAACTCTTATTTCCTTATTTATATTCTGATTATTAGTTATTAGATTTAAAAGTATAATTTATGAATGAATATTTATTATAGCAATTAAATAAATTATGAAACTTAACTAGTATTTTTATTAAAATGCTTTATTACAATAAAAATATAAAAAAAAAATTTTATACTCCTATTAATTTAGAAATATTTTATTTAAATAGATTTATTGAAGTGGCCATTCTTTACCGCAGCATAATTTTGAGATATTTGTATAAATCGATAGAATTAAATTTTTTTTTTCAAAATTTGGGAATTATTAGTTCAACATGATTAAAATCGTTTTCCTTAGACGTATTGGTCATTAAAATTAGTCAAGTGAGAGCTTAAAAAAAAGAATGACAGGCACAAAACCCAAATAGATAAATATTTTTCTATGAATAAGAAATTCTTTCTCACAAGGGAAGACTATAGTGGTAGGGTCCTCGATATTCATTGATATTTTGATTGAATGTTATTTATTACTAATAAATTGAATTTTTTTTCCACCACAAAAAAGAATTAAGAAAAAGTTTTTAGGTCCGCGAGTGTATAAACTTTTATTAAATACTTTATCTTTGCTATCTATCTCTAATTTAAAACGTTAAACTTATAAATTTAAAATTGTGACTGGTATTAATGAAATGAATACCATTTTAATATTCTTTCATACAAAATTTATCATTTTACTTATGCAGCTAAAGAATGTATTTTATATGCTGATGAGATGGCTTTAAAATCTAATTTATATTATATGTTACAAAAAGATGAAATTATTGGATTTCAGGAAACTAACAAAATTAAAACTTATTCTCCGGTAAAATATTCTTTTGCTCTAATGATAAGAGGCATTAATTTTAATTGGAAGAAGTCAATAGCTTATTACATGATGTCAAGCAGTTGTACTGGATTTGAACTACATGTAAAAATATATTGAAATGAAACTTATAATCCCAGAGTAAATTATTTCACGACTTTATACTTTTAACGTTAAGTTAATTATCTTAACATAAATGACGGATCGGGGGGTTTTACTTGACAATCGTATAATATCAATTCCAAACAGTAATTTTATTATACATATATATATATATACAAACTAATAAATATTTATTATATTAATATATTAACATTAGAATAATAATAGTAAAAAAAAAACAAACAAAAACAAAACATCACCCAGCCATCAGCCATCCATAGTGCAATTAACGTTGAATCGACTGCCAAAACGCTTCCCAATTAATTGTTCCTTTTGCGTATGGAATGTCAACCTCCGCTGCTCTATTTCAGTTGAGCACTCGCGTAATAGCACGTAACGGGTAATATAAATTGTTGGTTGTCACCTAAACAGGCCAATACCAACCAAAAAACAATAGAATAAAATTAAAAACACGCCAGCTCACTGGCCACGAGTCATCAGACCCAAAAGATGCGGTACGACTTCAATCGCGTACACCGACGTAGTGCCCGCAAGGTGCCGGTAGTGCCGGACACGATTGTTGTCATTACATTGAGAGGGCTAATGCCAATTCGAGCTATGTGGAACTTTACCGGCTACACACATAACTTTGGAACACTACAAGATATTATTTTTACAACAATTCAAAAACTTTTTCAATTTGGATTAAATATCAAAGCTTTTGTAATGGGTTCTAATTTTGTTAGTTTTAGTTATAAATTCAGAAAATGATAATTGTATTATTGATTTAGATGAAATGTTGACTCAAATTCCAATTCGATCTGGTTCAGATGTTAACAACATTTTTTCTAATAATTCTCCTTCTCAATTCAAATCAGCCTTTTCCATTAGACCAGTTGAATATAGAGATTTAGAAATTCCAGATCAAAATTCATTCATTTATGTTTTTATTATGAAAAAATGTTTAATTTAACATTTTTTTGAAATATGTAGAATGTGCTAAAAGTTAAAATAAATTAGATAATTATGTTATTTTTTTTTTATTGTGTTATTTTAAAGATTATGAAAACAAAAAAAATTATTATTCGGAAATTCACAAATGCCGCATAAAGATTTTTATAATTACTTGTATAAATTAAAAACCATATTTATAGAAAGTTTTCCTATTCTATCTGTTGAAAAAGGAGTTGGTGATAAACTTAAATTACATATGCTAAATATTAACTATGAAAATTTTAGTTCTAATTTTGACAATGATTATACTATAAAATTTTTTATTCGTTTAAGAATTTATTCTACAATACAATTTCAAAATAGATATTTAGTATCCAAAAAGAACTTAAAAATAGAAAATTAGCAATTCTCCAGTATTTATAAATTAACTTTTTTTCTTCAACATATGCATTTTTTTAATTCATAATTCATTTTAAAATTATAGCTTCTATGCGAAGCTAAGAAGATATTAATTTTACTATAATGTGTTTTTTTATTTATTTTTTTTATACTCATAAAATACATGTTGAGTATAAAATACATTTTATGCTTAACAATGTGTAATATATATTACACATTTATTTAAAACAATAATAATTTCAATATAATAATTATTTTTTTAAAATCACAATTACAGCTTTTTAATAAAAACGATATAATATTGCTGTTTTACAACGTTAAAATTAAACTTGAGTGTGAATAAATAAATGCGATAGATTTTATTATAATAGCTAAAAAAAAAATTACGGATAAAAAGTATTTGATATGTTTTTCAAATTAACACAGGTTTTGTATAGACCAGATAAATATGTGTTTTATCTAATTTGTGGTTTTTTGGTGCAGTACTTTCAGTATTGTACCAATACTGTCATTGTCTGAGATAATCACGTTTTTCAGTACTGACAATTTAGTACTGAGTTTTTATGTAACCAGTTTACGTTAGTACTTTACCAGCAATGGCAGCAAAGTACTTACAGCTAAAGCTAAATTAGTACTTAAACAAGATGCCAGTCGCTAGTACTGATTTAACCAATGTCAATTGCTCGTTTGGGCATTAGTACAATGATAACCATTGTATTGTAATCAATATTATTAAATTTATTTATTTTCTTGACCCAATAGAACATAGTCAACTAAGCAATGTCAGGTTTCATTATTTTTCCTTATATTGGTTCTCAAATAAAATCTTAAATCTATCCTGTATGTTTATTGTTGATTAATTTGTAATGACGACTTAAAATATGTTTGCTATGTATTACGTTTGCTCACTCTTCTTTATGTACATCAACTTTTGATCAATATAGGGTTAAAATATTATGAAAACGTATAAACTTATATAAAAATATTATGGTAAAATAAGTGTTTACAGAATATTTTTTTAGTATTGATAAGAAAATTTGATAATAACAAAATTTCTATTTTGATGTAAATAATTATGGAATGAATTTGGCAACAATTCTTTTCTTTCGTAAATTTTTTGAAAACAATACTTCAAGCAAACCCGTTTTTTGACTAATTTCGAGAATAAATCGAAATCTCCAAACCATATAAATATATATATATATATAATCTATAATCAAAGAGCATAATAAGCAAATTTCGTATTTGATACTATATATTATTTACAATGGCTTGAGAAAAGAGGCTATCTAGTTGCAAAACCTTAGATATCTATATTATATGCATTTAGATTAGATAATAATAAGGTAAAAATTACAAAGTTAGCTTAAATATATATATATATATATATGTTTGAAATACTATTGTATTAATTGTTTATAAATATAGACCACAAAATAAGTGGGAAAATATATAAATATTTTTGTACTATTTTACACATCAAACAAATCCAAAGTTTTTGCATAACACGTTCCTCGATTTATTTTTTTAATTCTGTATGATATAGATATGAATACGTTTTATTTTAGTCAAGGTTTTTAATTCATTAATTTACTTAAGAATGTACTTAAGGTTTCTCATGAAAAGTGACCCATGAAAATGATAAATTATTATTCATTAAGTGATGTGACATCACCGACGCCCCTCTATGGTTTTCACAACAGTAAAAAATAATACATACATTTTTATTTTACAAGCTATAAATAAACAGTATAAAATATATTTTTCTATAGATATAAATGATTTATTACAACATGATTAATTTATATCAAACTTAAGCTTTTCACGAAAAAACAGTTGAATGCGTAATTTAAATAAAAAATACAAAATTTAACCAGCTGCAAATAACAATTATTTAAGTATTTTAATAACAAAGAATAATGTTCTATTATTAAAAAAAAGATATCATATTTGCTAAAATAATATGTTTAAAATCAAATAAGTCTTATGCGCAATTACTTGTTTCTTATCAATTTTGATTCAATGAATACTTAAAAAATAAAAATGAGATTTTTTTTTTAAATTTTAAATAGCAATTTTCAGCCCTTTTTGTAAAAAAGATTTTGATGGACCGATAACAAAAATACAAAATTTAAGCAGCTATAAATGTCAACTATTTAAGTATTTTAATAACAAAGAATATTTTTCTATTATTAAAAAAATATATACCATTTTATAACTAGCTTAAAAGATCTAAAAATTATTAAATAAACAATTGGAAAGCGTTTAAATCTTTAGAAAAATGAATTATTATTAATTATTATTATTATTATTATTATTATTATTAATAAGACAGAATACACACACGCTCAGGGTTAAATTCAATAATGATACAAAAAATTATTACAAAACATTCAATAATACACATTTTTTCCAAAATACAAAAAAGAAAATCCTTAACTTTTCGAATACAGTCCCCTTTGGATCCTTGCCGAGAGACTCTCCGACAAATGAGATTACTCATAGTTCAATACCAAAGATCTACCTAACTTATTACAACCAATTGATTATTTAAAAATCATATTCAAAATAAATAAACTCTACAAAACTATACTACGTACACTATAGTATACAATGTAATTTATTAAAACAATATTCCTTATATTTTCGTTATTAATGATTTTTTTTCATAAAAATGTGTGTATTGAAATTGTATTTATTTTTTATATACTAAATATAAAAATTATTGATGAAAAAATTATTTCTAAGGGATAATTTTACGAGTTAATTTTGAAAGTTTTTTGGAAATAGTAATTTAGTCTATTGTCTTTAATCTAGGAAGTAAAACATTTTGTTCGCGCAAAGAGCAACGTTGGCGATACTGTTTAATGATATCATCGCTAGTACACAGTGGCAAATTAAAAACAGTTTGTAAGTGTGTGGCCTATCTTATAGAAGTATACTTAGTTATTTGAAAATAAGTGAAATGGAAAGGATTGTCCATTTCACAATTAATTGAGAAATGTATGATACAATTAATTTATGAAATTTCTGGGTAAAAGAAAAAAACAGGAGTCAACTACTATAAGAAAGGAACTCTTGTGTCAACACATTTTATTTAAGATTGTAATGTGATGCATAATTGATTAACTATACTAACATAACAATTATAATAATTATGCTATATATTAATTATAATATAACACAATTGCAATATCCTGACTATTTCATAATATCAGGCAGTAAATATTTTATTAATCAATTTTTTAGAATTGTTGTTTTAAAATATTAACTTTGTATTAGATTTTTAATAGAAGAATACAAATATTCTAGCATATAAGACAGTGTGAATTGAATTGACGAGAAGAGTATCTTGGAAGCACTGAGGGTAATCCCATTTTATTGGGTTGTACGATTTTGACAATAAAACTTTACTATTATGTATTATTTTATTTTCCTTCGAGTGTACTCTTGTTTTAATTATCTTTTAATTATTTCGTTCACATCATTATTGAATCTTTTTTTCATTTCTATTGTTATAAGTTAAAGTATAAGGCTTTTCTCATTAAAACATAGGTGGTTCTCTATTTGACACGTCCTTGTCGTGGATTTACCCCTCGTATAAAAAGGAAATGTTGTTTTAAAGGAGATATAAAAGAATCAATCATTATTTTTTCATTATTTAGTGGAGAATAATGCTTGAAATAAAATTTTGACTAGTCGATAACTAGTTTTATATCATTATTTTTTTGAGTTATTGTTTTTTAGTTATAGACCAGAGAGGTCTACATTGTGGCAGGATGTGTGCGTTATGGTAAAAATACATCATCTCTAAACACTACCTCTATTTTCGTCTTTTCTAAATCTTAAGATGCTTATATCTTAAAAAATAAAACAAATCGCACTATTTCTCTAGTTTTTCTTACTTTTTGTAATTTATGTTACTTACAATTGACGTCATTAATATTTCGTTGACTTTGTTTCTTCTAATTTACTATCATTAAAATTTGACATGTTTATGCTTTGGCGAATACTTTTTTGGTAAATACAATTTGGCAAATTGTGTTTATTCATCTATAATTTGTTTGTGGGTTGCCTATTTTGAAATGAATTATTTTTAGATTGAAAAGTGATTGTTTGGGGTANAATTTGGCAAATTGTGTTTATTTATCTATAATTTGTTTGTGGGTTGCCTATTTTGAAATGAATTATTTTTAGATTGAAAAGTAATTGTTTTGACCTTGTCTTTTATTAAAGGGCGTTCTTTTAAAATTATTATTATATGATGGGTATTTGTTTTGACTAAATGAATCGATCATCTACAGGCTCCTAAAATCTCGGTTGGCCTGACTGACTTAAGAAATGAATAAAGGGAAGTCCTATGACTTTATTAGTGATAGAAACCAATAAAAGAGGATTTGTCTATAATAGCAATATTAATAATCAAGTTATAATTGGACGTCCCCACTTACATTACTAATAAACAATAAATTATTACAATGAAATAAAATGAATACAGGTATAAGATTTATGAGTATCGTTGAATTTGATAATCTGACCTGGGCATAACTTTAGTGATCGAACGAGAACTGGTGTATACAACCCCTTCAAACGTTCGACGGAAACAACACAGACTCAATTATATAATCGATCTCACGCACAGTAAATCCACTGTAATCTTACACGCGCCACGATACCGCAAAAGTCGCGGGACAACTCGTGGTGGCACCGATGTGTCTAATCAACTAGACCATGCACTGGTTATAACTAATAAATAAGGCGACGACTGTCACCGGTCAGCGAACGGCTTCCTAACAACTATGTGCAACAGGTTTCGTTTGGGTTGGAAGTTGAACGCGGCCACATATAACTCGCCGCAACATGAATAATTATTGTTAATCATTGAATAATAATTAATAATTAATAATTGAATAATCATTGAAACAGACTTTATCATTACTTGTCCCTAAATTATTAAATCTGGAATTATGCTGATATTGATTATAATAATAATTATTACTAAAAGATGAAAAATTTCTATCGTTATTAATAACGGTTATTATTATAACTTATAAAATTAATAAAATCGTGTAATTGTTCTTGGTTATGTTTTAACTTTATTTTTAATTATTACAATGATCTAAATACGAAAAAATATTAATAAAGCAAATACACATAAATAATAACTATACATATTTGTATTAATTTATGTAAATGCGCTATACATAGAAAGTAGTAATAGTATAAAGCTCATACAGTAAATAAGTTATTTTTGTTCAAGTACAATAACTTATGATGTTGCTTACACGTTTCATATTCGTTTTTTTATTAATATGTCTTACTATTAGTTCTTGTTATACAAACGCATCAGAAAATGAAGTTGATATTATTAATAGAATTATTAAATCTGAAGGATGGAATTCTATAACTGGTATTTATTTTAAAAGCAAAACAGGTAATTATGTACGAAATATTAAAGAATATCTTTCTGATAATCATGTCACTAAAGAGTCCTTAGACACTACAAAATATTATATTTCAGCAGTATTAAGTTGCTTTTACGGAGATATATTATCGAATATACATCATTTTTATAGGATTATATCGCCTTATTATAGTCGTCTCCAATTTTACGAGTATAAATTGGAAAAATTAATAAAATTAATCAAAACTATTTTTATGTTTAAACCATTAATGAAATGTATGGCCAATGCAATAGAATATTTTAATAGTATATATCCGAATACTGTACTCGATATTCTAAAAAAATCATTAACATTAACTAAAGAACTGGCTACTTATGAAAACTTGGAAAATCCAGACAACACATATAATCTAGATAGCATAATTAGTAAAATTCATGACATTATTGAAATACCCAGAGAGCACATACTCCGAGATGACAAAGTTGTTATTATAATAAAACGTGAACCATTCGTAAACCAATATTTTGAAGAATTAGTAAAAATTTTTGATGCCGAGAAAGAAAATTGGACCGAGTCTTATGAATCAGAATATCAAAAACTTGCTCAGGATGGTGTTGACTTATTATGCAATAAATTTGAATTTGCCCAATAGGTGGTATAATACATAATATATATTTTTCTTTATTGTTCTTTTCTTACTTTGTAATCTACAAACAATAACTATTAATTAAAATAGTGTGTCGTCACCTCAAAAAAAAAAAAAATGGTTTTAACTCCAATTTTTTTCGAGGAATATTTAAAAAAAATAAATTAATAGCTTTATGATAGTTGTGTTTTTAAGAACTGTCTACTGAAAATTTACCGATTTAGTGTTAGAACAATTTCATTTTTAGGTAACGATGCATTAAATACATTTTTAATTTAACTCATACAAATATATTTTTGAATTCAAAACACACTTATATTAAATTATTAGAAGTACTTTTTTTATATATTATCACTACTCTATCAGTAAAAAAAATAAAAAAATGTGAAAATTATCTTAATTTTAATAAATTGATTACAGTTACTCATATTCTAAATGTTTTTTTAACTCTCAATTACAAATAATACTCATAATTTATGATTAGATATAAGGACTAGTATAAACAACATTTATATCAAGAGTTCTCTTATATTAATATATGATCCCTATAAATGAATACCTATAATGATTAACCTAATAAATTTTAATAATACTAAAAATTATGAAAGTATATATTCTAAAGTAAAAAACTGACTTAAATCAAATTTTAAAATTAAATCAAAACATATTAGGATTCAAACTACAGGTATTTTTTTAGTTTCGATGCGAATCTGAGAAGGTATTAATTTTACTGTGTTTTTTTTTGTGTGTCTGTGACCATTTATTCACGGCACTCATTTTTAATGAACAATATTTCAAAAGATCACAATTCGTATCTAGTCGAAGAAGATACTACCCTCAAAAATTGCAAAATTTCCCTCTTTTCTCGTAAATGGCGGAAATCCCCCCCAAAAAATTACAAATTTAAAAATAAGTTAAATACGGCTACATATTCCTACCGCCGCGGAGTTTATACCTCAGGTATAACGTTAGTCCGACCCGCCCGCCCACAAAACACGGCTATACCTAGTGCATGATACGTTTACGTACTTAAGTCGCATTATTTGTATATATATATATTCTAATTACTATTAAAATTTATATGTTAACACGCTTTATTCTAATTAAGAGATATAAAGTATTTATTCCGATTACGAGGGATGATTTCCGTATCGTCATTTTTCGTCACTATCTCCACGTTCCGGGAGTGAGTAATTTAGCGCCTGCTGCATTCCTTGGATGTGGTAGCCGTTTCCCTGACTCCCTCTCCGGAATCGAACCCTGATTTACCGTTACCCGTTACAACCATGATATTGATAGTAACTACTGTCATAACATGAAACTAAAAAGTGAAAAATAAATATAGTTTAAAACTACTAAAAAACACGCTTTTAAAACACATCAAACTAAAAAGTAAAAAATAATTATTTTAAGCTTATTTTAAAAATTATTTTTAACTTTTTAGTTCGATGTGGCTTTAAAAGCGTGTTTTTTTAATCTATATTTATTTATTTTTTACTTATACGAATCGCGTTACCAATTTTAAATACTTTTCGCGTAATATTCGAGTAATTCGGTAAACGATAAAACCGTGCTGTCTTGGGATTTTTCGATGTTTGTGTTGGTGTTTGATGAATAGTATTGTTATAATCATTTGTTATTGTTTGTAAAATTAACAACCATTGGTAAGATCTTGAAGCGGTAAATTTTTTCCACATGCGTTCTTTAAGTGTACGGTTAAAACGCTCGATTACCTATGCTTTCACCGCCGAATATGTTGGAAAATGTTTAATACTTCTCTGTTGTAAAAAAGTTTTCAGATCTTTGTTGAAAAATTCTGATCCCTTGTCTGTTATTATGTACAATGGATATCTATTACAGTTGTTTATTATTGATTCAAAAGCTGCAGTCACAACTTTACCGGCTTTATTTTTTAAAGGTACACACCATGCGTAATTAGTATACACATCTATCACAGTAAGAATAAAAGTAAAGTTTTTATTCTTGTTACTATACTTTCTCATATTGACGAGATCCGCTTGCCACGTGTTGTCTTTAGCGTAAGGCGTTACGATACGTCTCGGAAATTTCTTTCTTGCTTGTGCGTGCAACTTCTCCGCTATTTGCTCTTTAACAGTTTTCATTTTATTACTCCGTTTTCTCTAAGTTCTTCTTCCAGGGATATTATTTCGTTATATACTCCCGTATTACCGGCACGCTTAGATCCGTGTGAAATAGCCTGACGCTGTACTAATTCATTTATATCGTCCCAATATATGTATTCTTTTCATTTATTTGATACAGATAAAAACGGTAGTCCGCCACCAAACTTTTCATGTTTCTATGTACTCTAGTGTGTATGAGACAGTTTTTATACGTTATCATATCCTCAGAAGTGATTAAATCGACGTTAGACATCTTTTTAAATAACAATTCGTGTAATCCTTTCGTCAATAGCACTTGTTTTAGACTACCGATCTTAATATTACTCATATGTTCATCATTGATTACCATTTTATCACCCATTTTAAAGTTTCCATCGTCATTAATGGCTACACCGTACACCGCATCAAAGTTTGATTGTTGTTGACATTGTTGTAACGGTTTAGACAATACGATCGTTTTATTTTTATCAATTTCATCGTATTCCTCGCCATCGTTTTGTTTTGCATCGTTTGATTTACGTTTTTTAAATTAATTTTTTGTTTGTCGTGCAATTTCTTCTAGAGGTTAAACGATAGGTGTCGCATGCTTTCGAACAAACTCTCTAGTTTTCTCAACACCACGTTTAAGTTTCAGTAATTTTTTCCTAATACTTTTTTTAGTTTTTATAATACTTGATGTTATATTCTCCTCCGACTCCATTTTGTATTAATAATCAAGTGTCTAAAAATCAGCTCTTTTTATATAAAAAAATTTCAAATCTCCCAGAGTTCCAGCATTTAGCACACATTTCTTTAAATTCTATAAAACTCATATTTGACAAACAATGATCATCGTATATGTGATTTAAATTAGTTTCTTTTTGTTTGTATAAAATAATCATATTCGTATTGTCTCTGATGAGTTGTTTTGGTATACGAGAATACGTCTGCGATAAGTAAAATATGTCGATACCGTTGTGTCGAGAACAATTAAATTTCAAAACTTCCAGAGTTAACAAAGGAGAGCTTAACTACTATTTTAAATTTTGGTTATACACTTGTAATATCACCTCCAATACCTCCTAAATATCAATCATAATTTCTTACCATCATTTTATTGTTTCTTTTTTCTTTTTTCTCTTCCCCTCTCTTTTAAATGTTTATAGTTCTAATGATACACTAATTAACTATCTAATTAAAAGTATAAAAAAACTACACAAAGCAAAAAACCATTTAATCAAGATGGCTCAATCAAATGGAGTATTCCATCTTCCTGTAAAAAAAAAAAAAACTTGATTGGAAAGAAACTCGACTAAGCAGAAATGGAAACCACACAAGGAAAGAATAATAATAAAATGGATATCATAAAACCAACTCTACACTTCATTTATCAAAATTAAACAGCTAAATATTTTTAATATTATTGTATATTTGTCTTAATCCTGTACCATTTCAGATTAATTTAGAAAAATATATACTTGCATATACATAATAATAATAAAATAACTTTAAATTTAAAATTATTATTATAATGATTGTAATTTAACAAAAAGTAAATTTTCATAAATCAGTCCAATAATTTCCTATCCTTTATAAATAAAACAATAAAAAGTTAAAAATAAATCGATTACAAATAATCTTTATACATGGATGTTAATAATAAAATATCATGTAAAGAAGTGAACGTGTTTATTAATGATAAATAAGATACTTGATTAAAAGTAAACACACAAAAAAAATGTTCCATTCACTGTTTTAATGATATATTTAACTTTCACTACACAAAAATTCCAATTTTTCTTTTCCTCATTCCCTCCTTTTTATCCTTTATTATGGAAATTTACTAATTTAAAATATGATTACATTATGAATTTTATAAAAAGAAAAACAAAATATTTTAGTATATAAGACGAAATGGAATGGTTTGAATGGAGAGAAGATCTCGGGAGTACCGAAGGTAATATCTTACCGCGTAATACGTTTGTGATTTTAAGTTTTCTTTTTATGTATTATTTATTTATCCTGTTTTAAATGTATCATTATTTTATATGTTTTACTTTGTTTGATTATATCGTTATTAATTACATTTGCGTTATTATTGAACTATTATAACTATAAGTTAGAACAAAAAATTGTTTCATATTTTAATACAACACACTCGATAATCGCAATGGAAGATATTCTGAACATACACGAAAAACCGTACTTCGAAGAAAGTATAACAAAATTTGAATAGCATTCGTATCAACCATTTTCTAGTAACGCGCTGTCGAATAACGATGAAATACGAATTGCGATACAACATCAAGATTTGTATACTCTCCCCAGCGAATCTTTGTTACACATTGAAGGTGAAGTTGAAAGAAATATAGAAACAGGTAATGGAGAAGCTCTATTAAATAATTTAAAGATGGCATTATGTTCCTATTTGATGAAATTCGTTACGAATTAAACTCACAGTTTGTCAGTTGAAATTGATAAAGTAAGAAATCCTAGTATTACAACATGTATGAAAGGTTATGCGTTTTTTCAAACGGCGAAACTTTACCGATATCAAAATGCTGGATGGAATGAAAATGGTGAATCTAGAGAAAAATTCGAAGTGTGCATACCTCTCAAAGTAATTATGGGATTTGCGGAAGATCATCGTAAAACAATAATAAATTCCCGACAAGAATTAATATTGCTTAGATCCAGCGTATCGGAATAGTAAAATAAAAATTTCAAAAATAATGTAGAGAATACCTCATTCATATAAACGTAGAAGACAGTGTCAGATTGAAACTGTTGAAGACTTTAGATTCTCGTAAACCACTTTACATCGCTTTTAGAAGTTGTGAATTATTTGAACATCCATATTTACCACAAACTACAAAACATTCGTGGGCGGTTAAAACATCAACGCACACGGAAAAACCTAGACATGTGATTATAGGATTTCAAACTAAACCTAAAAACAAAATATCAGCTGACATGAGTAGATTCGATCACTGTTCTATGACATCACTCAAAGTATTTTTGAATTCGGAATGATATCCTTACAATAGTTTAAACATTGATTTCGATAACGATAAATATTCAGCATTATATCAAATGTATTCATCGTTTCAAGATAGCTTTTATAATATTGATAATGGTGATCCGATTTTTACTAGAGAAGAATTTAAAGATACCGCTCCTATGGTTGTTATAGATTGTTCTAAACAAAATGAAAACATTAAGAGTGCTCCCGTTTGCGTTCGAATTGAATTCGAAACTAAAATTCCTATACCAAATGATACATCAGCATATTGTCTTATACTACATGATAAGATTTTCGAGTATAACACTATGACTAGTAAAGTACACAAGGTAGTTTAATTTATGAAATAAAAAATTAATATAAGTATAATATTTTTTATTATTTAAAACAATTATTATACGTAATAATAATATTACATTTATAAATTTATTTATTACAATTATTATTAAAATACTTATTTAACTTCTGTTTCTTCCAGTGTGTTTCATAATTTTTGAACACGTATAGAGATAATTCATCAATCTCTCGAGCACATTCTTCGTCATCAAATTCTACATTCCAACTCCTAACGTCTTCTGATCACGATAATAATTTTATTACTATTTAAAACAGATTTAATTTTTTTTTTACTTACTTATCATTTCTTGATAATCTGGTGGTTTTTATATCATCAACATACGTTCCCTGTGTTATTAGATCCATCAAATCTTCCTCCGTATCGAAATTTAACCATGGTTGTGTTCCAAGATGAAGACAATTTCCATCAACTGATTCATTATTAAACTGATTCTACTATTATAATAGAAACATGAAAAATGTTTAAATAAATATTAAATATTAAACACATTGATTTTATTAATATTCCAAAGGAGAATATTACATTTAATGTTTAATGATTTTAATTGTTTGTATGGATAAAGCTGGTTAAGCTACTTGTTATTTGATTAAGGGATTTTTTTCAAATTTTGAGAGTAATATCTTCAACTAAATACGAATTGTAATCAATTGACGTATCGTTGAAAAAAATAAGTTAAGTGAGGGTTTCATGGCCACAAAAGAATCACACAGTAAAATAATATTAACATGAATAAGAAATTTCTTCTTTTTTAGTTTTTTCGAACTTTATTTTATGTCAATTAAATTATATAATATTTATGAAAGTCAGTGTATTGCCTTTATAAGATATTTTAAAATAAAATAAAATACAAAACCCATGATTTTAACACAAAAATAGCGTTTTTTTAACTACGGCAGCCGTTTGCATGCAAAAGATAAAGTGTCGGGACAAATTTTTTTTTTTATTTTAGAGTACATAAAATAATTTTTAATTTGATATATATTTAAAGAACGAAGTATTTCCGGAACATTTTCAAAAATTAAGTTGAAAAAGTTAGTTTTTGTTAAAAAGTTACAATTTTAAATCCCCCCCAGTGAGCAGATTATGAGTAAAATTTTCAAAAAAATGATATCAAAAGAAATGGAAATATCTAACGTTTTAGTTTAAGAAAAAATAATGCTAATTTGTAGATTTTTGAAAAAGTTATGGAAGTTTTAAGAAAAAAAAATGACAAAATTTACCGATTGTTAAATTTGTAATTTTTTTGGAGAATTCCTCCATTTGCAGGGAACGAGAAGAATTTTTTCAATTTAAAGGGTAATGTCTGCAACTAAGTTTGATTTGTGATTTTTTGACGTATTGTTGAAAGAAATCGGTCCAATGAGAGCTGAGAAAAAGTGGTAACAGATAAAAAAAAAAA
>NW_026099572.1:46511312-46539289 GCF_025091365.1 Daktulosphaira vitifoliae | reverse complement strand
AAAAAAAAAAAAAAAAAAACCCAGCACAGGGGGGTCGTGGCACAGTAGTGTATGGCATACTTCAATTAAGTATAATAATATCTGACAGTGATTAAAATCACTATCAAAAAAACGCTTTGATTAAAATCTTTAAATAATATTTAATTTTAAAAAATTGATAGATTATTCAAAAAGCAAAATGAACTCTTAATTCCTTATTTATATTCTGATTATTAGTCATTAGATTTAAAAGTATAGTAGTGAGATTTTAGTGAGAGATTAAGTAAGTGGATTATTTCAAAAGCTACATGATCTGCTATTTCCTTATTAATATCCTGATTAAGATAAAGTATGTCGAATAAAAAAGGGATTATATATAATAAATAATATATTTCTCGTAATAAATTGTATTAATCCATACATTTTTCAAAAAGTTATTGCATAATAAAGTTAAAAATGTAAAATACAAAATCGAGAATTTTCACACAAAAATAGCATTCGGTAGCCATTTTCACTATGAAGACAAAATAAAGTCCAACATTTTTTTTTTTTAATATTAAAGTATATTACATAAGCTTTAATTTAAGTTGTATATAAAAGTGTCAGTATTTCCGGAACACTTTCAAAAATTAAGTTGAAAAAATTCTACTTTCTATATGCATTTTTATGTTTTGAAACCCCCCCATATACAGGGAAATTATCTGATTGAAAAAAAAAGCATATCGAATGGAAGATGTATATAAATACTACTCCTCATGAAAAAATTGTATTGATCCATACATTTTTAAAAAAGTTATAGCATTTTAAAGTAAAAAATGTAAAATATAAAATCGAGAATTTTCACACAAAAATGGCATTCGGTAGCCATTTTTACCGTGAAGATAAAATAAAGTCCGAAATTTTTTTTTTTCATGATAAAGTATATTACACTAACTTTAATTTAAGGTATATATAAAAGTATCATTTTATATAAAAATTTCCGAAACAGTTTCAAAAGTTAAGTTGAAAGAGTTCATTTTTTGTGAAAAAGTTGTCATTTTAAATCCCCCTGTGGGCAGGTAAAGAGTCAGATTTATAAAAAAAAAACCCAGCACAGGGGGGTCGCGGCACAGTTGTGACGTGGTATAGTTGGATCAAGTATAATGATATCTGACAGTGATTAAAATCACTATCAAAAATAAACGCTTCGATGCAAATCTTTAGATAGTGTTTAATTTTAAAAAAATTGGTGTTTTATTCCAAAAGCTACTTGATTTGCTGGTTCCTTAATATCTCGATTAAGATAAAGTATGTCGAATGAAAAAGGGTTTATTAAAAAAAATTATTTCTCATAAAAAAATTGTGTGGATCCATAAACTTTTCAATAAGTTATAGCATTATAAAGTTAAATATAATATGAATAATAAAATCGAGAATTATCACACGAAAATAGCATTCGGTAGCCATTTTCGCCGCGAAGAAAAGTCCAGAGGTCAAATTTTTTTTTTTCAAATTAAAGTATATTACATTAGCTTTAATTTAAGATATATATAAAAGTGTCAGACCTTCCGGAACATTTTCAAAAGTTATGTTGAAAAAGTAAATTTTTTGTGAAAAAGTTGTCATTTTAAATCCCCCCCTGTGGGCAGGTTAAGTGTCAGATTTACAAAAAAAATATACCAAATGATAAGTAAAGACATCAAACATCTATATAAAAAAGAATTATATTGATATGTTCATTTTTGAAAAAGTTAGAGGATTATTAAGTTAAAAATATAAAAAAAAATTATTTTACAAAAATCGTAATTTTTTATTAACTTTGATGTCAACTTTCACCACGAAGACAAGTCCAGAGGTCAAATTTTTTTTTTTCAAATTAAAGGATATTACNTTTCACCATGAAGACAAGTCCAGAGGTCAAATTTTTTTTTTTCAAATTAAAGTACATTACATTAGCTTTAATTTAAGATATATATAAAAGTGTCAGACCTTCCGGAACATTTTCAAAAGTTAAGTTGAAAAAGTTAATTTTTTGTGAAAAAGTTGTCATTTTAAATCCCCTTCTGTGGGTAGAAAAAAGGTTGAATTTACAAAAAAAGTATACCAAATGATAGGTAAAGACATCAAGCATCTATATAAAAAAAAATTATATTGATATATTCATTTTTGAAAAAGTTACGGCAGTTTTTAGTAAAAAAAATTGAAAAAATTTCGAAAATTAGCGATGTTTAAATTTGTAATTTTGTTGAAGGTTTCCCCCCATTTACGGGGTACGAGGGAAATTTTTTCAATTTTTGAGGGTAATGCCTTCGACTAGATACGATTTGTGATCTTTTGGCGTATCGTTGAAAGAAATCCGTTCGGTGAAAGCTGAGAAAAAGTGGTAACAGACACAAAAAAAACAGATCATAGTAAAACCAATACCTTCTCAGCTTCGCATTGAAGCTAAAATATATAAATATTGAAATATGCTGTGGTAAAATTTTCCCTAAGTTTATTTAATGGTTAATATAAAAAGTAAGATTTTAAATTAAATTAAACTTTTAATTTCGAGTTGAGGTTTGAAGTTAGAAAAATTTTTATCCGATAAATATAATATTATTTTTATGCTGTATAATGACAAATAAACTTCTTCAACACAATAATATTTTATGTCCTAAATAAATACGAATAAATTATAATGTAAAAAATATACATCAATAATAATTATACATATTCGAGTATTCATGTTTGTATTTATACCTGTAAATAGACTATATAACGAAGTAATGTTATAAGACTTATATGAATTAGTTATTTTTTTTTTTTTGTTCAGTAACTATTATTTATTATGTTGCTTATACAAATGATATTCATTTCTATACTAGTATGTCTTACTAGCAGTTTAAATTTGCTTAAAAAATCACCTGAATTTAATGACATTATTAACTCTGAAGGATGGAAATCTATTAACGTTACTAGATACAAACCTATTGATACAAATAATCCTTCAGAAATTGATAAGCATCTTGCTTCATTAATATTAAGTGAATTTTACGAATATGTGCTATCTTATATCCATTCTAATTATAAAACGATGGTATTTAATTATAAAAATCTCCCAGATGACGAGATAAAAGTGGAGAAATTTAAAAAATTAATCAATACTATTATTAAGTTTGAACCATTAATGAGTTGTATGGCTAAAGCACTACAATATTTTAAATTTGACAATCAGATGATGAAAAATCAGAATTTTGTACTTAACATTCTCAAAAAAGTATTATCATTTACAAAAAAAATAACTAATATTGACATTGAAAATAAATACAAAAACGATCTCGAAGAAAAGTATAAAGTTATAAATAAATTATTTAATAAATTTAATGAAATTGTTAAGATACCCGTAAATTACGCAACCGGTATTCAATTTTAATATCAAAATAAAAAGTATTTAAATGAATATATTAATGGATTCATAAAAAAAGATAATGAAATAGGTTTTATGTCTTTTGATCCTTATCACTCAGATTTTCAAACAAACGTTGAGGAAGGCGTTACTATGTTGTGCGTAAATTTTGGATTTGGAAAATAGGTGATAAAATACATAATATTTGTTTTTCTTTCCCCACTTTATGATCATAAAAAAAAATCTATAATTTATAATATTGTATAATACATATATTTTTTAATATAATAACTAATTTATTTTTAACCTATAATATTATTTAGATTCAATTATTAAAAGAAAGACTAGAAGTAATTTCTTTTTATATACTAATATATGAAAAATTCAAAGTATTGTGAAAATTGTTTTATGTAAATAAATTTTTTACAGCTACACACGTTTTACATTTTTATTTTATTTTTTTAAACTCTCGATTATAATTTTATTAAAAATTTTATCATTTATGACAGTGGCTTAATTAGACATTTTTTAGAGGATTTAGATAACTTCAAAACATAAAGTAGAATCAATTTATTTATTTATTTTACAAAATAAAACCTAATCAAACTAGACATATGAAATTTACAAAGAATATCTCTTTAAAATAATTATCAATATTAATGTTTTTTAAACCTCTAATAGTATATATCAATTAATCAATTACTAAAAATGTTGTATTTTCTATGTTGCCTCCTTTGACGAACGACTGATTGTTGTGTGATAGTAAATAATTGTTTTGAATATAGTGTCTTATTATAATAGGCAATGAACTAATTTATAATAGGCTAATTGATGGTATTAGTCTAAGATTTTTTTTCTTTATGATTTAGAAACACGTATGTAAAATTATAAGAATATTACTTTGAGTGCTTACCTGCTTAATTTATGCGTTAAAAGAGCCATAAACGAAGCATTTGTAAATATTCGAACATATTTTGATATTAGTATTAATTTCTTGATTTATAAGCAGTTAAATATTTTTTTAGTGTACTAACATTTTTTTAAATAAGAATATACATAATTAATTTGCTTTTTTATTAGAGTGTTCTAATAACAACTTTTAGATTATTGGATTTTTAATAATATAGTACACTTCAATTGTAATATACACATAGTTGTCAAAAGTTCTGAAATTTTTTTTAGCTTCGATGCGAAGCTGAGAAGTTATTAATTTTTCCATGATTTGTTTATTTTTTTTTTTTGTGTCTGTCTCTACTTTTTCTCGGCTCTCATTGGACCGATTTCTTTCAACAATACGTCAAAAAATCACAAATCAAACTTAGTTGCAGACATTACCCTTTAAATTGAAAAAATTCTTCTCGTTCCCTGCAAATGGAGAAATTCTCCAAAAAAATTACAAATATAATAATCAGTAAATTTTGTCATTTTTTTTTCTTAAAACTTCCATAACTTTTTCAAAAATCTACAAATCAACAAAATTTTTTCCTAAACTAAAACCTTAGATATTTCTCTTTCATTTGATATCATTTTTTTGAAAATCTTACAGTTAACCTGCTAATTGGGGGGGGGATTTAAAATAGTATCTTTTTTACAAAAACTAACTTTTTCAACTTAATTTTTGATAATGATCCAGAAATACTTCGTCCTTTAAATATATATCAAATTAAAGCTTATTTTATGTGCTATAAAATAAAAAAAAAATTTATCCCGACACTTTATCTTTTGCATGTAAAATAATGTTTGCGATAAAAATCACCTTCTATCGAGACGTTTTTTGTACTTAAAACTGCCATAACTTTTTCAAATATTAACAAATAGTAGCCGCAACCAAATGTATAACTCGTGTTCAGCCGGATGGACTTAACCCGTTACATTATTTTGATGTCTTCGGGGTGCAACTAGATTTGTACAGACGAATACATCATGTCTAGTATAAACTATTAGGACCCACCGTCGAGCTATATCGTTTATAGTGTTTAACGGTTTGTATAAACGACGTGTGACACAGACCTATGTGTGTGTGTAATTTTTTTTTTTTTAATATCAGAATAAAATACGATAACAACCGTCAATACAAATATGTTGTTCATACTACTCGAATAGAATGAACGCAACCGCTGACACTGTGTATTTTATTTTAGACATAACTACTAATATACTGCTGTACTAGTAAAGAAAGATGTATAGCCACTTCAAATACTATGAGAAAAACCAATTTTTTCCAAAACTTGTATTTATTTTTTTTATATAAACTTAAACAATTAGTCATTAGTATTTAAAAAATTTAATGTATAATCTAATAAAAACACTAGAGAGACTGTAGGACGTCTTCTTATTTCAAAAACCCATATACCTCTTTATTCCTTAATATTGTTGGATCATCGATATTTCTTTTCATTAAAGAGATATTAATGTTAATGCAACACTAGCGTATGCATTTATTTTTTACATAGTATTTTATTATTAAAACTATCCACTTTCGATTTATGTGCTAAATAAATGAAATATAATAAGGATAAGGTTCTAAAATAAATAACACATTTTTAGAAAAAATAAATTTTAATATTTTATGAACTTTCATTAGTCTGTAATAAACAAAAAAGAAAGAAGAATAACGAAGAGAAGAAAGAAGCGGCGGGTAGTATAATGGAGAGGAAAAGAAATTAATGGCTATGATGGTAGTATAGTATAAAGAAAGTTTGAGTGGCTAGAGGTATTGAACAATGACTATAATAGAACGAAATAGAAAAGGATCTAGGGTATGTATGTTTTTATAAACGCGTCTGATATACAGGGTTTTCAGTAAGTAAGGAAACGGGTTTCTATTGTTCTCATTGTTTGTAACAATGAGAACAATAGAAACCCGTTTCCTAACTTACTGAACACCCTGTATATGAATAAGATGAAATATCGACGAAAGATTACTATTTAGCCTCTGCACAAAGGTTTTCTACAACATACGTCACTCTAATTGTTTATAACTAAAACTCCTTTGAAAAAGGGTTTATTATAGATTTATTATATAAATAAATGTTTCCAATTACCTTTAATTGACCTACTTCTTTTCAATCACCTGAAGGGGAGGGGGGTAGCCTTTTTATAGCCTGCAAAACAGGTTTAGCGATCTCTGGTAAGATTCTTGAAATATTTTTTGTTGTATTAGATTGATCAATGTGATAGAATCTTTTACGTAGGCGTTTTATGGAATGTTTAAGAGGGTGGTTGAATTTGTGTCAGAGTATTATTTTTTTTATTCATCTTATCCACGAGGGGGGGACACTGATTTGTCAATATATTTTTATTAAGTATATGTATTATTTATTACATGTATTAAAATGTTACACTACAATATGCATCACCATTTTTTTTTTACATGTCTTCATGTGAACATATTACAGAACTTATAAAAACAAATGTTTAATATTAATAAGTGTGTATTAGGGGCCATGATTGTGAACGGGTATTAGAATACATGGATACACGGAGCCCGGGTACACGGGCAAAACATACAGAGTGTTCAGTAAGTTAGGAAACGGGTTTCTATTGTTTTCATTGTTTGTAACAATGAGAACAATAGAAACCCGTTTCCTTACTTACTGAACACCCTGTATATTAAAGCCCGTGAATAATACCCGCGTAGACCCGTGTATTTAATACCCATGTATTCATTGCATTACAAACAATGAGAACAATAGAAACCCGTTTCCTGACTTACTGAACACCCTGTATATTATTTTAAATATATGACTATTTAAGGTCACGGGTATTTAAATGCCCGTGTATACCTGGATATTTTTACTACAAGAACTTTACCCCGTCATATATAAAAACACGGATATCCGTGTAGTTCATTACACGTGTAATCGCGACCTCTAGTGTGTATATATAAGTATTTAAGTGATATAATGATATAATAGTATAAAATATAGTTTTAGTAAATTAATATCTATGATTAAAGTTTTATGTTTACAATTAATAATGTAAACTTATAAATTAGGTTATATATGCTTTTTGTTTGTGTAATTAGTGTTAAAGTTAAATAAAATAAAAGTTCTTAATCTAAAGTTAATTAAATCTAGAATTACAAAATTATGATTGGGACATGTAAAAATAATTTTTTTATTTTTTTTTTATAGTTATTAAAGTTATATAAAAAAAATTTTAAATCTAAAATTTAATTAGTAAGGGAAAAAATATGAAAAAAGAATGTATATTATAAATAATAATACAGTAATATTAAGTAGAAGTTCTAAATCTAAAATTAATTGAATCTAAGAGTAAAAATTTATGGTTAGGATAAAATTAAATGCCTTATTTATGTTTTTTTATTATATATTATATAAAATTATATAAAAATTTTAAATCTACAGGTAAAAATAATAAAATTATATTGATTAAACAATTTTTAAATCTAAAATTAAAATATCAAAATTATATGTAATATACAAATTTCTAGATCTAAAGTTAGTTGTACTTAGAAATAATAGTATTAAAATTATAGTAAAAATTGTTTTTTTAAATGTTAAAATTATATTGAATGAAAAAATTTTTTTTTTATATCTAAAATTATATTTAAATAAAATTTTGTTATTTACCATTCTTCTTCAGGAATGGCTATGACTTCAGGAAAATCACTATGGTGTTTGGGATATTGATCCTCAAAACAATCTTTAATATACCTTATGGTGTTATTAATGTCTTTATTTTTTTCAAATTTATAATGATAGTAATTTATACTAGTGCTCTCAATTATAAAGTGATGTTTGACGATGAGTTTTTTAAAGTCGCGTTGTGAATCTAAATACCAAATGTCATCCTCATCAACCGAGTTGTTAATTTTATTGTTTTGTATTTCTACATCATATTTGTCTAAAATTCGAATCTCAGAAAAGTCTGTGACAACGTCGATTTCTAAGACTATGTAGATTAAATTAATCCAATAGTTTGTGCTGATTCTCTTTGGCGACATTGTTACACTTTTGCTAGCTATTACTCACAACCATTCGGTATGACCCCAATCGCTGGTTGGGACTATTTTTTTTATGCCAATGACAAAGTTAAGTTATATTTTAGATGTTAAGTAAATATAAGTTATATTTAATGTACAATACGTCTGACCTGAATCCTAATACAGTTGATTAGTAGGTATATCCAAGTGAGACGGAGTTGGTTGGCTATGATGACAATTGGAGATAGACGGGTCGTTTAATAAAACAAGTTAAGTTATAAATAATATAAATAAGACGAAAGTAATAGTATTGAAAACTATGTGTATAATGGCCACTCAAACACAACTGCCCTTTGTTAGTTCGAAGTTAGTAGCTCCAGGCTACAGACAAGTAGAATTGTCACATCAGCATCTCCCTCTATGCTAAATAATATGTATTACGAATTAAATAAATAGAAATAAAACGTGAGTAATATAAGTGGTAAGAACATAGTAATAAATGTTCTTACAACGTGTTTCCCTTTTCTTCAGCCAACGCTGAGGAACGAGTGTCCAGACCGCACCTGGTGTTTTTCATTAATTAACAAGCTTATATTAGTTTCACATGTATGTTTGTATGTTATGTGTTGTATGTAACTCTTCACTTGCCACGTGTTATTATTTTCGCGTATCCCGTCGTCTATGGCCATGAGACTAGACGGTCGTAACGCATTCACCCCACCCCGCTCACCAGTCGCCTACAACAATATTTTCCTGTATAATTTTATTTTTGGTTTTCGTTCTCGTATATGCAAGCGTGTCATCAATTATACTTATAACATTTAAAGATTCAAATTTTTTTGAGTTAATATACACGTATAATACATAAAGGATTACAAATACAGGTAGCTAATTGCATTTTATGACGATATTAGCAAGCATATTGTCTTTAATATCAATGATAATAAGACACATTGTTGTAGGTTTATAAACACACTAACTGGCAATCCAGAAATTATATCCATTGCTAGTGATAATTGACAATAAACACCCCGTGACAGTGATGTCATAAAATACTAAAAAGTAAAAAATTTAGGTAAAATATAGGTTTATAAATGCCCAATCCATCTCATGATTAAACCTCACTTCAGGATATCACGCAACTCTCCTCCATAGCTAATCTAAGACATAAAGTAGATATTCGTTCCCTTTCTAAAATTATAACTGGTGAAATAAATTCCCCTATTTTACTCTCGAGGAAACAAGTTATGAGTTCTGATGCAACAAACATAAAAAATAATACCTAATTATTAACCTTGGTTAATAATCTTATATTCTTGTGGTTATAAATCTTATATTGTATAATAAACCTAACCCAACACATTTTTTTTAATTTTAAGATTATTATTCATTTTTTGAATAAAACTCGATTTCTTATTTTAATAAATTAATAATCATTATAATTATAGTTAACTGTAATGATTGATTTTCTAGATCCTATAGTGACCTACAGTACCTTACTCGAACGTTAACTTAATATCTAATATAAAGGACCGGTCGGGTGTTTTTACCTATCACTGACATAATATATGAGATGAAAATTTCTTATATTTTAACTAAGGACATGATTCTATTATATAAACATAAATTAAGCAACTGAATATAGTAAAACCTTAACAAGAAAGAAATAACATCATCCAGCCAACAAATACTTACACCGCTGCGTTATATTGTAATCCGTAGAATGTTTTACAACAAGTACTACTTAGTTGCCGATAGTGCCGAACACAACTAATTGGAGTGTCGTAGGTCAAGCGGAGATGAGTGATGATAAACGACGTGGAGCAATGACTGGGCTACACACAATACTTTTGTCCTTAACTATTATCTATGTACAAAGTTGTTGTTTATTATTAACTATTAAATGGATCACAAAATAAAAATATTATTGAAAACTTTTTTTTTTTATTTATTTTAATTAAATATTTTTTCCAATGTATTAACTATTAAGTCTTCATTTAAAGACAAAAATGTCTGTAAAAATCCGTCATTATTTTTCATTTTGACTTTTAGAAATACATTGACCTGAACTGACTTTACAAAATTTTAGCGTAGTAAAGACAATAGGCTTTTTTGCATTTATATAATCTGCTTGGTTATCTTGAATTTTCCATTATAGCTTAAGTAACTTTAATTATAATATATTTTGACTTATTTAATTTGTATTAATTTCTTTATTTATAAGCAGTTAAATGCATTTTAGGTTATCCCTAGTGATGAGCAGAATTACTCTTGTTCTTGCGGTCTTGGCTTGGTCTTGCATTTCTACGAGACCAAGAACAAGACCAAAACTGTAATAATATCAGCAAGACCAACATCAAGACTGTACTCAATTGACAAGAACAAGACCAAGACTTTTTTAGCAAGACCAAGAACAAGAACAAGACTAGACTTGCAAGAACAAGACCAAGACCAAGACTCAAAATGCAAGAATCTTGCAACAACAAGAATAAAACTGCAAGAGTATTGCACTCTTGCAAAAAAAAAAAAAAATTTTGTTGGTTAAAATCGTTAAGATTATTAATGACAGATTCGACAATATTAAATTTTACTTTGATTTTTATTCATTACGCGTATTGTTCAAATTAAATATTACCTATGAGCTGATGTTACCGATTAACTTAAAATTTTACAATCATGTTTCAAAATTTATTGTCATTCAATTGTAATTAATTAATTTTAAATAATTAAAGAAGATTAAAAATAAATATTCCGTGCTTCAAACATTATGATAAAATTAGATAAAATTTTTGTTTACTTCTAAAGCGGAGACTGAAACTGGTTTTATAAAAACTGGTTATAACAGTTTTTTTCGGTTTTGTTAATCAAAACCAATAATTTTTAAAAACTGTGTCTATGAACAGAAAGCGATTATTATTTAAAACCGGTTTTAAAAATCGATACATAAAACCGGCGACTGGTAAACTCATAAAATAAATATATTCATGTTCATTATTTAATGAAAAAAATTAATTAAAATGCAAAAAAAATTATCCGATTAAGAGAATCGATATCGCGTCCCCCCCGACCGCACATCCTCTGCGTTACCATTCGGACAATATAACGCCATCACTTTAAAATGAAAAAATACTTTGTTTAAATAACGTCTTATTTTTTTATAATTTAATTTATTTGTTTATTTTTTTTTAATACCCCAAACTATTCATAAAAAAATCATCCATATTGTTTATGCTAATATTAAGTTCTAACTTAAAAATCCTATGGCATATAAATTAAATTTGAATTTACAAACTGAAGTAGATAACTTCGTTATTTAAACCTTTTAAGTAGAAAATTTTTACAAATATAAATGAATGCAAGATTTTGCAAGAGTATTGTGACAAGACTCGCAACAAGAACAAGATTTTATGGGCAAGACCAAGAACAAGAACAAGACTAAATAAGCAAGACCAAGAACAAGAACAAGACTAGATTTGCAAGACCAAGACTGAGTTAGCAAAGCAAGACCAAGACCAAGACTGAGCTATCAAGAACAAGACTATGACCAAGACTTTGACAGTCTTGGTCTTGTTCTTGTTTTGCTCATCACTAGTTATCCCATGTTCCTTATAATGGTGTCAAATTTATTATATTATTACACTTTATTATTTATAGACGAGATGAAGAAGGTAGCTGAGAAATATCCAGTGATAAAAATAGCAAAAACTACGCTTCATCTTCAGCTAATACTTAAAATAGTTATTAATTTAAATGTATTTCAATATATCTATATATATATATATAAAGAAACTTTAAAAATCCAATAAAATTGAGTGGCTAATGAATTGCTAAAATATTAAGAAGTCATAGAAATATATTTATTTATATATAAATAAACATTTGATTTCATGTTGAAGTTAAAAGTTAGAAAAAAGATTTATTCGACAAGTATAATTTTAATTTTTGTGTTATACAATGACAAATAAACTTATTGTAACACAAAAAAATATGAATAAGTCATAAATAAAACATTGAACATAAATTATAATTATACATATTTGTATTAATACCTGTAAATATACTATATAAATTCAAAGAAATAATGGTATACGGCTTATACAAAGTGTTAATTTTGTTTTATTCGATTACTATAATTATTATGTTACTCATACGATTATTTTTCGTTTTTGTTCTCATATGTTTTACTAACAGTTCTAATACTGAATTAATTGATGAAAGTCAAATTGTTCAATATAATAAAATTATTGAATCTATTGGATGGAAATCTTTATCTGGTATCTACTCTTGCGATTCTCACGGAATTTATAAACTGTGGAACAAAAACTTAGCACCATTACCTTTCAAACGTGACCGTGACTGGTTCTTTTGTGGCGTTAAAAAGCATAGAGCATCAGTGGTATTAACTTTGATTTATGGAGATATGCTAACAAAATTACATCAATTCTACAGAAATATGATAGAAGAGTATATAAACCTTGAAATATATGAAAATAAATTAAATTATTTGCAAAAATTAATTCAAAGTTTTTCTATGTTTAAACCATTATTGACTTGTATGGTTGAAGCACTAGATTATTTTGAAATAAAATATAAAAATGTTGTACTCCATAATCTTATTAAATCATTATCATTAATTAAATGGACTACTGACATTAAGTTTAAAAATCGAGGCCACACATTCAATAATAGATTATTAGATGATATAATTAGAAAAATTAATGGTATTGTTAAATCAAATAAAATTCATCGACTCGAAAACATTAAAGTAGAGCATAGTGAACCTTTTGTAGTAGATTATATTGAAGAATTAAGAAATCTTAATTCGGAAAAACAGTTTCTTGATCCGGAACACCCAGAATTTCAAACAAAAGTTGAGGCAGGAGTTAATTTGTTCTGCAAAAACTTCTGATTTACTCAAAATGTGATATAACACTTTATATATATTTCTCTTTATTTTTATTCCTTATTTTGTGATCTACAAACAACAATTATTAATTATAATAATCGGTCATTTATAAACTTTTTTATCTAACTATTGTATTTGTGATCTAAAAACATACTTAGAATAAAAAATTAGAAGCATTTTCTTTTTATATAATATCACTAATTTGTCTGTCAAAATATAGAAAATTTACAAAAATTATTTTATCTAAATAAATAAATTACAGTTACATCTATGTTTTTTTATTCTTGATTACAAATACTACTCATCATTTATGAATTGATATACCGAACAATATAAACAAAATGTATGTCAAGGTTCTTTTACATTATTATATGAAAAAAACTAAACACAATGGGATGGTGGCATAGGACAAGTATAGATGATATTTGACAGCGCTTAACTTCATTGTTCAGTTATACTATAATATATTTCATAAGACATTTTGTGAACCACGTAACTTTAGATTTATATCATTAATTTTTTTAATATATCTCTTACACCTTCTAAGAGTGTCAACTCTTTATTTTTTTAATAACAACATATATTTACATATATTTAACTAACTTGTAAAATAAAAAAAATATTAATTTCTAATTAATTAAAAAAATCTAATTAAGAAAATTACTGGTCGATAATATTTATGACCCATTATAACGATAGCTATTACCAATTTTTAAATATATTACCATTTTAAAAGACTGAAAATGAATTGCGGGTATGATAATAATCATTGGACATTTTACGGTTGGCTCACATCTCTTTCCACCTCTGTATAAAAATGTTTATAACTTTCGAAGTAATGGTCAACCAGTGCATACAATTTATGCAGTTTGGTTACGACCACGCCGTGTTTCTCAGCTCGTTTTAGTACGCGGTAGTGCACGATATAATCACGTTTTGGTTGTAACGTGGTCAACAACTTTCTGTGTTTCGACGACGACAACTGTGATCGCTCGTTTACCGGAAAAAATGGTAAAACAATATTTTAACTTTATTATACAATCTGTCTCTGGTAACCAAGTTACACAATTGCCCGTGTCTCCTTCAAGTAATTAAAAGTCATTTAAGTAGATAAGGAATTTATCTTAATGATACCAATAAATTGTCCGAATTTAAGGGACAATATTTGGGCAGACGTCGGGTAGCTTCCGATTCTTGGTTTTGGCCAACATCCATAGGTATTAAACGGACTCCTAACAGCACTACATGTATCATGCGAAAAATAATTACTCCAGAAACAGTTACCTCGGTCAAAAATCAACAGAGAGATTATAAAATAATTACAAAGTAGTTGTTACTCTTATGACATACGTGTATAAATATTGAAGGGATTGATACAAAACTTTTCAGAAGATAATTGATGGTTAATTATGAATAAATGGTGTACAAAGAATTCTCATCAGTGTCAAAAATATACTTTTATAAACCCATTTTTCGTGCTTATTTCAAATCTGCAATTAATTTTTTTTTATTACCACTAATTTTTGATATTATTAATAATTAGTTAAAAACAAGTATTCAAATATAAAAATGCTAAACGTTATTACTGCGACTTTTAGCTATACTTGCAAGTTTGAAATTGACTTCATTAAACAGAAAATTTTATGAAAATTAAAAAAATTGTTAAGATTAATATGCTGTCAGTAAATTTTATAATAACTATTTATTGTCAATTTATCAGCAAAGCTCAATTTTTTTTTGTATTTTTATCGTAATAGATAACTTAGATAAAAATCATTGTAATCATTTCTGAGTAACTTTTGGTGTTTAAAAAGATTCTACAATTGAAATATTAAGAACTTAATTAATTTTAATGATTTACTTTAACTAAATAAAACAATATAAAAGTTTTTTAAAATGTTTACTCAATTGAACGTATTATAAAATTTGATTATAATTGTGAAAATCCATTGTTAAATTTAAGTGAAACTAAAAATTATTATTTTTAGAAATGATTTATGTAGGATCGTGTTGTCAAAAAATGTTGAATATTATAGACTGGTAGTATAACGCGTAAATAGAGTTAAAAAATAAAAAAATAATTAAAAAAACATTATTTTATTTTGTAGTTGAAACCCATTATCATATCAAACCTAATTCAACAAAAATTACTTAAAAAATATGAAATATTTTAATTGTCTATATGGAATATGTGGGCTAAGCAACTTTTTATTTGATTAAGGGAATTTTTTTCAATTTTTGAGGGTAATATCTTTTACTAGATAGTAGTTATATTTGACGTATCATTAAAAAAAATTGGTTAAGTGAAATCTGAGAAAATAAATGACAGCCACAAAAAAAGACCACATAGTAAAATAATTTTAATATGAATAAGAAATTTTCTCTCACTAGGAGAGACAACAGTAATGAGTACCATGATATCATTGAAGTTATTGAATCTAAATGAGATAAAAATTAAAAGTGAGTTTAAAATTTGTTTCTAATTTAATAACTTTTGTAAGATATTTTAAAATAAAATAGCATATTTTTGAATACAGTTGCCATTTTCACCATGAAGAAAAATTAAAATTCAAAATTATTAAAGTATATTACATACGCTTCAATTTAAGATATGTATAAAAGTGTCAGTATTTTCGAAATTTTTTTTAATGTTTTGTGGTAAAGTTGCCATTTAGATCCCACCTGTGAGAAGGTAAGGGGTCAGATTTTCAAAAAAAATATACTAAGTAATAGGTAATTACCTAATGCATCCATAAAAATTTTGTTTCTATTCATCCATTTTTTAAAAAGTAATGGTAGTTTTAATGTCTCAAAATGTAATTTTTATGTAATTGCCTCTTAAATTAGTTTTATCAATAATTTTAATAATCATATTAAATCCGAGAAAAATTTTCATTACACTTTATTTGATTTGTTTAAAATTAAAAAAAATTTATAAATTATCGTTTTAGGTCGAAATTATAAAGTTAACCTAAATGCTTTGTCTGATATATGTGTTGGCATAAATTTTTTCTAAATCATGTTTTGTTCTTAAATTTTTTGTCAACAGGAAAAAAAATAGTATTGAAAAATGATAAAGATTTCATAAATTTAAAGTGATTTCATACAATTAAATATAAAATAAATTATTTATAATACATATAATTTTTAATTGATGTAATTTTTAGAGTAGTCTTATAACTGAATAAAAATGAAAATTAATGAACGATATCAATTTATTTTAACATAAAACTATTTAAATTTTTTTTTACATATTTTGTACGGGTTATTTGACATTATATTATCTTAAAAAACTCTTATTTAAAGTTACGAAAAAAATGAACATATCTTAGCATAAACGTGTAATTTATGTAAACATATTTTATACAGTTTGGTGAAATTTTATTCTATAACATAGTCGTTTTTAGATTGAAATATAAGGTTTCTAGTTATAAAATGTTAATAGAAATTACATTTATTTATAATTATTTGTATTTTTTCTTTTAGTGACAATCATAGTCAAATATTATTAAATTAATCAATATAATCACGAATAACGGAATGGCCTATTATGGAATTTGAAATGACCTAAATTTTCTGTCAATAGAACAAAATAATAATGATAAATAAAGTCGTCAACATTTTTATATTTATTGAGAGTCTCTATTTAATGAATTATAAAATGCCAAAAATAATATACAAAACAATCTTGTAGTGAACATTATTCTGCTTGTTTTTATTACATTGTATTTCAATTTGTAAATTTAAAATTGATGAGTAATAATAATAATAATACTTGAGTGAAAAAAATTCATCTTTTCAAAGCAACAATATAATGAACACCTAAATTATTTAATGTGACAATAAATTCACATTAATCAGTAACTTAATATACAATTTCGTTTAGGGAGAAATAAATGTTTTCATATATTTATTGTTTTAAATATTTTATAGATAGTGCACATATTTACATTATAAATTAGATAAATAATTAAAAACACAATATTAAATTTTTATTTATTTTTCTAATTCATAATATTTTTTAGAATTACTGAATATATTTAATATAATAAATATAGGAAATATTTAAGAGAAAACAAAAAATTAATTTTTGATGAACTTTAAAAAAGTATAGAAATATCTCTAATTTTTTTTTTAATCGATAGCGTGTAGATGCAGAGTCTTTTTTTTTTTTATTACATTTGACGTGATTAACTACTAGTCAACAAAAAAAATTAAATAATACAATATAAACTAATATACCTAAGAGTATACCAAAGTAGTTTATATAAATAATTTAAAAAGGATATATAAAACATTAATAATATTAAAAATCAATATATGAATGCATTATATAATATATTATACTACAATTACTGTAAAAATAATAAATTTGAAATCCAGGTCCCAGAGTGACCTTTGAATACTTTACATAAACGTTAACTCAATTAACGATATATAAATGACGGGTCGGGTGTTTTCTGCTACTCTTAATAGACGAACTACGAGAAGACAATCCACTAAAGGTTGATTACAGGCAGTATTTTTATTATATTTACATACATAACCTAATATATTCATAATATTGATACATTAACAAAACAAATGGTAAGACATCACCCAGCCAACCACTCTGCCTTTTAATGTTGAAAGTCTGCCGAACGCTTCCCATTAAATTCTCCTTTGAAGTATAGAACGGCCAGCCTCCGGTGATCTCGTTTTTCGTTGTGCACTCGTGTAGTAGCACGTAACGGATAGGGGGAACTGTTGGTTGTCGCCTAAACAGACCTATACAAACCAGTCAACAACAGATAAACACGCGCCAGCTCACTGGCCGACGAGTTAGGAAACTCAACGGTACGACTTAGCCACCGCGCGCGGACGAACTGAATAAACACACGCCAGTTCACTGGCCACGAGACGACAGACCCAATGGGTACGGCAGAATTACAAAGGCGTACACACGTACTCGTATGTAACGACATAGGTGCCCATAGTACCACGACTACTATGACTATCTTAGGCCAAGCGACCAGAAGGGGGTGGGTGATCATAAACTACGTGGAGCTTTGACAAATGTAACTTTTGAAAAATTAAAAAAAAAATGTTTTATAAATTAATTTTTTTACTATTTGAAGATAGTCATTTTATAGAAAAGTTTTAAGAAATATATTGATATCAAAAACTCTTATTTTAATTCAGCAGTTATGTTTATACGGCTTTTTGAAGTTTGTTAAATTTTGATTTTTTTTAGGATTTTCCTATGGTATCAAATTTTAGTCCATATTGCGTAATGAACGGAATTAAACATTATCTTTTTGCGTTATTTACTGGTAACAGTGTGCGATTACTTTTTCATGAAAATATGAACACTTGAACAAGCATCTAAAATTGACATGAAAATCAAGTAGTAGTAAAAATTAAGTTTATTTAAAAAAAATGATAAAAACGATATCTATAACATGTTATAATAAGTAATAATGATCATAATATTGTGTAAGTGCATTTATTATCATATCCTCTTAACAAGTAATATCCTTTAATATATTAAGTATATTAATGATATTAATGATAGAATCACGCAAATTAATAATTATTATCAATTTAACTTGGATAACCACCGAACACTTGTTGTCAACATAAGATTACGTTTCTAACATTTTGTAATAAAGGTTAGAGATAATCATTTCTGTAAGAAGCGCATTCGAACGTTATTATTAGAGGTCGGATTTTTATGATTTTACATGTTTGTTTCTAGTCTATGCAGTCAAATGGGAGTGAAAAATCATTAAGATTCATCAAACACAGAATTCACAAGAAATAATTTATTTTACATAAAAAAACATATTTTAGGGGTTAGAGAATATTTAAAACGTTAGAGAATATTTTTTTAATATCGGCATATAATGAACATATTTCACGTGTATTAGAACTTTGATAAATACAATGTTCACTAAATGTTTTATTTCTGGGTTTTAATAAAAATTAATCTCCAGGTATTCCTTATCGATTGCGATAGCACATCGGTTGGTTCATTAGCTGTCATGACTATTCGTCGTCTACTAGTCTTTCCACTTGTCTCATATTACTATAAGTTATAGTATTTGTATGTTATAGTCTATAACATACAAATATGCCAAAAACTTCAAGTAGTTTAAAAAGTTTATTTGCTCAATGAATTTCGTCGTACAATAACCAACAAACGATTTTCACGACAAATGGTGCAACAATTTTTTGTCAAGTTTGTGACAGAAATATTCCTTGCACCAAAAAATCACAGGTAACACAACATGTACATACGGCTGTCCACAAAAATGGTTTCAAACATAAATGAAATACTTCATCAAAACAATTATTTTTATCAGAAGCTACTCCTAATGAAAACAACTTGAATGATTTTAACAAAGATATGTGTCTAGCCTTAGTAGCAGCTAATATTCCTTGGTATAAAATGCAAGTTCCTCAATTACGTACATTTTTAAAGAAATATTCTGGCAAACATATACCAGATGAAAGTGTGTTATGAAAAAATTATCTCGAGCTGTGTTACCATAAAACTTTAACGAAAATTAAAAATGAAATTGGTGAAAATAATATTTGGATAGCTGTAAATGAAACTACAGATACAAACGGTCGTTACGTTGCAAATTAACTGGTGGGAATATTAAAATCAAATACTCCGACTCGCCCATTTCTCCTGACATGCAAGGTTTTGAAAAAACTAATCATTCTATTGTTTCTCGGTTAATCAATGATGGATTAAAAATATTATGGCCGTTGAGTGGAAATGATGAAAAAGTGTTGGTAATGTTATCGGATGCAGCACCATGCATGACACTAAAAGTTTTCTACCCAAATTTAATTCATGTTACATGTGTAGCTCACATGATGAACAGGGTTGCAGAGAAGGTCAGAGAAATGTTTCCCAAATGTTAACAAATTAATCAGTAATCTAAAAGAAGTATTTTTAAAAGCGCCATATCATGTCCAGGTGTACAAAGAAATATTACTCAATGTACCATCATCCCAGAACCCGTATTAACTAGATGGGGAACTTGGCTGGAAGCTGTAATATTTAATTGCGATAATTTTGAGGGTTTGAAAAAGGTTATAGACAAATTAAGTGAAGAAAAGTTATCAGTCAGTATTGAAAAATGCAAAAATATGTTACACCTACAGGCTGTAAAAAATGATTTGATTTTTATTAAAACTAATTTTCTTCAAATTGTTACAACTATCAAAAGTTTGGAAAAATCAAATACTCCCTTAGTTGATATGATAAATATTATCGAAAACACTTTTACACAACTCGAGCAGATACAAGGAAAAGTATTAAAAACAAAAATATTGCAACTTCAACAAAAAAACAAAGGATACAAATTTTTGAAAAATATTGGACAAGTTTTTAGTGGAAATAACACAGTACAACTTCCGAAAAATTATTCACCGACTATGGTAGCTGACTTGCAATATTCTCCAGTGACATAAGTTGATGTCGAACGGTCCTTCAGCATTTACAAAAATATTCTTACAAACCGGCGTACTAAAATGACACCGGAACACAATGAACAATATATAGTAATTGTTATTGTAAAATTAATTAAATTAAATATATATAAAACCAAATTAATAAAAAATAAATTTAAACTTAATTTTTTTTTTAATATTAAAAGACTATTTTGCAAATTTAAGGACATAAAACATCATATATATGGTATTTTAAAAGAATATTAAGAGAATACATTGTCTATTTTATGTGATATAGAAACATCATATTTTGAAAATTTTAAGAGAATATAAATCCGATCTCTAGTTATTATTATAATTCATGTAAAAGAAATCGCGTACTGTTACCAGTTAATAATATAAAAAAATTCGTTTACTTTCGTCTATTACATAATATGGACTAACAAAAAATAAATATTTATAGATAGTTTTCTATATAATAAAATTTATTCTACATTCGTGGATGGTTTTTTTAATATATGGTAAAATCAGTACCTCCTCAGTTTTGAATCAAAGCTATAAATATATAGAAACATACAGAATAATTTCATCGATAAGTATGGGAATTATGTGCCATGTATTATATAGCCATGTATGTATTGAATAGATATTTAAAATTTACAATTGCATTTCATTGTAAGCGATATTTGTAGGTATCCTAGCTATATATTTTACTTGGTCTAATTTTTTCTCAAATTTTTCCTTTTTATTACTAATACTAGTTAAAATAGTTCGTAATCAGTTAAAATCTATTTAAACATAACAGTGAAAACTCTACTAGTGGTTCCATATATCTTTCTAGATAAAATCTAAAATATCTATTCAATAAATAACAAAATGTTTTAAACTAAAAAAATTGAATAACACAAATATTAAAAATCGCTAATTTTTTCAATTTTTATAAATTAAAATTACCATAACTTTTTCAAAAATGAACATATCAATATTAATTTTTTTTTATAGATGCTTGATATCTTTACCTATCATTTGGTATATTTTTTTTAAAAATCTGACCCTTTACCTGTCCACGAGGGGGATTTAAAATGACAACTTTTTCACAAAAAATTAACTTTTTCAGCCTAATTTTTGAAAGTGTTTCAGAAAGTCTGATACTTTTACTTATATTTTAAATTAAAGCTAATTTAATGTACTTTATAATGGAAAAAAAAATTTCGGACTTTATATTGTCTTCACGGTAAAAATAGTTACCAAATGCAATTTTCGTGTGAAAATTCTCGATTTTATTTTTAATTTCGATTTTATCAACACAATTTTTTTATGAGAAATAATATTTATATCCCTTTTTCATTCAACATACTTTATCTTAATCAGGATATGAATAAGGAACCAGCAGATCATGTAGGTTTTGGAATAATCCACTAATTTTTGTAAATTTAACCCTTTATCTGCCCACAGGGGTGAATTTAAAAATACAACTTTTTCACAAAAAATTTAATTTTTCAACTTAATTTTTGAAAGTGTTTCAGAAAGTCTGATACTTTTATTTATATCTTAAATTAAAGCTAATGTAATATACTTTAATTTGAAAGAAAAAAAATTTGAGCTCTGGATTTGTCTTCATGGTGAAAATGGCTACCGAATGCTATTTTTGTGTGAAAATTTTCGATTTTATTTTTTATATTATATTTAACTTTATAATGCTATAACTTATTGAAAAGTGTATGGATCCACATAATTTTTTTATGAGAAAATTCACACTGTCTATATGCTAGAATTTGTTTTTTTATTTAAAAATCTAATTCAAAGTTAATGTTTTAAGAAAACAATTAATCATCAAAAAAGAATAATGAAATATTTACTACCTGATCTTATGCAATAGTCAAGATATTGCAATTGTGTTACAATTTACTAAACATTAAAATAATAAATAAAATGTTTTACTTCTTGATTTAAAAGCAATATACTATATAGCAATTTCAATTTAACTTTCGAAAATTGCCCGTAAAATTATCTTTTTGAAATCATTTTTTCTTCAATAAATTTCATATTTATTATATAAAAAAACCCAGCATAGTGGAGTAATGATATCTGACAGTGATTAAAATCATTATCATAAAAAACGCTTCGATGCAAATCTATAGATAGTGTTTAATTTTTTTAATGGAAATGTTGAATTATTTCAAGAACAACATCAACTTCTATTTCCTTAATTACAGCTTGATTAGTAGTTCTTTGATTTCTAGGTATAATGACAGTACTATTTTTTTCGAATTTATACCTATTTCTCTGTTCTTGATTTTTACAAAAAAAATTGGAATATTATAGACTGATAGTATCACACACAAATAGAGTTAAAAAATTAATAAATTACAAAGTAAAATTATTTACTTTTGTAAATTTTGACTTAATAATAGCGTTTTTTTTAACTATATATAGAACTTGCAGATGACGAGATTAAAAACGATAAATTACAATATTTTATCGATACTCTTATTAAGTTTAAACCATTAATGAGTTGTACGGCTAATGCACTAGAATATCTAAAAGGTCATTATCAGAATACTGTACACGACGCTCTCACAAAATTATTAGAATTTACTGAAAAACTGAATATAATTGTCAAAGAAATAAAATTCACAGAAGAATCAGCAATATATAATGAATTTATAAATAGCACATTTGTAGATTTGAACGAAATTGTCAATATACACATGAATATGGAGCCTATGCTGTTATTGGATTTGGACATGAAGAATACTTAGAAGACTTTTTTGAAAAACTAATATAATATGAAGATATATGTCATGTAGAATTCTTTTTTAATCCGTATAAACCAGAATTTCAAAAATTAGTTCAGGAAGGTGTTAAGATGTTTTGCGTAAATTTTGGATTTGATAAATAGGTGGCAAAATACATAATATCTGTTTATCTTTGCTGTTTTTTCCACACTTTGTTATATAAAAACTAATTGCTAAAATAGTATGTATTACAATAATTTTTTAATCTAACTAACTAATGTATTTTTGATTTAAAAACACACTTAGATTTAATTATTAAAAAAAAGACTTTAAGTACTTTATTTTCATATATTAATATACAGAAATATTGTGAAAATTATTTTAATTTAAATAAATTGTTTACAGCTATATCTATTTTAAATATTTTTTTTAAAAATTGCAATACAAACGCCTGTTATAATTTATAACAGTCGCGCAATTAGAAATTTTTTGTTTGGAGGGACTAGATAACTTTTAGAATATAAAGTAGTACCCCTCCACAAATCTCCGCTGTTGACTTTATGTCCACGATGTCTAGATCCAGAAACCTCTCCTTGGTTGTGCCACTGATTTATGATTTGTTATAAAGACTAATATAAACAACATTTATGTCAAGATTTCTGTTATATTAATATTTTAAAAATAAGTCAAATGTACTACCAAATTTACAAAAAGAAACCTATTCAAACTAGACATACGAAATTTACAAAGAATTTCTCTTTTAAAAATAACGATTTTTAATTAATTAAAATATATTAATATTATGTAAAAATCTTATAGTATTTATCAATTAATCATATACGTGATAGAGAACAATATTTTTAAGACTATAGTGTCTTAGGAAATTTAATTTAAGTGATGGTTTGAGTTCAGATTTTTTTTCTGCCTATTTCTTTATGATTTGGAAATATATACCTAAAATTATAGGAATAATACTTTGAGTGCTTGCCGCTTAACTCATGCGTTAAAAGAGCATTAAAGCCTTAAGCGATTTCCTCCCAATTTAAAAATTAGTTCCTCTCAAAAAATGTAGGAGTCCGTATGTTATTTAAGATATTATCAACTATAAAGTAACTTTAAAAGGATGCGGCACACAATAATCACCAAGCAAAGATTAAACACTGTAAATATACTCGTAAGTTTTTTGCGTTGTTTGCCGGGGCGATGTTTGTTAAAACAAAGACATTAGCAACGAGACTAGCTACCCAATAAGAAAAGCTCACAATAAATTATTTTTATTTTTAAAAATTTATAGTTGTGTTGGATTTATTATTAAAATAAAATAATTAAAAAAAGATTTAAAATAATAAATAATTAAAACACGCAGCGTTAAACAAGACGTAGCAAAAATCAGTAACAATGATTCCCACACGAACACGACTCAATTCTCAGAAAACGTTAAAAGTAATATTTCGTTATCTCCTACGGTTACAACATCTGAAAACGAACTAGACTGGGACATTAATCCAGCGTTACCTATTGATCAGCAAAATAAACTTAGAGGTTTATTAATGAAATATAGTACAATTTTTTCTAAACATAAATATGATTTAGGCTCGTGTAAAATTGCTCCGATAGAACTTCAGTTATCAAGTAATAAAATAATAAATTTACCTAATTTTAAGTTAAGCCGCGTAGAGCGTAATGAAATCGAAAAACAGTTACAGGAACTTTTAAAAGCTGGTATTGTAGAGGAATCTTCAAGTCCTTATTCTAATCCTGTGTTTTTAGTCGCTAAAAATCAAGGACAATGCAGCAAAAGTCAAGAGGGATCAAAAGAATACAGAATGGTAATAGACTTTCGAAAACTTAATGAAAATATTTATCGTGAAAGCTTCCCTTTACCTATAATACAAAATTTATATGATTGTTTAGCAGGAAACCAATACCAATACTTTAGTTCTTTAGATGCTACTTCAGGTTTCCATCAAATAGAACTTTCTGACAATTCTAAAGCTCTTACAGCTTATTCAACTAAAAATTATCATGTTCAGTTTACTCGTTTACCTTTTGGGTTATCTAATGCACCCCAATTTTATCAAGCTGCTTTGTGTAAAGTCATGGCTGGCTTAAATTATAGACACAATATATGCTATTTAGACGATTGCGTTGCATTTGGCAAATCATTTGAGTCTCATTTACATTCACTAGAATTAACATTTCAACGATTTTTAAAGTATAACTTAAAACTAAAACCATCTAAATGTAGATTTGGCTATCAATATAATGTTTAAATTATTATTATTATGCAAGTAATTGAGTGGGTTATGATAAAAAAATCACCCTGTATATTGGTGTATGATCATATAAAAATATTTATATTGAGTGATAGATTTTACTATGTAATTCAGTATAAAAACAAATTTTATACTCCTATTATTTTAGAGATATTTTATTTAAATAGATTTTTTGAAGTGGCCATTCTTTACAGCAGCATAATTTTGAAATATNATAATAATAATAATAATAATAATAATGATAATGAATATATAAGAGATATAGTTAATAATTAATTAATAGTGAGTAATTTGGATGAATATTCATTTTAAATTATTGTTATAAGAATGATATATATGAGTAAATATTTTATATAAATGAATAATAATGCATAGTATATTAATAAATGATACAACATACATATAATAAATATTGATATAATCTAATATTCAATATGATATTTATTAGTTCAGTGATTATTATGATAAAGTATGTGTGTAAGTACAGGAATTATTGTAGTGTTTTGAGTTGTATAATTTGATAGTAGTTTATAACGTAATTAGTAGTGTCGTATTTTTACAACACGTTATTAATTCTTATCTNATTTAGTAGCGTCGTATTTTTACAACACGTTATTAATTCTTATATTTTTTTTATAACAAAAACAAATTTAAAATCTGAACACTGAGTAAGGCAAATAATTTATATATAATAAGAATAGTAAATTTTTTAATGAATTAGAAGTTGTATTCGGAGACCGTTGTGTTCTCTCCATACATAGTAATAGCGATTAAAATAATAAGTTCAGGCGTTTTTCATTCTTCTACAATTTTTGGTCTTTGTAATTTATATGTATTGCAATTTGGTTCTGTATGATTATAAGACTGCTATTCAATATGGCAATCTATGATTCATCTTTGTTGTAGGACTTCGTAGTTTATAGTAACTGTCTTATGAAGCCATGATTGTAAAAATTTAATAAATTTTAATAATACAAATATATTTATTTAAATTTTTTTGTAGTATATATATATATTGTATGAGTACTTAATTCTTTAGTTATACTGATAATATGAATTGTATAGTCTTCATCTGGCATGGTTGAACTAATTATTTTATCACCATTACTAGTATGAATTGTTTTTTCTTCATTTATAATGATCGTATGTATTTTATAATGATTTGAAATAGTTGAAAATTGCTTTACAATTTTTTGTACAAAATTGTTAGTTTTATAATTAAAAAATTATAATTAATGATTNTACAAAATTGTTAGTTTTATAAGATAATTACAAAATTATAATTAATGATTATACAATGATTAAATTTTAAAACATTAAATTGTTACATCTAGACACGGAGTGAATAAATATAGAACAGCAATTATTAATATTTCATTAGCTTATTTAAATAATAGAATAATATTGTTTTAGCATTATTTGTATATTTATGAGTATTTAAAAATTATGTATAAGTGGTACGTAATATAATGTGCAATATATATTTATCTTAAAGGTTAATAAATTAGAAATTTATTGTTATAAACATTTTTTTTTTATTTTTATTTAGTAACAAAGTTTTTTCTATTTTGACCGATAGATCAACAATTGTCTAAAAATTTTAATCGCCAGTGTCAAAAATAGTAATAACATGCTTAATGCAATTAATTTTCATGGTGAATTTAACAAAAGAATATGAGTAATTTTTAAAAGACCAATAATATTTATTTAAAGAAATGTGAAATATATTTTTTATATGTAAAACATTTCTTCTAAAGTTAGGTAAAATGTTAAGAATATTTTTAATAAAAGAAGTTAAGTTATTATTACAAAGTGTAGATATGTCTAATAAAAATGAATTTATTTTAATAAATGTGTTTTGAAAAAGTATATTTTTTAAATTGTGTGCTATTTTCGTAGTGTTATGAATATTATGATTATAATTAAAATTTATTTTAAACCAATCTGTTAAGTTCACATATATTTGTAAATGTTTATAAATTAATGCAATTAAGATAAAATACTGGAAATTTTCTATTGCCTTTAATAGATATATTTTTCTTTTAACTAAAGACTGATTTAGTTTAATTCTCTCATTGATATTTTCATCTGAAATAACTATACAATTAGAATGTAAATTATTAGTTTTAATTAATGTTGATGTTGCAAAATTATATGATGTGTTTGTTTTAATATTTTTATCTATTTGTTTGTTTAACTCTAATTTATCTGAATTTCGAAAGATAAAATTCTTTATTAAACTTTCGTCGCGTGGTGCTTTAATTTTAAAGATATCTTTTAATTGTGAATTATTGTATTGTATTAACATTTTAGGAAC
>NW_026099572.1:46506400-46508459 GCF_025091365.1 Daktulosphaira vitifoliae | reverse complement strand
AATTCTCTGGTTCTTATAATTATCCTTATTGATGATATCGATGAAGATAATAAATAAAATACACAAATTCAGATTTTTAGTTCACAAATTAACACATAAAATTTCGACAATGACGATTGCTACGTTCGCACAACTTAATGCGGAGCACGATAGAAAAGAGCGTAATGCGGATTACGAAAAGAATAGCCCAAATACCGAGCACGAAAATGAATAGCGCAATACGGAGCATGAAATGAACAGCCAGGAGCAAGGGTTTGCTCTGGCTTTTTATAATATTTTTTTACCCCCAAAAATCGTCACTGTCGAGTTTTTAGTATAATTGTTTATTGATAAGTAAGCATTAAAAACAGAGATCAATACAGATGAATAGAACATAAATTATTTTGACGTTTACATATATAACATTAACATGTTTTTTTTACAAGCAAGACGAAAATTGATACAATGCATTTAACTATTAATAGTAGAATAACAAAGATGACAAACATAATATATAGATTTTATTTCGGTGAGGAAGGATTTTTAAAGTAATTATTAATTGATTTATGATCGAACCGCATACACTACAATGTAGTTAAACAGTGTGAGTCTTTTAACTATTTCTCTTAAATGTCTATCTAAGTTTTTGTTCGAAAAAGGATCATGTCCTTGTAAGAATATAATGTATAATGAAACAAGTTAAAATGTACCACTTCTATCCATAGAAGTGGTGACTATTTGAAATGAAAAAAATATATACTAATAAAAACTAAAAAGATAACATTGTTGAGTAAATGAACAGGGTATTTTAGTGTTGTCTCGTATNATGAACAGGGTATTTTAATGTTGTCTCGTACAAAAATAATAGTGACGATTATATTACGACACGTTAAAAGAGCATTAAAGCCTTAAGCGATTTCCTCCCAATTTAAAAATTAGTTCCTCTCAAAAAATGTAGGAATCCGTATGTTATTTAAGATATTATCAACTATAAAGTAACCTTAAAAGGATGCGGCACACAATAATCACCAAGCAAAGATTAAACACTGTAAATATACTCGTAAGTTTTTTGCGTTGTTTGCCGGGGCGATGTTTGTTAAAACAAAGACATTAGCAACGAGACTAGCTACCCAATAAGAAAAGCTCACAATAAATTATTTTTATTTTTAAAAATTTATAGTTGTGTTGGATTTATTATTAAAATAAAATAATTAAAAAAAGATTTAAAATAATAAATAATTAAAACACGCAGCGTTAAACAAGACATTAACAATGATTCCCACACGAACACGACTTAATCTCAGAAAACGTTAAAAATAATATTTCTTTATCTCCTACTGTTACAACATCGGAAAACGTTCTAGACTGGGACATTTATCCAGCGTTATTTATTGATCATCAAAATAAACTTAGAGGTTTATTAATGAAATATAGTACAATTTTTTCTAAACATAAATATGATTTAGGCTCGTGTAAAATTGCTCCGATAGAACTTCAGTTATCAAGTAATAAAATAATAAATTTACCTAATTTTAAGTTAAGCCGCGTAGAGCGTAATGAAATCGAAAAACAGACACAGGAACTTTTAAAAGCTGGTATTGTAGAGGAATCTTCAAATCCTTATTCTAATCCTGTGTTTTTAGTCGCTAAAAATTTATATGATTGTTTAGCATGAANAAGCTGGTATTGTAGAGGAATCTTCAAATCCTTATTCTAATCCTGTGTTTTTAGTCGCTAAAAATTTATATGATTGTTTAGCAGGAAACCAATACTTTAGTTCTTTAGATGCTACTTCAGGTTTCCATCATATAGAACTTTCTGACAATTCTAAAGCTCTTACAGCTTATTCAACTAAAAATTATCATGTTCAGTTTACTCGTTTACCTTTTGGGTTATCTAATGCACCCCAATTTTATCAAGCTGCTTTGTGTAAAGTCATGGCTGGCTTAAATTATAGACACAATATATGCTATTTAGACGATTGCGTTGCATTTGGCAAATCATTTGAGTCTCATTTACATTCACTAGAATTAACATTTCAACGATTTTTAAAGTATAACTTAAAACTAAAACCATCTAA
>NW_026099572.1:46470463-46505844 GCF_025091365.1 Daktulosphaira vitifoliae | reverse complement strand
ACATCGATATTAGCAGGTACACAGCATTGTTATTATCAATGATAGTAAGGTACATTGTTGTGAGTTTATAAATACACTAACTGACAATACAAAAAGTATATCTATTGATAGTTATAATTGATAATAAATAATCCGTGACTGTGATAGCAATGTCATAAAAAAACCAATTAGCTACCTATATTTTTAATACCTTGTGTATTATACCTGTATATTAACTCAATAATTTGAAACTTTAAATGATTATATCTAATAAACGAATTAAGTTATATTAAAAATTCAAATGCCATTTACTATTAAATTAAAAACTCAAACATTTTATTAAATTAAAAATATGTGTTACCATTTAAAAAAACAAAGTTGACCCCCTTACAAGGCATAAGGGATGAACTTAAAAAGTATTACATAGTTAAAAATTCAAGAATAATGTGTAACTAAAGATAATAAAAAAAAAAAGTTTAAATTATTATTATTATGCAAGTAATTGAGTGGGTTATGATAAAAAAATCACCCTGTATATTGGTGTATAATCATATAAAAATATTTATATTGAGTGATAGATTTTACTATGTAATTCAGTATAAAAACAAATTTTATACTCCTATTATTTTAGAGATATTTTATTTAAATAGATTTTTTGAAGTGGCCATTCTTTACAGCAGCATAATTTTGAAATATTTATCTAAATCGATAGAATTAAATTTTTTTTCAAATTTGGGGATTATAAGTTCAACATGATTAAAATCTGTTTCCTTAGACGTATTGGTTATTAAAATTGGCAATTAAAAGTGAGAGCTGAAAAAAAGAATCACAAAAACCATATAGATAAATATTTTTCTATGAATAAGAAATTCTTTCTTACAAGGGAAGACTAGAGTGATAGGGTCCTCGATATTCATTGATATTTTGATTGAACGTTATTTATTATTAATCATTTTTAATTTTTCTTCCACTACAAAAAGAATTATGAAAAAAAATACAATAAAAGTTATTACTACTGACGGGGTTTGAGCTTGGTATATCGACCGTATGAGACTGTCTATTATACGACGCAGCCACCGTGTACTACATGTACGCCTAAATAAAAGGAATTATTGAACTAAATTAAGTCGCTTTTTTTAACTTTGAGATGGAAAAATAATCAAAATAAGTTTAAATTTATATTTAATGTTAGTTAGATTCGTCTAATTTTTACAAAAATGATGGACTGATTACTATGTTTAACCCTTATGAGGCATTTTAAAATAAACAAAAAAAAAATTTGAGCACATAGATAGCATAATTTTTAACTACAGCAATCATTTACACATAGAAGGTAGGTCATTGGAACAAAAATTTTTTTTTTATTTACAAAATGTAACATAAGCTTTAATTTGACTTATGTTTAAAGGACGCAGTATTTCTGGAACATTTTCAAAAATTAAATTGAAAATGTCCTAATTTCAATACGAATGTTTTGAAGTTTTGACACCCCTTGTATAAAGAGGTATGATCCGATTTACAAAAAAAGTGTGTCAGATGAATGGGGTATATAAAAATTTATTACAAAAAATAATAATATTGATCCAAGTTGAAAAAGTTGGCTTTTGTAAATAAGTTACTATTTTGAATCCTCTCTTTTGTCGGTAGGTAAAGGATCAAAATTAAAAAAAAATTATACCAAATTAAGGGGAAATAAATAAAAATAAAAGGGTTCTATTTAAAAAAAATGATTTTGTTTTGTTCACTTTTTAAAACATTATGGCAATTTTTAGAAAAAAAAAGTAAAAAGTTGTAGAAAATTACTGATTTTTAAAATTATAATTTTTTTGGAAATTTCCCCCATTTACGGGGAATAAGAAAAAATTTTTTATTTTTTAAGAGCAATGCCTTCAACTAGATACAATTTGTGATCTTTTGACGAATCGTTGAAAGAAATCGGTTCAATAAGAGCTGAGAAAATGTAGTGACAGACACAAAAAAAAACAAATTATGGTAAAATTAATATCTTGTCAACTTTGCATCAAAGCTAAAATAGCGTCATTTCATTCAAAATATATCTGTAATGTGCAAAATATAAGAGAATAAGATGTGAGGGATAGCAGGACAAGTTGACGCATAAGGGAAGATTATCTTATTGGATTTAAAAATATAATAATGTTTGTGAACTTTTTATGAAATATTTTTAAATATTTGAAATAATGACGAATATTTCGAAAATAATTTAAATGAAAACATGTTTTTTTTTTTAAATCGAAATAATAGCTTTTTTTTCAAAATATTGTTGTGTTAGTAACACAGTGTTACAGCGTTTAAATTTAACTTGAGTGTGAATAAATACAACATATTTTATTACAAAAGCTAAAAAAAAAAAAATTACGAATAAAAAATATTAGAAATTTTAAGTCTTATTCAAATTTGAAAAGAACTATTAGGGACATTTGAATAAAATTAATAAGAATAAATTGTTTTTATTATTGTATATGACATTTATATATATAAAATAACTAGCTTACAATTAGTTGTCTAGTACAACTAAGATCAATTAATAAAAAACAATAAATCTAATAATTATCCAGGAGCATACCTTAGAGAGCTATAAAATCGCCTTTATTTAAAATAGTTTGATTTTTACTATAGAATACAATCAGTACTGGTTTAGAAATAAATAATTTACTTTTTTTGTTCATGAAATTGATCTCTGAGGAACTAACGATTGAAATATCAAAGACAGTATCTAATGACTATTTTGAACAGTAATATTTCTTTTTTAACTTAATTCAATTTTTATAGAGATATTTTATTTGTGAAACGATTTTACATTTAAGTGTTATGAGTCAGTTTTCGATCACACTTTTATTAATGGCTTTGAATAAAGATGTTGACTAATAGATATTAGATTTTTGGCCACACTTTGAAAATATAAAAAATTAGCTAAAACAGAACCTTTCAATGGGAGTTTTACGGGCAATAATATTTTTTTTTGCCATAATGGTTATACAATGAGATTTGGTCTTTGATTATTTCATAATATACTAAAATTAAACTAAGAGTAAATTTTACCAAAAATTCAAAGTATAGACTAAAAATTGAGTTGCACAGACATTTTACGTAAAAAAATTAAATGTCATGGCTTAAATTACAGTTTATATTAAAACTGTATTAGTTTAAAAATAATTATATTATGATATAATTATATTCATATCAAAAATTATTTTTTTTAAAACTATATGTAATTTATTTTTTCTTACCTAATATTATAATATTAAAAATTATTTAAATAAAACTAAAAACGTTCAAACTTTACTTTTAAAATTAAGTAAACCAGTGACTTCACATAGATTTGTTAATTTTTCAACATTTTTAATTAAATTAATAATGATGTATAATTTTTTCATACCATAAAATTGTATTTTTATGTTATTTATTATATTTGGTATAAATAAATTGTTTGATTAAAAAAAATTAGTTGAAAAGTATCTGATGATCAACCTTCAATTATGAATATTTTCAAGAATACCTAAATTGTTAGTTTCACAACAATCATAAATATTTTATAACCAAGTTTTTGGCCATAACAAATCATGATCTAATTATNCGTATAAAAATTAAATGTAATGGCTTAAATTACAGTTTATATTAAAACTGTATTAGTTTAAAAACAATTATATTATGATATAATTATATTCATATCAAAAATTATTTTTTTTAAAACTATATGTAATTTATTTTTTCTTACCTAATATTATAATATTAAAAATTATTTAAATAAAACTAAAAACGTTCAAACTTTACTTTTAAAATTAAGTAAACCAGTGACTTCACATAGATTTGTTAATTTTTCAACATTTTTAATTAAATTAATAATGATGTATAATTTTTTCATACTATAAAATTGTATTTTTATGTTATTTATTGTATTTGGTATAAATAAATTGTTTGATTAAAAAAAATTAGTTGAAAAGTATTTGATGATCAACCTTCAATTATGAATTTTTTCAAGAATACTTAAATTGTTAGTTTCACAACAATCATAAATATTTTATAACCAAGTTTTTAGCCATAACAAATCATGATCTAATTATCTTATAGTATAATACTAGCTTGAAACACTTAATAACGACCAAGCTAATCAAAATTAATAAAATTTTTGTCATAGAGTCTTAATATTTTTGTATTTCATAGTTCTTAAGTAATAATAGTATAAAAAATAATTAAAAATACAAAAATTTTATTTTTTTTTTTCTAGGTCAATCAATTTGAAAAAAATTATGTATTTGAAATAATTCTGTCTTTTGTAAGTAAAAATAAACCCATAAATTACCATTATTATACCATATTATTAAACACCTGTTTTGTTTTATAAAAAGGCAATTTTAAGATAAATACAATATATAATTTTACATTTACGATAATATATCAAAATTACAATTGTTAAAAACATAAACAAAAAAAATATAACTGAGAAGTATTTAATTTAAGTATTTATTAATATTTTCAAAATATCATATATTTTAGCTTACACTTAATTTAAAAAAAAAAAGTATAAGTTTTTAAGATTATTGAATAATTTTTTTTCTACTTATATATACATAAATATCAGCCAAACTGCATAAAAAAAAAAAAAATTTTAAGCTCACTTGAGACTTACTAGAATTATACCATATAATGACCTTAATTATGATATCCACACTATCAATTTTTACATTAAAATTTTGAAACTAAAAATTTGTATTCTACAGTAAAAATCAAACTATTTTGATATACTAATCATAACATTTGACCAAAAATTGAATAACAGAGGCAATTTTTTGTTTTTTGGTGTGTTTTTAGTCAAAATATTAATAAATTAATGTTAGGGCATTCGACTAGAACAATATTTGATTTACTAATACCCAGCACTAATGAAGTAGTAGTAGATAGTCGAATTTCTCAAATAAAATATGGGTGAAATAAAAACATAAACGTAAAAGAGGGTGATTGTGTACTTGTAAAATATTATAGAAATACAGGAGAAAACTGACAAAAAGCTACTGTCACTGAAAACATAAGTGATAAAACACACAAAGTTACATTAGATTAAGGTCCCACATAGACAAGACACGACTTTTTTAATTTAAAATGCTATAACTTATTAAATAATGTATGGATCAATACAATTTTTTCATGAGAAGTAGTATTTATATACATCTTTCAATGGACAAAATGGCGAAAATGGCTACCGAATGCTATTTTCGTGTGAAAATTCTCGATTTTATTTTTTATATTATATTTAACTTAATAATGCTATTACTTATTGAAAAGTGTATGGATCAACACAATTTTTTTATGAGAAATAATATTTTTTAATAATCCCTTTTTCTTATATTGGTTCTCAAATAAAATCTTAAATCTATCCTGTATGTTTATTGTTGATTAATTTGTAATGACGACTTAAAATATGTTTGCTATGTATTACGTTTGCTCACTCTTCTTTATGTACATCAACTTTTGATCAATATAGTATTAAAATATTATGAAAACGTATAAACTTATATAAAATTATTATGATAAAATAAGTGTTTACAGAATATTTTTTTGGTATTGATAAGAAAATTTGATAATAACAAAATTTCTATTTTGATGTAAATAATTATGGAATGAATTTGGCACCAATTATTTTCTTTCGTATATTTTTATCTAAATTTGAGACCTAAAACAAAATTGGATTCCTCAACCTCAATTTATTTGTCAATTCACAGGTGGTTATTTTCGCCACCTTTACTTTATGCACCATTACAACCCTAATTTTCTGGAGGTTATTGGCTCCCACTATTGTCATCTCCAATTAGTTGCCGACTAACTATAAAATACATAAACCACTTAAAAATCATCATCACAAGCCATTTTGTATAATTTCATAATTTTTGCTCGATTTGAAAACAATACTTCATGCAACTCGTTTTTTGACTATTTATTTATATTTGACGTTTTTTTAATTTATTAGTAATAATTTTTATATATAATCTATAATTAAAGAGCATAATAAGCAAATTTCGTATTTGATACTATATATTATTTACAATGGCTTGAGAAGAGAGGCTATCTAGTTGTAAAACCTTAGATATCTATATTACATACATTTAGATTAGATATTAATAAGATCAAAATTACAAAGTTAGCTTAAAAATATACATGTTAGAAATACTATTGTATTAATTGTTAATGCATTTAGATGACAGAATAAGTGGGAAAAGATATGAATATTTTTGCACTATATTATACATCAAGCGTAATGATAATATTAAAATATTGTTCATTGAGTGATGGACATTATCAACGTCCTTGTATAATTTTAACAGTTAAAGGTATTATACATTTTTATTTTACAAGCTATAAATATATAGTATAAAATATATTTTTCTATAGACATAAATGATTAATTACAACATGATTAATTTATATTAAACTTTGGCTTTTCATAAAAAAACAATTGGATGCGTAATTTAAATAAAAAATATAAAATTTAATCAGCTGCAAACAGCAACTATTTAAGTATTTTAAAAACAAACAATATTTATCCATTATTAAAAAAAAAGATGTCATATTTGCTAAAATAAAATGTTTAATATCAAATAAAAGTCTTAAATAAGGATATGCACAATTGCTTGTTTCTAATAAATTTTGATTCAATGAATACTTAAATAATAAAAATGAGATTACTTTTTTTCAAAATTTTATAATAGCAATTTTCAGCCCTTTTTGTAAAAAAAATTCTGATGGACCGATAATAAAAATACAAAATTTAAGTAGCTGTAAATGACAACTATTTAAGTATTTTAATAACAAAGAATATTTTTCTATTATTAAAAAAATATACCATTTTATAAATAGCTAAAAAGATCTAAAAATTATTAAATGAACAATTGGAAAACGTTTGAATCTTCAGAAAAATGAATTATTATTATTATTAATAAGACAGAATACACACACGCACAAGGTTAAATTCAATAATGACAAAAAAATTATTACAAAACATTCAATAATGCACATTTTTTCCAAAAAAGAAAATCCTTAACTTTTCGAATACAGTCCCCTTTGGATCCTTGCCGAGAGACTCTCCGACAATTGAGATTACTCATAGTTCAATACCAAAGATCTACCTAACTTATTACAACCAATTGATTATTTAAAAATCATATTCAAAATAAATAAACTCTACAAAACTATACTACGTACACTATAGTATACAATGTAATTTATTAAAACAATATTCCTTATATTTTCGTTATTAATGATTTTTTTTCATAAAAATGTGTGTATTGAAATTGTATTTATTTTTTATATACTAAATATAAAAATTATTGATGAAAAAATTATTTCTAAGGGATAATTTTACGAGTTAATTTTGAAAGTTTTTTGGAAATAGTAATTTAGTCTATTTTCTTTAATCTAGGAAGTAAAACATTTTGTTCGCGCAAAGAGCAACGTTGGCGATACTGTTTAATGATATCATCGCTAGTACACTGTGGCAAATTAAAAACAGTTTGCAAGTGTTTGGCCTATCTTATAGAAGTATACTTAGTTATTTGAAAATAAGTGAAATGGAAAGGATTATCCATTTCACAATTAATTGAGAAATGTTTGATACAATTAATTTATGAAATTTCTGGGTAAAAGAAAAAAACAGGAGTCAACTACTATAAGAAAGGAACCCTTGTGTCAACACATTTTATATAAGATTGTAATGTTTGCATAATTGATTAATTATACTAACATAACAATTATAATAATTATGCTATATATTAATTATAATATAACACAATTGCAATATCTTGACTATTGCATAACATCAGGCAGTAAATATTTTATTAATCATATTTTAGAATTGTTGTTTTAAAATATTAACTTTGTATTAGATTTTTAAAAGAAGAATACAAATGTTCTAGTATATAAGTCAGTGTGAATTTAATTGACAAGGAGAGTACCTTGGAAGCACTGAGGGTAATCCCATTTTATTGAGTTGTACGATTTTGACAATAAAACTTTACTATTACGTATTATTTTATTTTCCTTCGAGTGTACTCTTGTTTTAATTATCTTTTAATTATTTCGTTCACATCATTATTGAATCTTTTTTTTATTTCTATTGTTATAAGTTAAAGTATAAGGCTTTTCTCATTAAAACATAGGTGGTTCTCTATTCGACACGTCCTTGTCGTGGATATACCCCTCGTATAAAAAGGAAATGTTTTAAAGAAGATATAAAAGAATTAATCATTATTTTTTCATTATTTAGTGGAGAATGCTTAAAATTAAATTTTGAATAATCGATAACTAGTTTTATATCATTACTTTTTTGAGTAAATAAGTTTTTTAGTTAAAGGCCAAAGAAGTCTACAACGTGGCAGGATGTGTGCGTTATGCTAAAAATACATAATCTCTAAACACTACCTCTATTTTCGACTTTTCTAAATCTGAAGATGCTTATATCTTAAAAAATAAAGCAATTCGCACTATTTGACTAATTTTTATTACTTTTTGTAATTTATGTTACTTATAAATTGACATCATTAATATTTGGTTGACTTTGTTTCTTCTTATTTACTATCAGTAAAATTAGACATGTTTATGATTTGGCAAATTCTACTATAAAAACTTAATTAAAAATCTAGACATTATCTCATTTTCTATACAAATTAAAAATTAAAATTTGAATTATAATACGACATTCTCATAAGATCGATTTAGCTTTTTCGATTATATTCGTGAAAGTAAACAGTTTGTTATTTATTTATTCATTATATAATAAATTTATTTATCCATTATATAATATGTAGAGCAACAAATATAATGCCCATATACCTCGCTATGCATTATTAATATTGGTAACCTCCTATCTTTAAGTTATTTTTATAAATAATCTGATTGTATTGTTAAGAACCCCTGAATATTATTTTATAATTGTGTGGAGTATATAATACATGGTCGTCCGACTGTCGTCGAACACAGGAATGTGCTGACCAAGGGTTTTAGGGCAACCATGGGCAAAGGACTCCCACTGTAGGTACCCTACAGTCAGTCGTGGTTTAGTATGCGCTAGTTACACTCATTCTATATCATTCTAAATCATTCTATATCATTCTAAATCATTCTATATCATTCTATATCATTCTATGTCATTATATTTTATTATTCTATTCATTTGTATTAATATTAATAAATAACGTGTATTGTATTATTAATTGTGTCAATCAAATTATATATTCTAAAGTTTTATTGAAAAGTGAGTGTTTTCTTTTTCTCATTAAGTTTAATTCCTTTTACCACGTGGGCCCGCACAACAGTATGTGATTAGTTTGTGTGTTATACAACAAATATTTGAATCCATGTCTATTGTGATAGGAATTTCTATATCTATAATGTACCGTAATAATATAGCGCAATTGGTGTTTTTTTATCCAAAGAGATATTATTTAAAATTTTGTTTGCGAAGTCAAAAGATGAACTATTTACCTTAGCAGAGTTTAACCTTGATTGGCGTTTTTTGGAAGATTGTTACAACTTGGAGCTGTATGCCATACATTGTTAAGCCGGATTCCCATGACAGGTGTACTTGCCAAGTATACCAACAATTGTATACTTGCCAAATCATCCAATTATTAACAAGTGGAGCGTTTACTTTTCAAGTATACCAGTACTTGTACACTTGTACAAGTAATAAATAAAAGCCAAGTATACTATTCCTACGACTGGATCAAATGCAAAATAATTGTTATAATATATTATATATTATAATTATTGTAACTATAATTTTTAGTTTTTATTTATCTAATTAACCTTAAGTTAATTAAAATGGCTATTGATAATGATAAAATGGCTATTTATGCTTCATACATAATTATGCGTGGAGAGTACTTAAAGTACAAACAATTAATTGAAAAAAAAATACAAAAAAAAAATGTAAAAATATGTTACTTAAATATTAATAAACTTCACCAAACAATCGAACAGCCACAATTTTGTAATCAAAATACAGTTTTGATAGCGAAATGCATTCAATTTATATCATAAATACACTTTTTTTAGTAATTTGGCATTTCTAGTAAAGCCTTTTATTTATTTCCTACCTATATTCATTTTTCGCTTGCATTCTTATTATGATTACTTACAGGTGATACATACTGATATAAACGTCAAGAGTTATCAGTTTACTTAATTTCTATGAACCGTGCTGGTTGCAAAAACAAAAAATTGGCCGATTAATTCATTTTTATTTAATTATAGCCATCGAAGTTTGATAAAAACTATTTTTACACACATAGTTCTAATATAACTTTAGAAAATAGAAAATGCTATTACTATAAAATATTTTTCAGTACTAAACTGTATTAATCTTGTTTTCGGTATCCAACAACAATAGCAATTAAAGCAAATTTGAGGAGGTTAGTTTCCCTAAAAATTAAAGAAAAAAAATACGACAGAGTAAATCTAATAGTGTTTCAGCTACGCACCGTATACAATTTTTTACTTGCAAAAATGAAACAGAATTTTACAAATATAAACATTTTAATAAAATATTAAACAATCCAACAATATTTATTTTATACTTAATATTCATAAATTAATAAGTTATATAATTAATACATAATGTAATCAACCTTAACTATTAAATTATATTTACAATTATACTATAAAATAGTTTTACTTATCTATTAAATTAAATCAACTAATTAGGCTAACCACCGCTATACTGTACAAATATAGATGGGTGGGGATGGAAAAATTTTGTTACCGATAGCCACCCTAAAATCAAATATTGGACAAGTATTTGACAAGTACACAAATGTGCACTAGATAACTACAAGTTTAAACTTGTCAAGCTATTAATTCCTTTGCCTTGTGTTACATTTACCGACAATCTGCGGGAAACTGACAAGAGACCAATAATTGTACAAGTAAAGTGTTCCAACGGCTTGACAAGTATACACAAGTGACAAATATTTGACAAGTACAAGTCTTCGGAATCCGGCTTTACATGATGATACTTTATTTTTTTGTGTTTGTGTATTAAACTGTGCAATTCTATAACTATTATTTGTTTGATAAATACCATTTTGTCATTTTTATAATAATTTTCAAAAATGCTGAAAATTACATAATAAAATGTATTTACACATATATAATTGAATGAAATATGTTTAAAAATAATTACAGTTTCCCGGATTGTTTTAAATTTAAAATTACTTAAAAATATTATTAATAATGACGATAAGGTGACAAATTTTTCTATCTTCCTCTTAAAAGAACGGGTCATTTTAAAGTTGTTTTTTTGAGAAAGTTTATAATGAAAAAAAATTAATTTAACCATAACTTTTAGTCAAGCTTGCAAGTTTGAAATTGCCATCATTAAATAGAAAAAAATAATATTGTTCAGAATAATATGCAGCCAGGAAATTTCATAATTACTATCTACAGTAAATTTATCAGAAAAGCTCGATTTCTTTGCATTTTTGTCGTAATAGATCACTAAAATAGAAATTATAGTAATCATTTCTAATTAACTTTTGGTATTTAAAAAAAGATTCTACGATTAAAATATGCAGAACTGAATTAATTTTAATAATTTCCTTTAGCTGAAAAAACCATTAAAATAAAATTGTTAAGAATTTAACTCAATTAAGCGCACTATAAAATTTGATTATAATTGTAAAAACCCATTGTTAATTTCAGGTGAAACTAAAAATAATTTTTTTTTAGATTTGTGATTTATATAGCAACGTGTAATATGTAATCCAATGGGACGGAAAAAAACACTGGACGAAAAATAAAGACTACACTTATTACAATTCGCCGCTTAAACACGTTTTGTATAAGTATATATAAGGTATATATATATATATATGTTAAGTATAGTTTCATAAACAAAAAAAGAAACAATCGCAATTTTGTGAACACAATTTAAATTGCAAGAACACAAGCCGANTAATCCATATTCGGCGGCGGTCTTATCTCGGTGTCAAGGGCGGGAAGACAACCGATGATAACCGATTGTCATATTAATTGCTGGACGGCTGATATCGGTGAGACACGGGTGAGCGCCAGCCTAGAGCAAAAGGCGGTGCCGTGTCAACTCCCCCCCACCAAGCCGTCAGCTATTTCTGACACGGCCGGTTTTGCAAACAAATTGTCGCATCATACACAGTAGTTATAAGTAATAAACAATTGTAGACTTACCGCCATGTTCCTTGTATGTGTGGATGGTCATTGAGCGTATTAAAACTGAAACAGTCAGTCTCATTGGCAAGGTAGAACGGACTATTCGGTCCGGTCATCCGTAACCTACGGATGACGTAAGAACCGAGGAAGGAAAAAAAAAGAAGGAAACGCCTCGTACGATTACTCGGGGCAATGGTTGTGGGGAGGAGGTAGCACCCTCTCCCGGCATAGGCCGCGGGACCACCGGTACGGTACCGGTACCCATAGAAGGTACTAGAAATCTATTTAACATACTAAGGATCTCATACAGCGGGGTGTTCCCGGGCCGCCTCGACCGACGCATGGATTGCCGGGACGTCGAGCGCCTCCGCCAACCGGCGGAGGAGATCGCGTACCAATTCGTCACGCTCACGGGCAGGGTCCCCGTAATTATTTTGACCTGACATGCTGAAAATTAAAACAGCCCATTAGCACGACTATACATCGACGACGGGCCGTAATTTGTAATTCATGTTNTTACACATATATAATTGAATGAAATATGTTTAAAAATAATTACAGTTTCCCGGATTGTTTTAAATTTAAAATTACTTAAAAATATTATTAATAATGACGATAAGGTGACAAATTTTTCTATCTTCCTCTTAAAAGAACGGGTCATTTTAAAGTTGTTTTTTTGAGAAAGTTTATAATGAAAAAAAATTAATTTAACCATAACTTTTAGTCAAGCTTGCAAGTTTGAAATTGCCATCATTAAATAGAAAAAAATAATATTGTTCAGAATAATATGCAGCCAGGAAATTTCATAATTACTATCTACAGTAAATTTATCAGAAAAGCTCGATTTCTTTGCATTTTTGTCGTAATAGATCACTAAAATAGAAATTATAGTAATCATTTCTAATTAACTTTTGGTATTTAAAAAAAGATTCTACGATTAAAATATGCAGAACTGAATTAATTTTAATAATTTCCTTTAGCTGAAAAAACCATTAAAATAAAATTGTTAAGAATTTAACTCAATTAAGCGCACTATAAAATTTGATTATAATTGTAAAAACCCATTGTTAATTTCAGGTGAAACTAAAAATAATTTTTTTTTAGATTTGTGATTTATATAGCAACGTGTAATATGTAATCCAATGGGACGGAAAAAAACACTGGACGAAAAATAAAGACTACACTTATTACAATTCGCCGCTTAAACACGTTTTGTATAAGTATATATAAGGTATATATATATATATATGTTAAGTATAGTTTCATAAACAAAAAAAGAAACAATCGCAATTTTGTGAACACAATTTAAATTGCAAGAACACAAGCCGAAAAACTGAAGTCGTAAAGAACCCGAAAACCAACTTGAATCGCCGACCTATTTGGTGTACGTCGGAAACGGAACATAACGCAATGTCCGCAATCCATATTCGGCGGCGGCCTTATCTCGGTGTCAAGGGTGGGGAGACAACCGATGATAACCAATTGTCATATTAATTGCTGGACGGCTGATATCGGTGAGACACGGGTGAGCGCCAGCCTAGAGCAAAAGGCGGTGCCGTGTCAACTCCCCCCCACCAAGCCGTCAGCTATTTCTGACACGGCCGGTTTTGTAAACAAATTGTCGCATCATACACAGTAGTTATAAGTAATAAACAATTGTAGACTTACCGCCATGTTCCTTGTATGTGTGGATGGTCATTGAGCGTTTTAAAACTGAAACAGTCAGTCTCATTGGCAAGGTAGAATGGACTATTCGGTCCGGTCATCCGTAACCTACGGATGACGTAAGGACCGAGGAAGGAAAAAAAAAGAAGGAAACGCCTCATACGATTACTCGTGGCAATGGTTGTGGTGAGGAGGTAGCACCCTCTCCCGGCATAGGCCGCGGGACCACCGGTACGGTGGCGAGGGCCCTCCTTGTCTCGCGGAGAGTAGCCGCCCGTCCGTCCCTCATCCCCCGATTATAGAAGGTACTAGAAATCTATTTAACATACTAAGGATCTCATACAGCGGGGTGTTCGACCGACGCACGGATTGCCGGGACGTCGAGCGCCTCCGCCAACCGGCGGAGGAGATCGCGTACCAATTCGTCACGCTCACGGGCAGGGTCCCCGTAATTATTTTGACCTGACATGCTGAAAATTAAAACAGCCCATTAGCACGACTATATATCGACTACGGGCCGTAATTTGTAATTCATGTTAACTATTTTAATTTTGGACATGAAACGTGAAGTGTGCGTGGGGAAGTTTGATCTGTTAAGAACACCCCTTTGCCCACCTTTTCCGCTAGTCTGACGGGGCCCCACTACTTCGGCGCGAAGTTGGCACAATATNCGGCGCGAAGTTGGCACAAAAGTTTTTTTGTTTATTAGATAAATGGTGTGCCTTATAATACACCATGTCTCCGACCGTAAAAGGTTTTACTACGTGTTTCGTCGGAACATTATCTATATTTTTGCCGGTCTGCTGTTTAGGTGATGGGCGGCTATTATTTACATTGTCGGCAGTCGCCGTGTTTACATGTACGACCGCCCAGTCACCAGGTCGTTTCGCCTCTCGGCCGAGAACGAGTACGGAAGGAGGATAACCGGTTTTTTCATTCCGACTATTACGCAACGCAAATAGTATCGACGGTATTTTCGTGTCCCAGGTGCTATGGTCGCCCTCTACGATTAGGGTGCGGAGACCTTTTTTTAGCTCCTGATTTTTTCGTTCTACCGGATTTGCGCGCGGATGATAAATAGGTGTGGTCCAGGCTTCTGCCCCCCATCTATTTATCGCGTTATCATTTCGTTAGAAACCAGATTCCGTCCGTTTTCGCAAAGCAATACGCGGAGGTGCCCAAAACATGAGAAAAATTCGCGTTCCAGCGTGTCTACAATCGTCTTTGTAGTCGCTGTGCCTATCGGTACGCTTCGGTCCAGCGACTGAAACAGTCAGTTGCTACTAACACGTTCGTTTTTCCCCTTGATGTTCTGGGGTACTTACCTATTAAGTCGATACTAATGACCTCCCACGGTTGTCTTGGTTTGCGCGAAGTTAAAGGATCATTCGGACGCCTATTTAGGGCCTTCGTACACGCGAAAACATCACACGATTTTACGTACTCGCGTACTATGTTTTTCAGGCCCTTCCAATAGAAACGCCAGCGCATCGTCGTGGTATCGCCAACTCACACGCTGTGATTTGGTTACTGGTATTACGGTCGGTGTGTCTACGCCAATACGAATGCGTACAAGTCCGTCAAACATGAAATATTCGTTGTTGTTCTTGCTGGACTCCTTATCGTTTTTTCTGGCGTTCTCCTTGAGTAATTTTTTCATGATCGATGAAAGAAACGGGTCGTCGTTTTGCCACTCTTGTTTGAACTCCCTCCGTTAACGGCCGTTTATCTGACGCGCCGTTTGTTTCGGTTAAAACAAATACATTATCAAGAGTGGTCCTCGTGTTATCCAACGTTCTCGTCGTCGGTGCGCCCACTAAATTATCGTCGAGTAACTCTTCGTCAACAGGGGGCCCCGCGGTCGGATAACGTGACAACATATCCGGTCCTTCGTTGTGTTTCCCGGGTACACGTGTCGTTGTAAAATTCACTGTGTACAATATGGGCCAAAAACCTATTTTAAACTTTTTTGTGTGGCATGTCAGGCCGTGTCGTTCTAATCGTTCTAGAACATTGCCTAAATGTTCTAAATGCTTTTCTAAACTACTTGAATAAATAATTATGTCGTCCAAGTAAACTTGGACAAAGTCATCCAAGTATCCTATAAGTATTTTATTCATAAGTCTTACAAACGTCATAGGTTTTAGTGCGATAGGAGTCGGGTCTTTCAATAAAATATCGTGCTCGATTAATTTTGTGCGATCCACCGTGTTATTAAAAACCACTGCATAATTACAAATCGTCTCTGTTAATAACGCGGGCGTTCGTGGGTCGACGGTTATATCTAACTGCGTCAGATCTGGTTTGCGTAACGTATGTCGTGCTCCCGATTTCCAACAAGCGCNTTCTAAATGCTTTTCTAAACTACTTGAATAAATAATTATGTCGTCCAAGTAAACTTGGACAAAGTCATCCAAGTATCCTATAACCCAACCGTGTTGTTAAAAACCACTTAGTAATTACAAATCGTCTCTGTTAATAACGCGGGCGTTCGTGGGTCGCCGGTTATATCTAACTGCGTCAGATCTGGTTTGCGTAACGTGTGTCGTGCTCCCGATTTCCAACAAGCGCTTGTACGTTTCTTAGTAACTAAGTGTACGTTCCTCGTATTGTTCCTGCTGAGTAGTCCCAGGCGACTTTGTGATCAATCAGAAAACCATGGTCAAGTAATACGTCGCAATACAGGCCGTCTAAAATAACCGCTGAAAAACGCACTTCCAAATTCGTGATTTTGGCGGTAAACGTGGCGGTGTGTCCGTCCGCTAGTCTAATCGCATCGGTGTGTCCTTTATAAACAGTTCCGATTTGTAAGCAATTACCAGTTTTACATACGACTTATGCGCCTGTAACTCTACGGACCGTATCAGCGAAGAAGAGATCGACGCGAACGCGAACAACCAGCGGCCTGTTGTAGTGCCTTTACTAGAGGAACATCCGGTGAACCTCGCACTACGCACATCAGACGATAAATCTGAGGTTGATCAACCGGGGGAAATTACGCGCGCAAGCGGACAACTAGGCGCGTTGTACGTTGAGGACGTATACGTTGCCCGCTCGATAGCGCACGCGACAGAACAAGTCGGGACGATCCGACAGAACATTCGTGACATTTCGAATAATGCGCGGTATGAAGCACGTATGACTGTATTAGAAAGGTCGCTATCGCGTATGTCAATGGAACAGCGACAGATTTCCAACACGCTCGAGATAATCAGTCAAAATATGCCACCATCCCCACATGTTACTGTATAACCGACTATTCGGCAAACTAACGTTGAGCGAAATGATCGTCGACGATCGAACGTGCATCACGTTACATTCGGTCCATCGGCAGCGACGGACACGACGCAACACTTCTCGACCGTCTTGCGGACATTGTAGCAACCTGAGCTGGTCGTATGTATAAGCGTCACGCACGTCAAACGACGTTTCATTTAAAACGTGCCCTGCCACTACGCAATTTTTATCCGGTAACATCATCTTACACATCACGACCGTCGCGCATAACACCGAATCTACGAGTTACATACTAGAGATGGAAAGTTTAGTTCATTTCTGTGAATAGTTCATTAGTTCATAGTTCATTCAAGTGAATAGTTCAAATGAACTATTCTTAAGTTCACTAATTTTATTGATCATGCTGATATTGTTTGGCAANTTTTTTTTTTTTTTTTTTCCTTCTTCCTCGACTTTGGTGTGGACCGCCCTGGAACTGCCGTGAGGCATTGCTTCAGGGCGGCCCACGTCGCCTTCTCTGCTTCATACCACCGCGCTGTGATACGGCCCAAGTCTACACTAGAGCTGAATCACAGCGCGGCGTAGCCTCCCCCGTTAGCCGGACCCCACTAGGGGGTCCGTTGCCCGGGTTGGACCACTTGGAGGTGGGGGTAGGCCATCTTCTTCTTTTTCCTGGTTTCTGGTCGGTTTTGAAGCCCGACCTTCTACCTTGTTTCGGCTTCCGGGGCAGTCCTTGGAGAGGTGCCCCTCCTTCTTACACCTGAAGCAGGCCTTCGACCGGTCCGGTCCCTTGCACGCGTGAGCTATGTGCCCGCGTTCTAGACACCTGTAGCACTGAGGTCCCTTATCGAGAATCCTCAGTCTACAGGACGTCCACCCGACCCGGACTCGGCCTAGACCTGCCAGGCGATGAGCAACTTTGAGGGGCACCTCGCACCTCGCATACCGCCCTTTACCGCCAGCATTTGTGTGGACCGTAATTGGACCCACTAGCGGCGGCAGTTCTCCATTCGGAGACGTCAGGGCGGTGCTCAGTGCTCGCTGCACATCTTGCTCCTCCTGCCACTCTTCAACGTCCAGGAGGAGGACGGTGCAGGTCATCGACGGCCGATGTACCCGCACGTCCATCTCCTTCAGGGCCGCCCTCAGACTTGCCGCCAGGAGGTCAGCTTGTTCGGCCGACCCCCGGACCTCCAAGAGGACGGCACCCGTCTGCGTTCTCCGGGTCCCGGACACATTTATGCCCAGAGCCCGGAGATCCACCGCGGCCATGGCTGTGCCAATGACAGCGGCATACTTCTGCCCCTCTTTTAGGGGGCCGATCACTACGGCCTCTGTGCGGGGCACTTTGGCACGCAGTCTCGCCGCTTTCTGGCGTTTTATCGCCTGAGCCGTCATCGTCTGAGGAGGAGGTTTGGCCTCGGCCGCCGTATCCTCCTTCTTCTTTTTTGTTTTGCCCGACTTGCGTCCCACGACCTGGGACCACTGAGGTTCAGCGGGAGCAGCTCCCGCATCCCCTTCCGCGGACACCATGTCGCTGGCTCGGTCCGCCATCGGCCGGTCAGTAGGCGTCCCGGTGGACGCACTAACTGATCCGGCGGCAGTACCCGCAGCGACGGGCAGTATCTTCTTCCTCTTCCTCTTCCTTTTCTCCGTCTCGTCCGGACCCTTTGGTGAATCGGCCGGTGGGTCATCGACGACAGTCTGCGTCGAGACTTCTTTGCCCATCTTCGGGGAAGATGCTTTCGGCGGCCGCGATCCGGCAGTTGACTCCACTGCAACATCCTGGTGGATCCTGGCCGCTGGAGACGCCCTTCTACGTTTCTCCTCTTCCAGGATCTCCTCCAGGCGCTTCGTCGCCATCTGCACCTCCTTGTGCACCCCCATACCACGACGTTTGTCTATGACACCTCGAAGCACAGCCACTTGCGCGACTATGCCTTCTATCATAGACGACGTGGCCGTCGCCACGTCCGCCGGGTCATGCCATCTCTTGCGACATGGCCGCACCGCGCTCCTCAGCTCGCTGAGGGCCTGGCACGAGAGGGAGATCTGCTGAACGAGATACTCCAGGTGGGTACCCGGGACCTCGTTCATCAGACTCCCCTCGACCTCCGCTGTTCGGGCGAGAGCAACGACGTGATTGAGGCCGACGTCAAACGTGGCCTCGTCGTCGCTCTCTTCCTCTTCCCCCAAAGGCGCCCTCCTCTTGCCAGGATGGCGTACTGGAGGAGAACTCTCCGGAAGCGGACTAAGCGCGGGCGATTCCGCACGCTGGCGAGTCGATGAGCCTTCCCCAGGGGAAGGCTCATTGCTTCCACGACGGTCGCCCGTCCGCATCATCTCGTCTTCGTCATCCAAAGGAGATGTCACTTCCTGCTTTATTTGTCCTTCTGTGTACGCGAGGTACTCAACGGCCTGATAAAGCCCACGACCCATGCTTCTCATTATCCCGCTGTCGTTGTAGCGGGATAAGAGTTCCGAAGCGACTAAGCGAGCAACGCCCGTGAGGCGTTCCACCGCAGCTTCCCCTCGGCGACTAGCAATGCATTTCTCGATGAGTTCCGCTCTTAGCTCGGGCTCATCAACACCTTCTAAAGGATTATACTCCTTAATCCTCTCCGGGGCGAATGGACGTCCATCGTCCAAGTCCCTCTTCATCAGCTTCAGTACCGTCGACACTGAACTCCGGAAAGATTCAGCCGTCCGGAATGAGCCGCACGGGAACGAGTCCATCGTCCATCCTCCAGTCTCCATGCTTTGGAGCCAGCCGTTCCATCTTGTGAACTCCGACTGAGTTAGCGGCATGTCGTCACGAAAACGCTCACGCACGCCTTCCCAGTCGTCCACCATCTCCTCGATGGTAGCTAAGCCACCAGCAGTTACCTCAGTGACCCTAAGGTCACTGGAGGATGCCTGCTTGGCACATCCTCCGACAGTAGCTTGGGCGCGAACGCCCCCTGGACCCTGCCTCACCAGTCCAACGGCTTTGATGCAGTCGCTTGATGACGACCGGGTCGAGCCTGCAACGGCACTCTTCCCAGCCGGCCCTGGAGTCTCCGAAACTCCTGGAACGGTACCTGTATTTTTCAAATGGTGTCCTTCCATGTTTGGTTTTACGGGTGTCCTTCCCTGCGTTTTACCTGCCGCCAGGGGATTTGTTTTCGATGTTACCTTCACCTAGGTGGTTGCCTTACCAGGCTATCGGGCCCACCCGCCCGTTATGGAATTACCCTCGATCGCTACCGCTTATTCGTCCACTCTAGGAGTGGCTTATATCACGGCTACCCTGCATATCTGCAGGGTTAACGAGCGAACGAGGGGCTCGCTGTCCGCGACCGCTTATTCGTCAGTCCAAATGAATGGACTGCTTATTTCGCGGCTAACCTACATATCTGCAGGCCGTTCCTCTATCCGCAACCTGAGGACGCGCCCGATTCCCCGAGCTAGGGAACTGCGCCCGCTGCAGCAGCTCGTAGCCCCGTAGAGCCCGATTCCACCACAGTGAGAGCACAGCAAACGGGTAGAGGAACATCCGGTGAACCTCGCACTACGCACATCAGACGATAAATCTGAGGTTGATCAACCGGGGGAAATTACGCGCGCAACCGGACAACTAGGCGCGTTGTACGTTGAGGACGTATACGTTGCTAGCTCGATAGCGCACGCGACAGAACAAGTCGGGACGATCCGACAGAACATTCGTGACATTTCGAATAATGCGAGGAATGAAGCACGTATGACTGTATTAGAAAGGTCGTTATCGCGTATGTCAATGGAACAGCGACAGATTTCCAACACGCTCGAGCTAATCAGTCAAAATATGCCACCGTCCCCACATGTTACTGTACAACCGACTATTCGGCAAACTAACGTTGAGCGAAATGATCGTCGACGATCGAACGTGCATCGCGTTACATTCGGTCCATCGGCAGCGACGGACACGACGCAACACTTCACGACCGTCTTGCGGACATTGTAGCAACCTGAGCTGGTCGTATGTATAAGCGTCACGCACGTCAAACGACGTTTCATTTAAAACGTGCCCTGCCACTACGCAATTTTTATCCGGTAACATCATCTTACACATCACGACCGTCGCGCATAACACCGAATCTACGAGTTACATACTAGAGATGGAAAGTTTAGTTCATTTCTGTGAATAGTTCATTAGTTCATAGTTCATTCAAGTGAATAGTTCAAATGAACTATTCTTAAGTTCACTAATTTTATTGATCATGCTGATATTGTTTGGCAATGAACTATTCATTTTATCACTATTAGTATAGCAGTACACAGTTCAGTTGTAGTTCACACTACTTATGGGCAATTAAGTTATAAACTAACCCTTAACCTGAACATCATAAACTAAGAAAAAATTATTATTAATACCCTCATGGCTCATGTTATCATTATCACCTAATTCAAGGTAGATATACTGACCAGTAGTTATAAGTTAAATCAGAAATCTGATCTAATATTTGTACATAGTATGAATTTATTTTATTGTTAAACAGTTAAAAACCGTGTAACATTTTAACAATATAATTTATTTGTTATCTAATTGTAAACAGCTAATAACCATTTACAGTATTTCGACACAACGAACCACAAAGAATTTTTAAAAAAGTTCGCGAACTATTTCATTTATACATTGCTACCAATTTTTTTCGAACTGTGAACTGTTAAGTTACAGGTACTGAAACAGTTCAGAATAGTTCATCTAAGTGAATAGTTCAAATGAACTATTCGTTCACGAACTTAACATCTCTATTACATACCACGTACGATCTAGGCACTTTTTCGGCACCGCACTTCTCTCATCGGAATTGAGGGTACGCCGCGGATAATACGGATGTAATCAGGGTATCGGAGTTTGAACACACTGCCGACACGACCGACCATAGCGCGAGTCAGGTGTTTGAAATTTTTTCGGACACAATGGAGAGGGGGTGTCAGTCGACCCGGCTAGTCCACTAATGGCAGTTAACTGTTTATAAATAAACTGTCAGTGGGCAAACCGGCATCGTGGTTAAGAACCAGCTGCCCCCCGTTCGAACCACCCGAGTAATGGCCAACGAAAATGCCCGCGTAGAATTATTACTCCAGCAGTTGGTTAGAATTCGAAACTGGCTTCGTCAAAGCTTTTCTCGACTTATAGGCGCATATTGACTGTGAATATTATTATTATTTATAAACCTTACTAATCTAATGTAGCTACGTCGATAGCGAAGATAAACAATACTTCCGTGTACAATCAGATTGGCTACTGCTGTAGAAAACAAGCGTTATTATTATTGCTATTGTTATTGTAGTGTACCCGCGATAAGATAGTACGGGGCCGCCGTTTATGATATGGCACCGAGTGAACAATAATAGTAACGGTTACCGTGAAATCGGCCGCTTTGACAAGGCCAGACGAAAATATACTATTTTTATCTATCAGTGGGCTGTAACCATCGGCCGGAAATTCATTTTTGTCGATATCGATAAGGTCTTTATATAAAATTATGTAACCAACACCTTCTACGTTTTAATGTTATTAACTAACTAAAACACTAAAACTAGGCTTAAAACATACATGCAAATACTTCATTTATAAATAAACTTTTAATTTCAAGTTGGGGTTAAAAGTTAGAAAATGTTTTATCCGATAAATATAATTTTATTTTTGTGCAGTATAACGACAAATAAACTTCTTCCAATAAAAAATATTTTCATGGCTTATATAAATACAAATAAATTATAGAAATGTAAAAAATATACTAATAATAATTAATAANGTTTCGCGATATTCTCTCTATGACTTAGAATCTTTTTCATACTTGGTGTTTATTATCTAAATCTCTCTTTATTAATGTCATTTTAAAAATAACTTAACATTTTTATCTTTTTATTTTTTTTAGTTTTAAATATTTATAAAATATTAAAATAAATTAAATTTTTATTTTGTATTTTGTGAATTGTGCCAATTAAGAATTTTTTTAATTCTTCAATTGGAGTGTCTATTTAATAAGTGCATTTCGAAAATCTACCTTAGCACATCTAGCGGTTGAAACTGTTGTAATACAATAGTTTGTGACGTGTCACTAAGGAGATCGTAGAATGTATCTTAAATTTAAATAGATACGTGTTTGATTGATTGCACAAGATACTGATGGTTTGTTGAAATCATTACCCTAGCACATCTAGCGGTTGAAATTATTGGTAAAACAATAGTTTGTGACGTGTCACTAGGGATTGATTCTCATATTCCATTACGTTCTTTTCGGCAAGCAGTTTTTGACTCTGTAAGGTCCGTGCATCGACGAGAGTAATCTCCGATGGTGTAGCCAGCCTGTCTCTAACTCTGTCGACTCTCATATCAAACACACAATTTCATAAAATATTGATAGTTTGTTGAAGTCATTACCCTAGCACATCTAGCGGTTAAAACTATTCGTAAAAAAATAGTTTATAACGTGTCACTAGGGATTGGCTCTCATAACCTATCTGGTTATTTAAATATTCATTTTAAAATATAAAGTAACACATATACTCAGACACCAAGCATAGAAAGGAACCACAGTGAAGTAATATTTCAAGTTTAGTAATTTACATAATTTTACAAAATAAATAAATAGATAAAAGTCAGTGCTCTTTTTATTTATATCATTTTTACAACAAACGATCAAGCTAGCTGGACACAAGGTAAGAAATTATATTTCTAAGCATGTCATAAAATTAAGGATAGACTTAAGATAAATCAAGAATAACTTTTGTCAAGCAAATAACAGATAGAAAGGGAAAATATTATTAATAGTTATTTAGTCACCACTCAGGACGCAACAGCTTGCGTTAAACATAAATATTTAGTTTATATTTAACACCTGTATCTTAATACCTAACATCTTCTCATATAAAAAAACTATTTATTGGATTTCACCATCCCAATATTCAAATCATTAACCTACTTGTATAATTCCCTTTTTGCGACAAAAGATAAATATCACAAACACCACATAATCAATATAAATATATATATCTATAATAACTCTGTTTTTTTACGACAAAAACAACCGTATTAATCCTCACTACTTTTTTTTTATGACAGTGAGAACAGTTCAAATGAGAATAATATACTTGAAATTCTCAAGAAATTATTAGAATTTACAAAAAAAATTAGTAATATTAACATTGAACAAAAATACAAAAATAATCCCCAAAAAAAATATGAATTTATAAATGACACATGTGAAAAATTTTATGAAATTGTTAATATAATCTTAAAATTCAATACCAATGCAATTATTCGACTATCAGTTGAAGAGTTCTTTGTGGAATATATGAATGATTTAAGAGAAAGTGATGATGTAATAAATGCAAAAATGGGTTTTAATTCGAATCGGCCAGATTTCGAAGAAAAAGTTCAGAAAGGTGTTACCTTGTTTTGCGTAAATTTTGGATTTAAATAATAGGTGGTAAAATATATAATATCTGTTTTTCATTCCTTACTTTGTGCTTATAAAAAAACCTATGATTTTAAATATTATGTAATACATATATTTTTTAATCTAATAATTCATTTATTTTTAACTTAAAGTATTATTTAAATTCAACTATTAGAAGAAAGACTTTAAGTAATTTCTTTTTATATATAAATGCTTGAAAAATTCAAAATATTGTAAAAATTATTTTATTTAAATACATTTTTTAAAATTATACACGTTTTAAATTTATTTTTTATTTTTTTAAACTCTCGATTACAAACGAATTTTATCATTTATGATAGTGGCTCAATTAGAAATATTTTAGGGGGTCCAGATAACTTTTAAAACGTAATATAGAATCAGTTTTACAAAATAAAACCTTTTCAAACTATACGAAATTTACAAAGAATATGTCTTTAAAAAATTATTAATATTAATGTTTTGTCAACATTTAATAGTATTTATCAATCAATCAATTACTAAAAAGTTATATTTTTTATGTTGCCTTCTTTGATGAGCGACTGACTATTACGTGATAGAGAACAATTTTTTTATGATAACAGTGTTTTAGTCAATTAACTCTTATTGATAGTTTGTGTTTAAGATTTTTTTCTTTATGTTTTGGAGTTATATACCTAAATTCATATCCGCTTAAATCATGCGTTAAAAGAGCCTTAAACGAAGCTATTGCTTACCATTTTAAAAATTAGTCCCTCTGAAAAAATGTACAAATTCGTATGTCATTTAGAATATTTTCAATTATAAGTTAAAGTAACTTTTCAAACCTTAAAATCTTTTACGATCTTACGCCAATCATTTCATTTAAAAAACTAGGCAAATACTTTGTGTATCAACACACTTAAAATGATTGATCAGTTATAATTTTTAGTTATAGCGAGGTGCGCAACATAGAAGTATTTTTATAAAAGCATTATTGTAAAAACAGAACGTAGTTAAACACTACCCAGCTCTTCAATTTTTTGAATCTTTAAATACTAGTATTGCACATTACCATCACAAGACGGCCTTAGTAAAAAATTACCAATACATGTTTGTAAATATTCAAACGTATTTTATAATGAATTGAATAATTTTAACATATAGAATAATTATATTGAATCGTAATATATTACATGTACAATTAATATATAAAACAATTACAATAATATGGTTTGAAAACAACAAAAAACTATTATTAAATTATTTGATTTTGAGCGGATTTTAACTGATTTTCTAATGCTAAATTTTACATGTTACTACTCGTGAAATACATGAAACCACCACGCTGTATAAATATATATACGTGTATGTGTTATACACGTATTTTTAAAGTATAATTAATCATACAGGGATATGAGATTAATAGATTGATCGTTGTGTATTTTGTATTCTATGTTCTTCTTGAGAAACACTTATTTAAAGATATCCCGTCACTGTTTGATCTATTTCTATTTATGATATTCTTTATTAAAATTATGAATTATGTAANTAATCATACAGGGATATGAGATTAATAGATTGATCGTTGTGTATTTTATATTCTATGTTGTTCTATGGTTGTGTACATATGTATTCATCTGTATTTTATGAATTTTTATTCTTGAAAAACACTTATTTAAAGATATCCCGTCACTGTTTGATCTATTTCTATTTATGATATTCTTTATTAAAATTATGAATTATGTAATTTAGCTGTGTTAAATTTTCTATTAATCATACGTTTAAAATACTTGATAGTTTTGTTAATATTGAACAATTTTAGTTTTTTCTCAATGAGTTAAAATACATTTTCTTAGGTTTATGTTCATAAATATAATTTCAAATTTATTTCCTATATTTTACTCCCAAAATACCCTTCTAATAAGGTAACTATATCATTAAAACCTTAAGTAACGTTTAAACTATTAAAACTATTAGAGAATCTAATCCACCTAAAAATCGTGAGCCGTTAGACTCGTCGTTGAATGCTGATTACCATAAACCACCTTTATATTGGTTAATAGGTATGTTCATAAATAAGGCCGTATTAACTTCGAGAAACAGGGGCAAGTACTCTAGGGCGTCAAAAAATATGAATAAATTTATTTTACATAAGATGCATTTCGTTTAAAAACAAATTAAATAGGGGTGCCAAATATATGATTGCCCCAGGATGTCACTAAATTTGATTTTTTATTTATAGAACATAACATAAGCTTTAATTTAACATTATTTAAATGATGCGGTATTTCCGGAACATTTTCAAAAGTTAAGTTAAATAAGTTGAGTTTTGTAAAAAATGTTGCTATTTTTAATCTCCCTCTGTGAGCAAATTAAGTGTCAGATTTTCATAAAAATAATATCAAATTGATACGATCACATTTGCATGTGCCCATATCTCTGTCTCCCATAACATCGTTGTACCGTTTAATAGACATATATATATATATATAATTAACACAGTGACATACAGCAATACTAACAGGAGGGCGGACTGCACACATAAACACTTTTTGCAATTCACGGCCAATGTGCCATAATAAGATATCCCTATCGACAGTTGACATTTTACCATCTTCGCGATCACTACTTNTTACGAAGAACAAGGGAAAAGTTTTTAATTTTTGAGGTTAAAGACTTCAACAAGATACAATTTGTGATCTTTTGATGTATCTTTAAGAAAATTCGATACAGTAAGAGCTGAGAAAAAGTATTGACGGACACACAAAAAAAAAAAACGTAACCAGAACCGTTATCAATCGTTATCTATTTCATGACCGTCGCGTGTTAAGATTATTATTATTATTATTATTATTATTATTATTATTATTATGGTACAATGATATAATAGAGGATATGTATCTTTTGTACTAGAGTAAAAAGTGTAGGTAGAGTAACAGAAGGTTTTAGGTTAAAAACAGGTGTGCACTAAGGTTTGCTCTAAGCCCTTACTTATTTTCTATAGTGATGGATGAAATAACTAGAGAAATACAAGAAGAGGTATCGTGGTTCATGTTTGCTAACGATATAGTATTAATAAGAGAAATAAGGGAGGAAATTAATCAAAGACTAGAGGTGTGGAGATCAGCTCATGAAAGAAAGAAATAAAGAATAAGAAGGAGTAAGACAAAGTATATAGATTACGAGTTTGATAAAGGAGAACAAGAGGTAGGTGAAATGAGAAGATCAGTGACAATAAGCGAGGACGTGATATGAGAGGTGGAAAGTTTTAAGTATTAGTTGTACAAAAGAACGGTGGTATTGACGATGATGTAAGACACAGGATTAAGTGTGCGTGGGTGAAGTGGAGAGAAGCTTCTGATGTGTATGCGATAAGAGAATTCTAATGAGGCTGAAAGGTAAGCTCTATAAGACTGTAGTGAGACCAACTATGATGCATGGTTCAGAGTATTGGGCGGTTGATAAGAGAATAGAGCAGAAAATGAGTGTAGCAGAGATAAGAATGCTTAGATAGATGAGTGGAGTGACTAGAGAAGATTGTATAAGGAACGAAGATATAAGAGGGAGTATAGGTGTACGTTAATAATTGACAAGATTATAGAAAATAGACTTCGATGAATTGGTAATGTCCTGAAGAGAGAGTAATCAGAAGTTGTAAGAACAGTTATGGAGAAAAATGTTGAAGGAAGAAGAGGTAGAGGATGACCAAAAAAAGAGTTGGAAGCATATTACTGGATGCGATATGAGGACGGCTGATGATGTGGGCGATCGTGTCAATTGGAAGATTAGGATAAAGGTCGCCTACCCCAAATAATTGAGAAGACTAATCTTCCTTTATGACAAAACTTTACATCAACACAACCAAACCTAAGGAGTATAAGGTCTAAAAACGCAACACATTTTAATTTCAAAATATAGGGTTTTAAATTAAGGATAAGACACTCATATCCTTGGAAATTTATGAAAATTTAAAATTTTCGTTAAGGAAAAAATTGACTAATTCAAAAATCTCTACAATATTATGTAGAAACATAATTTTTTTTTATTCCTCAAGGTTAAAAAACGAACTTTAATTTTCTTTAATGGAAAGCCATTTTTTTAGTTTAATGATATGATAGAACAAAAATTTCAAAACAATTTTGTTCTTATATTATTTTTTATTCTTCTGTTATAGCTTGTTAAAGCTTAGCATTTTTTTTTACCAATATTTTATTGGTAATATTCTGTTTAGCATACGTAATTGTCATTTCTTTATGTGGCATAAGCAAGTAATTATTGACAATTCTTAAGATTTTATTTGTCACTTAATTGACAGATATTCTAATTACAATAGCAAGAATAAATATTGATAATAATTTTTAAACCATTGAAACAGATAATTGTTGCCTCCGAAATTATGAAAATTAAATTAATGATGAATTTTTATTTTAATTCCAAATCTTTAAACAAGTTTTAAACGCAAAAGGTTTATCAGATAGAAAAAATTATAAGGACAAAATTGTTTTTCTATCATATAATAGAACCAATAATACGTGTTTCATTTAAGAAAATTAAAGTTTAGATTTTTTGTCTCGAAAGGTATGAAAAAAAAAATTATTTGACTAAATATTATTATAGAGGTTTTGAATAAAACAATATTTTTCTTTAAACAAATTGAAAATATACAATAGTATCTGAGAAAATGAATGCCTTATACTTAATCGATCACCCTAAAATTTTCTAATTCATTATTTTAATTATACGTGAAATGTATATACTTAAGCAGGAGGAAGAGTAAAGCTCTTACAACGTACAAATAATAGCACTCGCAAGTCATGTAAAAGTGACAAAATTCTTTTCAAACAATCGATATTTCATTGAAAATACAATATGAGACTATTAATTCTCATATTCCATCCAAAACTTGTAAACATAGTAAATTAAATTTTTTACATTAGAAAATATTATGGTCTTCTTTTAAATTCTAAATCAATAGGCATAAACACTATCTAGTATTAACTAAAGATGGTTTATTTCCAACATTTTTCTGGATTTTGGGTTCAAAAAATAAAATGTTCTTGGAATACGTATTAGATTCTTGCTCTAAATATTATGTAATATATTAATATTGTCGTCTGGGGTCCAGACCCCCGGGACTTCCCCCAATAAATTCACAATTGTTTACTTTAACCAATCTAATGGAAAAAAAGAAATCGATAATTAGTAATGTTTAGTTTTTACTAAGTTTTTATAAAAATATTTGCTAAATCATAAACATGTGTAATTTTACTGATAGTAAATAAGAAAAAACAAAGTTAACAAAAATTCAATGACGTCTATTGTAAGTAACATAAATTGTAGTGAATCAAAAAAAGAAAATAATATATACTTTATTGTGTTATAAATAAAGGGGGGGTGTTACTTGTATTAATTTAGAGAGTATTTTGAAAGTTACTTAAAAGAAATAAATTAAATAGAATATGAAAAGATTTGGGTTCTTATTTGATCCACTACTTTATTGTAATAATAATATTATTTGAGGTATGAGTACGAGGGTGGGGTTGGGTTGGGTTGGAAAAAAGTTCGTATACGAACAAAAGATCCAACTAACATTGTAAGAAAATTAAAAAAATTATACGAAATACTTAGAAATTTAGAGAAAATTAAACAAGAACTAGTTCTTAAATAATAAGAGTTAAAGACTTGCTCATTATTTTTCCTTATATTGGTTCTCAAATAAAATTTTAAATCTGTCCTGTATATTTACTGTTGATTAATTTAAAATCTCAACTTTGTTTGCTGTGTATTACGTTTGCTCACACTTCCATTTTATATAAACTTTTGATCAATACAGAGTTAAAATGTTATGAAAACGTATAATATAATATAAAAATATTATGGTAAAATAAGTGTTAATAGAAAATTTTTTGGTATTGATAAGAAATTTTAATTATAACAAATTTTCTGTTTTGATGTAAATAATTATGGAATAAATTTGGCACCAATTCTTTTCTTTCGTATATTTTTATCTAAATTTGAGACCTAAAACAAAATTGGATTCCTCAACCTCAATTTATTTGTCAATTCACAGGTGGTTATTTTCGCCACCTTTACTTATTTGCACCATTACAACCATAATTTTCTGGAGGTTATTGGCTCCCACTATTGTTATCTCCAATTAGTTGCCGACTAACAATAAAAAACTTAAACGACTTAAAAACGTTGAATAACTGAAAAAAACATCACCACAAGTCATTTTGTATAATTTTATAATTTTTGCCCAATTTGAAAACAAAACTTCATGCAAACCCTCTTTTTTGACTAATTTCGTGGATAAACTGAAATCTCCAAACCATATATACATTTTATTATTAATAATATTTATATACAATTTATAATTAAAGAGCATAATAAGCAAATTTCGTATTTGATACTATATATTATTTACAATGGCTTGAGAAGGGAGGTAATCTAGTTGCAAAGCCTTAGATATATATATTATATACATTTATTTTAGATCGTAATAAGATCAAAATTACAAAGTTATTTACAATTTATATCAAACTTTGGCTTTTCATAAAAAACAGTTGGATGCGTAATTTAAATAAAAAATACAAAATTTAATCAGCTGTAAATATCAACTATTTATGTATTTTAAAAACAAAGAATATTTATCTATTACTAATAAAAAAAAATTTCATATTTGCTAAAGTAAAATGTTTAAAATCAAATAAAATTCTTAAAGAAGGTTATGCGCAATTGATTTTGTTTATAATAAATTTTGATTCAGTGAATACTTNAGAACTGTGCCGCGACCCCCCTGTGCTGGGTTTTGTTTATAATAAATTTTGATTCAGTGAATACTTAAAAAATGAAAATGAGATTTTTATTCAAAATTTTAAAATAGATGGATCGATAGTAAATTTAGGACATGTTATCATTGAGTTATGAGCATTTGAACACATAGAATGAGTATGGAAAACGGCCGATGTATACATATACAAATACCAGCTGCATTCACCATCACTACATACTCACTAAAAGTATTAAAATGCTTGTGAGCCAAAATTAGTATTCATCCTAAAATTGTTATCGACCTCAACAATTTTTGTAAGAAAAATTCTAAAGAAGAGCTACTTTGAAATTTAAAAAAAGATAAATAATAAAAAATATGTTTTTAACAAAATCCAAAATTTCACAAATCATTAAAAAGAAATAGTAACCCAAAGTATTTGCTTTATCAAAAGTTATTAGATTTGTCAAAACATCATGGACTTCAGTTGGGTTTGGTTTGGTTTTTTTTTAAATGGAGTTAAACAGAAAAAAAATAGATAACAATTTTTAGATAAGTTTAATTAAAAAGGTCATTGGGGGCAATAGAACTGAGTAACCCGGGTGGCACAATTCTAATGGTACCTTAATAATGGCCCACCTTATTGAGACTTAATTAAGTAAAATCTTATAAAAATGTTCAAAATTAACAAATGTGTTATTTATTATTTAATACACAAAAAAATTAATTTTACTTTATTTGGATCAATATTCAATAAAATATTATAGTAATAATATATTTTTTTACCAAATCATAGTCTTATATAATATATAAAATATAAATACATAGGGGTAACTCCCAAAAATCATAGCTTGTATGAGAGAGTTGTGAGTTTAAAATATAATCAAGTTAAAGTATATCATTAATTATGACTAAATTAAAAATAAATTAAACTAAAATAAAAATGATCTTAATAATGATGTTATTAAAATTTAATAAAGTAATATGTTTCTTAAAGATAGCATAACTATTAAAAAATTTATATTTATACATAGTTTAGTACATTTAACACATGTTTTGTACCAAATTTTTGTTTAATCCTCCATAAGAAATATTTGATTTAGCTAATGCCAAATATGTAGATAATTCTCAAAGTCTTAGAATCTAAAAAATAGCGTATAATTTTAAATACAAAATATAATTTACAAATTTAAAAAACCACATAATTGATATTATCAGTCTACTTTAAACCCTCCAATTTTTTTATTCAAAAATTAATTTTAGTATCTTTGGTTATATTTTGTAGATGAAATACACTATTAAGTACTAATTAAGTGTTTTATCCTTATAATGCATCTTTAATTAATATATTTCTAAAATTCAAAATCATTTATAATACAAATCATATTCACAAGTCAAAATTGGCATTTATTGTATTACATTATACTTCTAAAAGTCCAAATTATAACTAGTCTTAAGTATTCATTAATTCACAATGTAAATGTAAAAAAAAAACCAAAATTGAATTGTAGAAAAGTTATAATTAAAAATATAGTTTTCAAAACTTTAAAAAATGTATATTTAAATTATCAATCATGAAGTATTTTTTATGTTCATCCCTTATAAGGATTTCAATTTTATTTGTTTTTAATGGTAACATACATAATTAATTATTTTATTTAACAGATAGTGATCTAATTAACAATATAAAAAGTCGATAGCAACTATTAGACCAGTATTTCGGTAGTTAATGACATTTTTATTATTTTTCAATTATATATTGATTTTATTGAGAAATTAAATAATAACTATTCCAGAAAATATTATAAATAAAATATCTTTTGTTCATTATTTTAGTATTTAATTTCTAAAATGTGGTAGCAATTTTAGTTAAAGTAGTAAATTTCTATTATAGAAGACATTTCGTTTTCTATAGTGTATTGGTTTATGGTTCATATGTGAAAATTTAATAGTATAATTTGAATATATACCAAAAAATAGTTTACTTATTATTTTCATTTTGAATTTAATATTTCAAAACATGATTAAGTGCGTCATTTGATATTTTCTTTCAGGCTATAATTTAATGTGTAGTTGAACTTTGTTTATGCAGTTGTGAATTTTTTTGCATATTTTTAAGTAAAATTCCGATTATCCGAAAATTACTAAAATTGTGATTAAAAACAAGCTATAAAAATACATCATGAAAATATTAGTATTTTGATTTATTTTTTTTTATAATGTTATCATCAAGTTATGTTGAAATTCTGAACTGAAGAAAAAACAATATAATTATTTATAATTGGGTGGAAAAATAATTGACATAGCTAGATATTTTTTTGGCTGAGGATGAGGATTAAGAAATGATGTATTATTTTTTTTTGCTTAACATCTATGTAAAAGTAAAATTTTTAGTAAATAATTCTGTCATTGCATGAATATCTTGTGGGGGATTGCAGTGCCACTATCCTATGGCTATACAACTGAAATAAATAATTCTTAGAATTTTTTTTTAAGTGTTAATTTTGTCAAGTACTCCACAGTATAGGTTGAGTTAGACAGTTAAGAATTTTAATCGCAAAGCTGAGACAAATTCTTACATTATACCTTGTTTTCTTTGTACTAAAATCTATCACTATTGTAAATAAAGTTATAATTTAATATTAATTACATTTTTTATGAGCGCTTTACTAATAATGTTATAATTGAATTAAGTTTCATTGCCACATGCTAATATACAGAATGTTCGATAATTTAAGAAACAGTTAAATAGAAACCCGTTTCCTTACTTACTGAACTGCCTATATATATTTTGATTGTAGTTTTTGAGAATTTATCAATTTTTTAAATAACGGTGCAAGTAATAGGCCAGTCAATGAAGGAGTGATTTTTTCATGATCTGATACAGCTAATGAATCATCTTCTTTACGGAGAGAAGGGATTCGTTCTTTGATCTTAGTTAGTCGTTTTGTGGCTTTCCATAGAGAGTTATCCATATGGTTAAGCGAGGTGAGGTATCTTTCATATTGCTCAGACTTATACTTTTTAAGTTGTTTTTTTAGATTATTGACTAACTTGTTATAAATGTGCTTATAGAAGTCATAATGTGTGTTTGGCCTTTAGTCCTAGCGCGTCTTTTTTAATTGATTAATGATTTTATATGAAGATGGAGTTCTTTATTTACAGCGCTTTTAGTAGATTTATACTAGTTAAGCTGCATTGGTAGCAACGTATGGTTGCCGAGTTGGTAAAATTTGTGTTTTACACGCTTGGGGTTCAAGGTTGCAACCCGCGTATGGCAAGAAAATTTTTCGCCCTGAAGCAATACCTAACGGTAGTTCCAGGGCGGTCCACATTATGCCGTTTGTAGAAAACAAAAAAAAACAAAAAAGCTTTATTGGCAGAGTCTTTTATCAACTGGATAAAGATATGGGCAGCTTGGTCAATGTCTATTCGGGTTTTTAGTGAAATATTAAGGTTAATATCGTTATCCATGTAAATTTTAAATTTTTTCCAGTTGATGGGTTGACCTGGAGGGGACCGATACCCCGAGTAGCATTATTTTGGTTCACGGTCGGTTTAAGCGACCCACGAGTGCTGAGATAGTTCAATGTTCAAAATAATCGTACGGATTCACCAAAGTTCTTTCATTATAATGAAAGAATCGTTATAACGATTATAGACATTCAAATAGTTTTATTCACATATATTGTTATTAGACATATTATCCCTTGATTAATAAATTAATAAAAAAACTTTAAAATAATAGTTATAAAATATTTTCATTGAGACTATAGCGCGAATTAAACGTATGAACTTTTGGCGGAATAACCAGGCGTGTCATAACCGCTGACCAACAGTTTTAGTTCGCAAAATTTTTATTTGTTATTTAATTTTTACTGTGACATTTTTTCAAATCATTAACGATTGATTTACTCAATCGTAATTTTACAAATTATTTTTTCGAGACATTTGCCATTTTCACAGCGACTAGATAACTTGTCAAGACTGCTTTTTTCCCCTGTTCACTCTCACATACATATTTAACTGAAAAGTTCAATAAAATGTAAGTACATTTAATTTAAATTTAGGAGTAAAATAATAAATAATTATTTTAATTAATTTTAATAATAGCATATATATAT
>NW_026099572.1:46449040-46470428 GCF_025091365.1 Daktulosphaira vitifoliae | reverse complement strand
TTATATATATATATTTTTTAAAGATAATCATACATTTTAGTAACTACATTTATTGTAATTGTAATAGATACATGTAGTAAATTATATATTAAATTTTCGCATTTTGTATTATGATTAATTCTAATTATAATGCAAAATTATTTATTTTAATAAAGTACTATCGTTAGTTATGTTGTTATTAAGTTATTAACGTACACCTCAAGATTTTCCATGAGCTTAAAATGTTTAACATTTTTAATCATACATCATTGACGTTATCATCATATCCTTAGCCTTTATCCCAATTATTTGGGTTCGGCTCTAGCTTATTTTAAATCGTCTTATTTATTGATTTTTATTCATACATGTGATACAAATTACTTCTGCATTCCAATATTTAAAATGGTGCATTTTATATATTTCTCAACATTGTATACATTGAAATATTATCTCAAAAAAACTGTTTATTATTAATGAAAATCCCTCTATTGTGCTACTGAATAATTTAAATTTATCAAACATTTTAAGTTAAAAAGAATTGCATCTATTTGAATGAGAATTATATTTCAATACTTCAAATTTTAAATAAATGAAAAGTATTAAGTTTAAGGTTTTCACCGTTTAACAATTAACAGGGTGTGCAATGCCGGCTATATTTTTTTTAGTATCGGCAATTTGCGATTTTGTAATCTTTTAGTTTGTTTAATACATACGATTGACCATACGTATTTTGGCCATGCCTTAGCGGAAGGAAAGGAGAATATAAAAATGTGGAAAATGAGCCTTACAATATACTAGATAGAAAAAAAAACAACATTTACAATAATCACAATATGATATTTTCAGTTATTATAAAAAAAAATAACAAACAACAAGAGCCAATGATAAATGAAATTAGCACAAATTACTAATAAAATAAATAACATATATCCCCTTTTTATAACTAATAAATATATTATGTGGATTGTAAATCCGTTAAAATAAGCAATAAAAAATTCTTGATAATTACCCACTGCCGTTTGAAGGTGATGAACACTGTAACACTTCAGATGCAGGGAAAGCAACAAAAAAACACCGTAACATATAAAACAATCCGTTAAGCAACTCAAATTGAATTGTGGCGACAAGGCAATACTCGACCCAAAAAAACCTGGCGTCGATATTACCGAAACGGCCGACTAATTGAGCGCGCGAATGAATCCTTCACGACCACTGCCATACACTACCCCAACAGATAAACCAGTTGTGGCATGTCGCGCTCTTGTTGAAGAGATGAAAACCGGCGCTCACCCACCAAACTGTTTTGTCTCGACCAACACAGGGTTTTACATTAAATAAGATTTTCATCCGACTCATTTCAATAATTATTTGTAACCTTTATACAATTAAATCAACAAGATTTTTACACAAGTCAACCAATAAAGGGCTCATTTTAATCTATGAGGGACAGGCTTACATGTAACCTAAGTAATTTTAAGATATAAATAAAACTATTCATAGTAGTTTCCCAAAACAGAAATCTATATACCTAAGTTGTCTAAAATACCCAATATCCAAAACACAATTATTTTATAACTTAAATAATAACAAAAATAAAATACTTCTTATGAAATATCATGTCAAGTTTACTTCACTATATCAAATAGTTACAATAAATAAATGATGATGGATATCATGCTTTTTTAATTTCCAATTTTTAAAAAATATTTCATTTTAATAAGTATAATAAATATTTTACAAAGCATAGTCATGTACTTGATCAAACATTTAAATACTATAACATTAAAAGATTAATTTCTATATAGTTATTAAATGAACTTTATGTGTTGGCACTTAATAATAAATTGATATAACTCAATAAACATTTTTGAACATTGAGTTCATATTAACCAGAAGTGCAATAACTAATAATAATTTATCATTTACACAAAAATATTTGAACTCCCTATATTTTTTCTTCTCCAGAAATCTGAATAAATATCTATTGACTTTTATGAAATAACTTTAAAAGATTATTTTCATATGCATTAAAATATTTTTATTTAAAATAATAAAAAATTATAAATATAGTATATTTACTATTATATAATAGTAATTTATAAAAAATTTTATACCCAAAGCATAGTTGTTAATTAGTTTCTATAACTTATTTATTTTTTTAATAGGTATATTATTTTAAATAAAATTATTCTTTGGGAGCATGTTTTATTTAACTTGAAAGGTCGTTCTATTGAAGTATTCTTATCTTCACTTCTTATTTATATTATTTGGGATACAATTACTAGAGCCTATATTAATACTGGTAAGATACCATCTACATAAATAATGATTAAACTATAATTGTAACATTGTATATTCATAATTTAATTTATTGGAATTGATGAGTAATTGTTTTTTTTCTTTTCAGAAAATTTTTTTGTTGCTTTAAGTGGCTACCATTAAAAGTTTTAGTGCATATACGAGAACAGCATTTGATTTTTGTATGACAAGAGAAATGGCCTGAAATTTTAGTTTTTGTGGTAACATTAAACAAGCTTTTAATAAGCTTCACATTTTTTAAGTACTTCGTGGTATGAACATTAAACTGTAATAAAAATGCAAATTGAATATGTTGATATATTGATAGCGCGTTAGTAAATCGAACTAAGTCTAGAAGAATAATTTTGAAACTACAAAGAAAAAATAACTTTTTAATTTATACTACATTTTTCATAGAAAAATTTATTTTAATGATTTTGGGGTATCGTGTGTACAGATCACGCTATGTTGGTTAAAATGCTGTCATTGAATAAGCCATAATGTTTCAAAGAATATGGATATTTTTGGTGTAAATCCCAAACAGATTTGCTTCTGTTTATTGCAGTGAAAAAATACTGGTTATATCTTAGTACAACTAGTATATTTATTTTTTTCTAAATAGCAGTTAAAAAATCATTGGATAAAAAATGATGAAGATGATGCTACAACCTGTATACAGGAGCGATTCTAGTAGTAAATTTTAGGGGGGTGTGAAGTGAATTTTGCCGACAAATTACTTTCATGGGTACAAAATTCTACAATTTATTCTAAAAATTCTGTCTTATGATTTTAATAAACTTTAACATCTCCACACTCTTCTATGAAATAGTCCCTTCTAAACAACATGTTCAATAAATAAAGAAAAACAAGTCAATTGTTACGAACAATGGAAACCCTTATCCTTAATTTTTGAACCCAATTTTTTATATTTGTATATTCTATACAAATATATTTACTAATTATTATATGTACTAATGTTTGTTTATTTTTTAGATGCTATGTCTGGCCAAATCATAATACCTGAACACGAAACAACATTTAACAAAATAATAAATAATATTTATAAGTATTCTGGCAATAATAAAGCATCACACCAATAAAATCGTATTGTATTTTTGTTATTCAATTACATTTTATTTTTTTATAAATGATTTTTTAAATTTATTTACTTAGATTATTTCGCTATTTTTTTATTAATAAGTTAAAACAAAATATAGAATTTTAGGAATCAAAATAAAAACAGTAAAAAAATATATGGCTATCTTATGCAATCGTATTGGATGCTACTTATGTGTATTACTCCTTCTGTTGTACTTATGGCAATGATTTTCTTTTATTCCATTTTATGAAATCAAATTAAAATTACTAATTGTTTTTATAACCTCACAGTAATATTTTTTAATATATCAACTATTGCAATTTCACAATTTTCTGTATCAATATTAACTATATATTTCTTGTCTTAATACTATAATACCTTAATTTTGGCAACAAAGTGCTTTCATGGGTGCAAAATTTTACAATTTATTCTAAAAATTCCGTCTTATGATTTTAATAAACTTTGGGGGATATGACATCCCCACACTCTTCTATGAAATAGTCCCTTCTATACAACATGTTTTGCCTGTGCTCTGTCCATCTGTTGTATAGACATACCATATGTTCAATAAATAAAGAGAAACAAGTCAATTGTTACGAACATTGGTAACCCATATCCTTAATTTTTGAACACTTGTATATTCTATACAAATATATTTACTAGTTATTATATGTACTAATGTTTGTTTATTTTTTAGATGCTATGTCTGGCCAAATCATAATACCTGAACACGAAAGAACATTTAACAAAATAATAGATAATATTTTTAAGCATTCTGACAATAACAAAGCATCACACCAATAAAATCGTTCTGTTTTTTTGTTATTCAATTACATTTTATTTTTTTGTAAATGATTTTTCAAATTTATTTACTTAGATTGTTTCACAGTTTTTTTATTAATAAGCAAAAAAAAAATATAGCACTTTAGGAATCAAAATAAAAACAGTAAAAAAAAAACATGGCAATCTTATGCCATCTTATTGGATGCTACTTATGTGTATTACTCCTTTTGTTGTACTTATGGCAATGATTTTCTTTTATTCCATTTTATGGAAATTAAATTAAAATTACTAATTGTTTTTATAACCACAGTAATATTTTTTTTAATATATCAGCTATTGCAATTTCACAATTTTCTGTACCAATATTAACTATATATTCCTTGTTTAAATTCTATAATACCTTAGTGATTAACTTATTATGATAAAATATTTTTATTGGATTTTTTTGATAAATATTGTACAACAACCAAACTGAGTTACAGTAAATAAATCTCTGACATTGCTAACATCATTATTTTTATTAAAAATTATCTATTGTTATTAATATATATTAATTATAATCAAATTGTATGAATGGATTGTTTACTAATTATCATGTAAGATAAAATAAACCTAAAATTCATAGGTTAACTATTTTACTTTATATATACATATAATATATTTTATTTTATTTTATACATTGTATATATAGTAATACAATTTATTATTTTAAAATTATAAAATTTTTAAATATTTAAAAAACCAATAAATTTAATTTTAAATACCGTAACTGCTAATGAACTAATAAACCGTCGTAGAGCTTGCTTTTATTGAACTAATGAACGATTATTGAACCGTTATCGAGCGTTTTATAGCTGAACCGAGTAACGGTCTTTGAACTCTTACTGAACTTTTGTAGAACTCAGTTCACCTCATGTTAAAATCCGTTGTAAAGTTGTATCTCTAACAACACTACCTTTTATCTTTGTAAATAAACAAAACCTTTGTGTCTTAACGTTGATCAGCACAAATAAATCCTGTATATTGTCAATANCGCAAATAAATCCTATATATTGTCAATATAATAACTACTAATGTATATACTATTGCCAGTCTGCTGCGCCTTGTCCGTCTTGTCGTCCTACTTCCATTTAGGATCTGCTTGTATATTGCAATGTAATAATAATTACCGACGCATAAGCCACTGTCCGTCCGCTGCAGCGTGTTTGCATTGCCGTCCGATCTTCTCTAAATTTCTANACTGTCCGTCCACTGCAGCGTGTTTGCATTGCCGTCCGATCTTCTCTAAATTTCTATTTGGAGCTACTTGTGAGACAAATTCTTTCCGCTGCTTTACTACCCGTCTAGTAATATTTACTGTATGTTTTCCCCACTAAGACTGTTGCATCTCTGTCTACAGATATAATATCTAATAATTATGTAACAGTTATAGAAAACATAACGATGTTAAATAAAATGTTTTACTTCCTGCTTCAAAGACAATATACTATATTACACTACCATATGTTGAAATACAAATATGCCGTTATATTAAAAAATACATAAAGTCCACTATCAAAGGATGATCTGTAGGAATAAAAAATTTTTGATATTTTAATAGTGTAGTAAACATTAAAATATGACTTTTTTTATTAAAGATAGTGAACCGAACATATTATTCATTAATAATTATTAATTATAATTTTATTTATATTGACTTTGAATCGTATATTGTTTTTATTGTTAATAAATACGTTTACTTATTTACAATATTATTAACACCAATATATATTGGTACATCTTATATAGATAATTGTTTTATTTTTAATTTGTTTTACTTATCATAAAAGGAAAGAAATTGATTGGATAGATTTGTGAAGATTTACTTTTGTGCATTAAAAATTATTGTTCATATTTGAAACTCAAAGTTATTTTATTATTATTATCTGTATACAGGGTGATCGGTTTATCATGAACCACTCGATTACTCGCAAAATAAATACAATATTGCAAAACAAAATTTAATTTCTTGATTTATCAGCTAATAATTACTTTAAAAATCATCCCTTATAACTTGGAGGGGCTTAAACTTTATTTTTTGTTAATGGCAACATACATATTTAACTAGCCTATAAAATTGAAAATATTTTTATTAAAACAAATCTACAAGAGACAGCGAAGATTTTATACATTATGTATATTACATTAACAACAGCCAGAAAGTTAACGGAACAGTAATCGTTCATTACATGGGTTCTACGGAAAACATTGTACCTTCTACGCACGGAAACAGACGAGCGCATATTCACATAAAGCACACTCGTACAGCTCCCTTGCAGTTAAAGGGCCAACGTGAACTGTCTTATGAACCGTCAGGCAACGTTTACAAAAAATTCGTTTGTTCCGGCGACAAACATCCTAGTCTCGAGGCCGTGTATCATCCGAGAGACGAAAAACAAGTGAAAAACACATCGGAAAACTATGTTAAAAAGACGAAAGTCAACAGTCGAGCGCATACGTCATTGGGCACATTCGTACAACTCCCTGATAAGAATAGGACAACCTTAAGTATCTAGNTCATGAGAATAGGATAACCTTAAGTATCTAGTCATCCGTCAGGCAATGTTTATTAAATATTCGATTGTTCCGGCAACATACATACGAGTCTCGAGGCCGTAATCACCTGAGAAACGAAAAACAAGTAAAAAACATTTCGGAATTCTTTCAAAATTTTCAAATAATATTTCACGGTGCTGTTTTTTTATATGGGTTATATTTATANTTACGTTGCTGTTTTTTTATATGGGTTATATTTATATGTAATAAAACTCTTTAAAAGGATTATTCGTACTGTCTATTGGTTTGTCAATACAGAGGATTGATTGGCCTATAAAGTTACCGCAGTCACCTAAACCAGTTCCAGAGGTGTTCTCAAATTTAATGAAATGTAAAATTGTGCACTGTATTGAGAATTTATTTTTTGGTTTGTTGCTATAAAAAACAACCGCGACACCTCTAATGATTTGTTGGAATGTGTTTTATTGTTTGTAACAATGAGAACAATAGAAACCCGTTNTCTACAGGGTGTTCAGTAAGTCAGGAAACGGGTTTCTATTGTTCTCATTGTTACAAACAATACCCGTTTCCTGACTTACTGAACACCCTGTATATTTAATTTATCAATCCCGCATTATTCCATACAAAACAGGACATTTATATTTATACTATAATGAAAACAAGCGAATGCACATATAATAAAAATGTCATAATTTGTATTGTAATAGGTAAAATATTTACTAATAAAAAAAACATAATGGCTCGAAGTTCTGATAAGTAATCGATAAATGATAACCACCCTCCGTTAGAAAATTCGAGGAATCCAACAATAAAGCCGTCGATCATTTGTTTTATTAAATTTTCTATACACAATAAGCAAAATAAGCTATTCTATTAACTTAAGTCATCAGCGGCTTTGACAAATTGTACATTATTCAGGGTTGTTTTGAACACTCATTATTTAATACAGTGTTTTAAACGCTTTTATAACACCAATAATTTCAATATTTACAGTGGTCTAATGAGACATTTTAAACGTTTTAAATTGTTTACTTATGTTTTAAAGAAATTTATTTTAATAAATAAATTTTTAACAACCTTGATATTATTCCTACAGGATTGAGTTATTATGGCTTTTATTTTTATACGAATACTTAATTTTATTATAATTTAATGTCGATAATTAAGACAAGCAGTTCGTAAAAATCTTATGTTCATAATTTCTATATACGTTGTTTTTTAAAATTTACCTACAAACCCATTTTGTTGTCATATTTCTAAATTACTCTTGGCGTATTACATTTTTGTGATTTTTAAATTTTTGAGACAGGTTTATACACAAATAATAACAATTATTGTTTTCGGTGGTAATGCGACACACCTGATTTCTGTAGCTATCGAGATATTATTTCATAAAAAATGACTATTAAACAACAATTTTTGCTAACACTTTATATATATGATGACCGTGATTATTATAAATAATCTTATATACCTTCTTACGTACAATTTGTAACCCTTACTCATTGATTTTATTGGAATTTCACATCAGTACAGTATTGTGCATAATTAGTGAACAATGTACATTAAAAATGAGTACAATTATGGTTAATATTGGGATTGAAATCCCAGATAACTATTAACGAGAAACGGTTGTTATACCAAATATGTTATTAGATACGTTAATGAATCAGGCAAGTGAAAAAATAATAATCATTTTTATTTATAATTAATCACCTACAACAATTTAAAAGTTTATATAACTGAAAAGTATTTAATAACTAACTGTCATTTAATAATATTTTCAAGAATATCACATAAGTAGGGTAATTTAGGGGATTCTAGAACCCCCGCCTCACCCCTTCACCCACCCACTTTTATTGGAGTAAGCGTGGTCGGGGGGAGGGGCGTGTCACACAGTGGGCGTGTCATCGTCATCGTTAATTGTCGTCAAGACATAATATTGCAACGGAGTGGTACAGATTTAAACTGTATTTACTCGACAAATGAAAATTTATCAAGTTGTAAAATTATTTTGAACAAAGTTATATGGAAAGTTCCACATGTAAGTGTGTCGGATGCCATGCGGTTAGATATGCTCAAAATCTCGGAAACCTCAACACCGCTTCAAATAGCATTTCGAAGTTGGGATCTATATGAATATCTCGGCATATCAAATAGTAAAAAACAATCCTGGACTGTGAAAACTTCATCGCAGACTGAGAGCCCGAGATTTGTTATCGTAGCATTTCAAGTGGATAGAAAAAATAAAATAAACAAAGATAGTAGTAGATTTGACCATTGTTCGTTATCATCTCTAAAAGTATACTTGAATTCGGAATCGTACCCCTNATTGTACTTGAACTCTGAATCGTACCCCTACGACAACTTGCGAATGGACTTTCCAAATGATAAATATGCTGTACCATATCACATGTACACTCAATTTCAAGAGGCGTTCTATGAAAAGGAGATGACGTATCCAATGCTGACAAAAACAGAATTCAAGACAATTGCTCCACTCATTGTCATTGACTGTTCGAGGCAAAACGAAAAATTAAAAAATGCGCCTGTAGATATTAGATTAGAATTTGAATCTGATGAAAATTTTCCGACCAACACTACAGCATATTGCTTAATTGTACACGACAAAATGTTTGAATATAATCCTATGACTAATGAAGTTCATAAAATATTATAATTTGTTATTTTCAAAAAATAATGTAAACAATTTTATTTATAAAATACTAATAATTACTTGAATATATATTTTGCTATTCTAAAGGAATGTGTTATTTACTTTAATACCTTATCTTTATTATATTTCATTTATTTAGTACATAAATCAAAAGCGAATAGTTTAAATAATATAATGTGTAGGCGTGAAAAAACGATGAACGATATCATTTTTTGTCATAAAATATAGCCGACAATGATTATTACTGTACGGCGGTACCTTTGATGTTTGAAATATGCTTACCTAAGCGTCTGGTAGCTCATGATAAAAATTCTTAGAAATGCAGACATGTTATAATATAGTAATACATTCGATGTCTGGAATATGCTGACCCAAGCGTCTGGTAGGTAATGATAAAATTCTTAGATAAAGATAACTTTGATAAAACGCAGACAGCAATTATAAAATGTTGACGGTAATATGAGTCATAATATTGCGGTACCTTTGATGTTGGAAATATGCTTACCTAAGCGTCTGGTTACCCATGATAAAATTCCATAACGACAAACGTTGCCATTGTTCTCATAAAAAAAATTACAGACGCTTATGAGCGATGTAATGTAATGATACCTTTAATGTTTGAAATATGCTTAGCTAAGCGTCTGACACCCGATGATAAGATTCATACGATTTTACTGTACAGTGATCTCTTTGATATTTGAAATATGCTTATCTAACCGTCTGTTAGTCTGGGTTATAATATGGCGGTACCTTTGACGTTGGAAATATGCTTAGCTATGCGTCTGGTAGCCAATAGTAAAATTGTTATAATTTATTTATTATATACATTCTATAGATGTGCGGCAAATTAGTATAAGTCTTGTTTCATCACCACCCATTATAGGTTAATTTAATTCAAGATTCATTACCCCTTCCTATGTAGGAATTGTTGATGAAGACTTTGTAGCGTTAATATTAAACAATTGAATTACACTATTTCAATGTAATGTGTATGCTATATCAATTATATTCAATCAAATATATCAATTCAAATCAATGAATATTATCAGTTCCGTTATCAGTTAACTGATAACGGAACTGATAAAGTTCATTGATAAGCATACACATTACATTGAAATAGTGTAATTCAATTGCTTAATATTAACGCCACAGGGGTGTCTGTCAACAATTCCTACATAGGAAGGGGTAATGAATCTTGAATTAAACTAACCTATAATGGGTGGTGATGAAACAAGACTTATACTAATTTGTCGCACATCTATAGAATGTATATAATAAATAAATTATAACAATTTTACTATTGGCTACCAGACGCATAGCTAAGCTTATTTCCAACATCAAAGTTACCGCCTTATTATAACCCAGACTACCAGACGCTTCGATAAGCATATTTCAAACATTAAGAGGAACATTACATTATATCGCTCATAAGCTTCTGTAATTTTATATGGTAACAATTGTAACGCTGTCTGTGTATTATTAAATGTTCAACTATAAATTCTAAGAAATTTATCATAGGTAACCAGACGCTTAGGTAAACATATTTCCTACATCAAAGGTACCGCTATATTATAACGTTCATAGGCGTCTGCATTTTCATTTTTTACATAGTATTTTANTGTTACATTTAAAGTCGCTCCCCTACCACCAGCACCTCCGAGTCGTAACTAAGTTTATCATTTAATGTATACATTACATTGAAATAGTGTACGTCAAGTAGCGGCCGCCGTCACCACACTTGTCCTTGACTATTACAGAAGCTATAATTAATTGAATTATACATAATAATTATAACGTCGTTATCACTGGTTACAATTAAGTAATTGTCACCGTCGAGAACGTCCTACATACAATCGTTGATGCGTCCACGTGCACTAGTAAATCGGGGCTATCAGCTAAATCCTGGTAGAAGTCGCCTACTCTGAGTAGGTATATGAAGGAGTCTGAAAAAAATTAAAAATATATAAATGTTGTAAAAAAATATTTCTACTGTACGGTTGTACTCACCAGTATCCATGTAAACCAATTCAATTGCACTGCCATAATGTGGTTTCAATACGTCGTAGAAGTACTTGTACATTAGCGTATTGCTAATGTCAAGCACTGCTAAACCGACGTATATTGGTTTGATAAACTTGACCATCTTTGTGTCCATTATGACGGCGCACAACCTTTCACCGTATTTGATACAGTCGTTGAAGGTTGGTTGGTTTACGAGCTTGCTTAGACGTTCGGGACTGGAGATTAGCTTATTACGGATGCGTTTCCGCATGTTCTCCATTGTTTTCCCTATAAAATGTAAAAAAATATCGAATAACCCACCTTAGCATTGAGCATGCACTTACCAAAGACGGAATTATTCGTTAGTTTGAAAAATGCTATTTCAAAAGCATTTGCCGCCTGTTTCCGCATTTCAGTGTTCAACTCAATGTATGGTTTCAACCAAGCACTTTGTTGAAACTCTAAAACGCGGTGCACCTGCAGTACAAATATTTATATTAGTATCATCGCTTATAGTTTATAGGTTAATTACACANTGGTATCATCGCTTATAGTTTATAGGATAATTACACATACTTTATCGACTTGCAGTCCGTGTGCGATTGCCTGTTTTAAGTTGACATAGTGTACGACATACCGCTGTTTGGGTTTCAAAGTGGCCATGAGTTTGGTCTCTTTGGAACCCGGCGGTACATCGTTGACAGGCAAGAACGGCAAGTCGTTGTGCTCGTCATGCAGCTCTTGTGGATACGATACGTCNTTTTGTGGATACGATACATTAGGTAACCGGCCAAGGTGGACAGGGAGGAGGGCATGAATCGGAAGGTGTCGACGAACCGAATGGAGAAGTTATTGGTCACGTGTTTCGTGACCGAAATATACTTCTCCTCGGAATTCGGTATGACCGAAATCCTTTGATCGTCGTACCCCAATTCAGTGACGATGAAATGCGCGTCGTAACCTGAAAGATTGTGCAAGAANAATGCGCGTCGTAACGTGAAAGATTGTGCAAGAAACACGGCACAAAGTTGACCGTCTTCACTTTCAGGTTACAAGCATTGCACAACGTCTGTCTGAATCGGCCCGATAAATGGCAGTGGTCTGCGACTTTGGGGTTGGAATCCTTGAATGCCGTGCGGCACAAGTCGCATACCACTTTCTCCCGTGCCTGCGCACATCATCGACAGACATTTGGATGGGAACGTTGGTTTTGCGCAACAATTTAGAAATGTTGCGCGTCAATTCAGTTACAGCCATCACAAATGCCTTGGCGACCTCTTCGCGATCCTCGGACCCACGGAATATCACCGATGATTGTGGTATACCATAGAAAATGTCGATAGCTCGCGAAATTTTCCACATTCTTCCGGTAAAACCAAACGGCTCCCCGCTCCAATGCGGAATCGATCTCGGTGAAATCATTGGTAACCTTTTCGACCTAACCGCGCTGTTGTTGGCCCTACTACGCTTAGCCGCCTGATTTGACGAAACGAGGTAGCTTTAATCAAAAATAAATAAATAATTTATTTATTGGAAAAAAAAATNGCATCTGATGATAAGATTCATACGACAATAATCATTACTGTGCGGTGACCTCTTTGATGTTTGATATATGCTGACCTAAGCGTCTGGTAACCGATGATAACATTCTTAGAAAAAGATAACTTTGATAAAACGCAGACATCAATTATAAAATGTAGACAGTAATGTGTGTTATAATATGGCGGTTGGTTTCAAGTTAAGTTTCATTACCCCTTCGCTCATTAGGACTTGTTGAGGAGATCCCCCTCCCCCGATTTGGGTTAGTTTTCATTGGGTGTCACCCATTATGCGCACGTCATACCCAATTCGGTTTATCCACTTAGGTGTTATCACCGAAGTGTTATTACCAACGATTGTATGTAGGACGTTCTCGACGGTGACAATTACTTGATTGTAACCACCGAAAACGACGTTATAATTATTATGCATAATTCAATTAATTATTCAATTAAAAATGAATTAAATTATTTATTTATTGGAAAAAAAAAAAAATAGTAGGGATGATAAAATTAAAGAGATATTCAAATGTTAATAATTGTAAAAATCTATATACCTGTTACAAAAGACGTTTGCTGGTTCATGATTTCTTATTTGCGCGTGAAAATATTAAAATAATAAATTTATAGTTTTCAAATAATCAACTGTGCGTTAACGTTAATTAAACATGAATGTGACAGGATACAGAGCGNGTGTTAACGTTAATTAAACACGAATGTGACAGGATACAGAGCGTTTAACCGGTTATATAGTAAAATAATAAAATGCGTAGGCGTGAAAAAAGAAATCTTGCCATTTTTCTCATAAAATGCATACAGCAGTGACCATTAATATATTGTAACATCTTTGGAAATATGATTACCTAAGCGTCTGGCATCCGATGATAAGATTCATACGACAATAATCATTAGTGTGCGGTGACCTCTTTGATGTTTGAAATATGCTGACCTAAGCGTCTGGTAAACGATGATAGCAATAGTTGTCATAAAACGCGTAGGCGTGAAAAAAGACAACGTTGCCATTTTTCTCATAAAATGCATACGACAGTGATTATAACTGTACGGCGACATCTTTGATGTTTAAAATATGCTTACCAAAGTGTCTGGTAGCCAATGATAAATTTTTTATAAATTATTTATTATATACAATCTATAGATGTGCAGCAAGTTTGTTTACGACAGGTTTCATACGCACCCCTCCCATTAGATTAGTTTAAGTTAAGTTTTATTACCCCTTCGCTCATTATGACCTGTTGAGAAAATCCCCCTTTCCCGACTTAGGTTAGTTTTCATTGGGTTTCACACATTGTGCGCACCTCACACCCAATTGTCTTAATAGAGTTTGTTACAAATCGTTCAAGGAATAGTCAAGTGTGGTGGCGGCGGTCGCTACTTGACGTACACTATTTCAATGTAATGTATACATNCGGTCGCTACTTGAAGTACACTATTTCAATGTAATGTATACATTAAATGATAAACTCAGTGATGACTCGGGGGTGCTGGTGGTAGGGGGCGACTTTAAATGTAACACCGCTATTTATAGGTATAAAAAATTGTCAAATTAAATATAATATAATAAAATGCAACACACATATTATTATTTTAAAGGCGCAGTAGAAAATAATAATAATAACCAATAGCGATTATACTATTATAGCAACCGATAACGACGAACATAGTTAATTCTAAAAATATATTACCAATTATAGTAATTATATTAATTATATAATTAATAGTAATATACTAATATTAACGAGATGTTTTTCTAANTCATCTTGTGCTTGTGATTCAAAGACTAGCGAAGACTCTCCTTGAAACGTAGTCTTTGAGAGTGTAACGTATCTATCCTTGAGTAAAATAATCTTTTGTCTTGATACAGGGTCGAAAAATAGGAACAGATTATTACTCATCAACGTATAAATCCGTTGTAGGAAATCTATCGATATAAGTATGTAACGGGTTGACGATAGTATACGAATAGTTACGTTAAATCGATCTTTTGGATCCAATCCTATCTGAACGAATTTACGAGGATTGAAATTCAAAACGTAATCAGTGCAATCGATTAATTCACTGTGAGGTTGGGGTTTAGCAAATGTTTGTTTGNATTGTGAGCTTGGGATTTAACAAATGTTTGTTTGTTATAGAATTTGGCAATTGTAGCGAGAGAACCAGCCATTCTTAAAGTGTACAAATATTAACATAACACATTACCAACAAGTTAAAGTAACGTCTGTTTATATAGAAAATCTTATAACGATTAGAGCGCTATGCTTACACCACGGTGAAGTTATTAACTAATTTAAACCCAATAGTAATTAATAGTCAAATTTTCGTCGTTAGATATGATACAAACAGTTGTAAACACAAGCAGACGGGGTTCAAACAGGATGAACAGGGATTTGAACGCGTTCAGACAGGTTTTAACATGTTCAGACTTGTTGAATTGAGATTGTACGATTCCAGGATACATTGTTTGGTAAACCGACACAGTGTCCCTACTACTTTTATAAAGTAGTACTATAGACTTATATTTAATATTCATTATACACAAAGGCATAAAGTGTAGATAAATACGACAAAATTGTATAAAATAAAAAATAGTATATTTTATTGAATTTTAAATCTTACAAGTTTATGATAATAAGTTTTTTTTTATTTTATATAAATAAGTTTAAAAAACAAGGCAAAATATTAACAAACTTCTGAAAATCAAACAAATATGCATTTCCACTTTTGCCTCTATATAATAAATGTAATTTGTTGTCATCATTGTTGATATTGTAAGCTTCGATTTCTTCATTAGTTAATTTCAATCTCGGGATAAACACATTCATATTGTTGAACAGACAACCAACAATGTCAACCCCATTTCGTGTGCTTGTATTTTTCATAGATATGATTTTGTATGGCGTGTGTTCCTCCAAATCACTTAATTTTGAATATCTTTTTAATGCACTCTGATCGTTCAACTGTTTCTTTAATTGCTCCANGTACTCTGATCTTTCAACTGTTTCTTTAATTGCTCCATTCTAAAATAAAAAAATAATAAATATTTAACAACTCTAAACATAACTAGTAACCAAAGTCAGTAGAAAATAGTTTAAATGAAAAATATATATAAATGTATTACTTACTTTATTTTATATCAAAAGTGATAGAAATTCTTTAGGACAACAAATAATCAGACAAATGGTATGTGGTATAATCGCTTTAGAAAAGATAATGAGTGAATAAGACTGAAATTGATGTGACGTTCTTTTATAGAGGTCAAAGATCTTGTTTAGACAAGTTTGGGTTGGTTTAAACAGGTACTACACAAACAATGTCAGAAATATGCTGACGTAAGTGTCTGGTAAACGATGACACAATAGTTTTCATAAAACGCGTAAGCGTGAAAAATGGCAACGTTGCCATTTTTCTCATAAAATGCATACGACAGTGACCATTAATATATTGTAACATCTTAGGAAATATGCTTACCTAAGCGTCTGGTTACCCATGATAAATTTCTTAGAATTTATTATACCATAACGACAGACGTTGTCATTGTTCTCATAAAATGCTGACGCCTATGAGCGTTATATTATAGTACTGATGTCGGAAATATGCTTATCTAAGCGTCTGGTAGGCAATGAAAAAAATTCTTAGAAAACGTTGTTATTTTAAGTTGGATTCATCCCCACCGATTACAGGTTAGTTTATTTCAAGATTCATTACCCCCTTCCTATGTAGGAATTGTTGACGGAGACCCTGTAGCGTTAATATTAAGTAATTGAATTACACTATTTCAATGTAATGTGTACGCTTATCAATGAACATTATCAGTTCCGTTATCAGTTCACATGAGGTTTATCTTATCTTCTAGTAGATGACATCGTAGGAGGAGACAAACATATGGCTACCTCCTCTCACCACTGATATGTAGTTATAATGCGCATGCGCACTTTAAACCGCCATTTTGATTGATCTTAAACATCCCTACCTAAGTCATCTATTACCTCTACCATCGTGGTATCACGCCTCCCTTACCCCCACCCTCATAAATCCACTCCTTCCTTACCACCACCATCGAAAGACCACGCCCACTGTGTGACCTTAACAACGGTCAATACCCCCACCATCGAGAGACCACGCCCACTGTATGACCTTGACATTACCCCCACCATCGAAAAACCACGCCCACTGTATGACGCGCTCCTCCCCCCGACCACGCCCACCTACAATACAGGTGAGTGAGTGAAGAGGTGAGGCGGGGGGACCTAGAACTCTCTATTTTACTCTACTCACATATATTAGCTAACACTTTATTTTTTTAAAAAAGGTATGTTTTTAAGATAGGTAAATAATTTTTTTTTTCTTATAATATACATAAATATCAGCCATACTGCATTAAATTTTTAACCTTGCTAGAGATCTACTAGAAATATATTATATAATGACGCTAATTATTACCCAGGCTATCAATTTTCGACTTAAAATTTTGATTCTAAAATATTTGTATTCTACAGTAAAAATCAAACTGTTTTAATATACTAATGATAATATTTGACCAAAAATTGAATAAAGAGGCCGTTTTTTGTTTTTACGGTTATTTTTGGTCAAAATACTAAAAACACATTGAGGGACCAGAAAATTTTTTTTAAAAATCTCAATTTTTCACAAAATGCCTATTTTAATGTATATAATAATGTTAAAATGATTTTCATTAAAATTTCGATATAGACTTTTTTTGATCGACTCTAGTATGTTCATAACTCAAAATTGACTGTACTTACGATCAGATGCTCCAAAAGACAATTTCAAAAAATATCGCAGTTGAAAACTCCGGGAAGCTATGGCTGGATTCCAAATGTAGAGCGTACATTAAGGCTAGTTATTTAACTGCTAGTGAATACGTGAGTTCGGAATTTCAATTTGTACATTTAAGGGTCTCCTATTGGAAGACGACTGTTGCTGGATCATGAAAAACATAACCATACCGAGTTCATTAAACATTCAAAAGTTAAAAAGCGGGAGTTGGATTAGTCGTCCATAAAAAAATTGTACGCAAAGTAGGACAAATAAAATGGCTTATCTGAAAAATTAAAAACAAATATTTTTACGTATATGATCAGCATCTTATGTTTATCGTATTCAACGACATTTTACACTACTATAATAGATACTCTCTTGGTTTTAGTTCTATATTTAAAGTTTTCAAAAACAGCAACCAATCACGATGCTCAGATCATCGAGATATCGAGATGAACCGTCATGGAACAGTTGTCATTTAAGAATCAATTTTGTGTATATGTATATATTATTTACTTATTATTCCTATTGTAATAATTATAAATCTAGTCAACACATTTAATCGAATTTATAGTTTCTTTGAATGTCGTAAGTAAGTTAGATTCGATATTGAATAGTTTTTTAATAAAAATAATGAAATTTATTAATAGTAGGAATTTTTTTTATTCGTATTGAACCTTTGTCTGAGTAAAATAACTGCAATTTAATGATAGTCTAAACAAATATCACCCAGGAATAATTTATAAAAAAAAATGAGGTATATTAATAAACCACATCAAATATCAACACAAATTGTAAAAATCATACACGATTAATTGTTTGTAATAGCAAATTTTTTATAATAATTGGTGGTTTTATGACTGAAATAAAAATAAACTTCATTAATGATATTATTAAAATTAATTATAACTTTTAATTACTTAAAATAACTTATTATTATAAGTAAAATATAAATATATAATAAATATTAAAGAGGAGGCTAAACGCTCAATTAAGTAACCGTATAAATACGTATAGGCAGTATATGAATTATCAGGCGCTCACACAGCGCGTTTCATGAATACTACGTATGTAAAAAGACGATAATAAAAATCTGTAGACAGAGATGCAACAGTCTTAGTGGGGAAAACATACAGTAAATATTACTAGACGGGTAGTAAAGCAGCGGAAAGAATTTGTCTCACAGGTAGCTCCAAATAGAAATTTAGAGAAGATCGGACGGCAATGAAAACACGCTGCAGTGGACGGACAGTGGCTTATGCGTCGGTAATTATTATTACATTGCAATATACAAGCAGATCCTAAATGGAAGTAGGACGACAAGACGGACAAGGCGCAGCAGACTGGCAATAGTATATACATTAGTAGTTATTATATTGACAATATACAGGATTTATTTGTGCTGGTAAACGTTAAGACACAAGGTTTTGTTTATTTACAAAGATAAAAAGTAGTGTTGTTAGAGATACAAATTTGTTGTATCTCCAATTGACATTGATACAACAGGCTTAAAATATTTTATGTGAGTATTTTGTAAAAAAGCACTTTCTTCGTTATTTATGCTAGTAAGCAGTTCAATTATGAGTATTCATAAAAACGCTCATAACAAAGACACATATTGACACATAAGCATAGGGTATTTTAATAAAAAAAACTAACTAAAATATGTGTAAATCAAAATATAATACTTTTTAACAACATTGTTTATGATTTGGGCATGATCTAATGTAATAGAACTTAATTATAACAAATAGTTTCTTAATAAATTACGACCTAAAAAAAGTATAACATTTTTTTTTTAATTGTTCAAGTATATATCAGGTGAGAACATGGGTTCAGTAGTGTTATTAATTAACTACGTTTATTTGTAGNATTAGTGTTATTAATTAATTACGTTTATTTGAAGATGAGACTAAACGCTTAATTCTATACCTGTATAAATATGTGTAAATTTCACTTAATGTTATTTGAGCGCACAACATATTTNGTGGACGGACAGTGGCTTATACGTCGGTAATTATTATTACATTGCAATATACAAGCAGATCCTAAATGGAAGTAGGACGACAAGACGGACAAGGCGCAGCAGACTGGCAATAGTATATACATTAGTAGTTATTATATTGACAATATACAGGATTTATTTGTGCTGGTAAACGTTAAGACACAAGGTTTTGTTTATTTACAAAGATAAAAAGTAGTGTTGTTAGAGATACAAATTTGTTGTATCTCCAATTGACATTGATACAACAGGCTTAAAATATTTTATGTGAGTATTTTGTAAAAAAGCACTTTCTTCGTTATTTATGCTAGTAAGCAGTTCAATTATGAGTATTCATAAAAACGCTCATAACAAAGACACATATTGACACATAAGCATAGGGTATTTTAATAAAAAAAACTAACTAAAATATGTGTAAATCAAAATATAATACTTTTTAACAACATTGTTTATGATTTGGGCATGATCTAATGTAATAGAACTTAATTATAACAAATAGTTTCTTAATAAATTACGACCTAAAAAAAGTATAACATTTTTTTTTTAATTGTTCAAGTATATATCAGGTGAGAACATGGGTTCATTAGTGTTATTAATTAATTACGTTTATTTGAAGATGAGACTAAACGCTTAATTCTATACCTGTATAAATATGTGTAAATTTCACTTAATGTTATTTGAGCGCACAACATATTTCAGAGGGATGGAAGATTGTTGTCATGCGACAGCGAGGCGAATACGCCGCAGTGGACGGGCAATGGCTTATGGATGGGTAGTTATTATATTGACAATATACAGGTAGTTCCAAAATGGAAGTCGGTCGACAAGACGGACAAGGCGCAGCAGACGGGCAATAGTATATACATCGGTAGTTATTATACAGTATAACTGCGGTCCTTTACCGTCCGGCCCACGGACCGGACGGTCCGTGTTTTAGGCTATCCCAAAATTTACCCTGAAAAATCATGTGAAGCTGTTAAATTTTAATTTTTTAATGATGTAAAATTTAAATCTGGATAAAAATAAAATTATTTTTAATATGCTGGCTTGAAGTATAAATAGTATGTTGACTAAAAGTAAAATAATAAATTATACTAAATAAAATACAATGAACAATTTTAACAAGATTGTTGCTAAGGAACCAAATAATATTTACCTATAAATACGGTAAACATATTTCATCATTTTGTCATAATTTCTCAGTTAGTAAATTCCTTGTTAACTTTTCGTGATTACGATTACAAATTGTGATAATCATTTCATTCGACAAGCTTATCAAGAACCCTCATAACACGAAAGTCTTTGAAACAATTAGGTAGATCTTAAAATTAAAGTTAAAAATTAACATTTTTTTTTTTTTGGTTTTCTTTAGTTACACATTATTCTTGAATTATTAACTATTTAAAACTTTTTATGATCATCCCTAATGCCTGGTAAGGGTGTCAACTTTGTTTTTTTAAATGGGAACATATTTTGAATAGTAAATGGCATTTGAATTTTTAATATAACTTTATTCATTTATTAGATATAAACATTAAAAGTTTCAAATTTTTGAGTTAATTGGTTTTTTATGACATCAATATTCGCAGGTACACAGCATTGTTATTATCAATGGTAGGAAAGCACATTGTTGTGACATACACTAACTGAGAATATAA
>NW_026099572.1:46448115-46448972 GCF_025091365.1 Daktulosphaira vitifoliae | reverse complement strand
ATATATATATATATAAGTAAAGCGACTTAAGTACGTAAACGTATCATGCACTAGGTATAACCGTATTTTGTGGGCGGGCGAGTCGGACTAACGTTATACCTGAGGTATAAACGGTGGTAGGAATATATAAATATATATACGTAAGGCGCATTATACGCGGATAGTATTGGTCAGTCAAAAGAAAAATTTGTTTATATATATATAATATTGATGACAAGCACACGGGTACGATAACCAAAAATAAATTTATACAGAGGAATAGTGTTGCCGTCGTGTGATGAGCGTGACGAGGGGTGGGGTGGGGTGAATGCGTTATGACAGTTTAGTCTAGACGACAGAATATGCGATAACGCGTGGCGTTTGGAGAGTTACATACATACATACATACATACATACATACAAGTGAAACTAATATAAGCGTGTTAAAAAGTACATCTATTGATAGTCATAATTGACAATTATCCAACCCAACCGTGTCTGTGACAGCAATGTCATAAAATTCTAATTAGTTATCTGTATTAATAATCCCTTGTGTATTATGCATGTATATGAACTCAAAAATTTGAAACTTTAAGTGTTTATATCTAATAAACAAATAAAGTTATACTAAAAATTCAAATGCCATTTACAATTAAATTAAAAACTCAAACATTTTATTAAATTCAAAATATGTGTTCCCATTTAAAAAAACAAAGTTCACGCCCTTACCAGGCATAAGGGATGATCATAAAAAGTTTTAAATAGTTAATAATTCAAGAATAATATGTAACTAAAGAAAAAAAATGTTTAAATTATATATATTTTGCAAGTAATTGAGTGGGTTATTATAAAAAAATCATTCTGTATAATTATGTTTT
>NW_026099572.1:46423380-46448010 GCF_025091365.1 Daktulosphaira vitifoliae | reverse complement strand
TAAAAATCATACACGATTAATTGTTTGTAATAGCAAATTTTTTATAATAATTGGTGGTTTTATGACTGAAATAAAAATAAACTTCATTAATGATATTATTAAAATTAATTATAACTTTTAACTACTTAAAATAACTTATTATTATAAGTAAAATATAAATATATAATAAATATTAAAGAGGAGGCTAAACGCTCAATTAAGTAACCGTATAAATACGTATAGGCAGTATATGAATTATCAGGCGCTCACACAGCGCGTTTCATGAATACTACGTATGTAAAAAGACGATAATAAAAATCTGTAGACAGAGATGCAACAGTCTTAGTGGGGAAAACATACAGTAAATATTACTAGACGGGTAGTAAAGCAGCGGAAAGAATTTGTCTCACAGGTAGCTCCAAATAGAAATTTAGAGAAGATCGGACGGCAATGCAAACACGCTGCAGTGGACGGACAGTGGCTTATACGTCGGTAATTATTATTACATTGCAATATACAAGCAGATCCTAAATGGAAGTAGGACGACAAGACGGACAAGGCGCAGCAGACTGGCAATAGTATATACATTAGTAGTTATTATATTGACAATATACAGGTAGTTCCAAAATGGAAGTCGGTCGACAAGACGGACAAGGCGCAGCAGACGGGCAATAGTATATACATCGGTAGTTATTATACAGTATAACTGCGGTCCTTTACCGTCCGGCCAACGGACCGGACGGTCCGTGTTTTAGGCTATCCCAAAATTTACCCTGAAAAATCATGTGAAGCTGTTAAATTTTAATTTTTTAATGATGTAAAATTTAAATCTGGATAAAAATAAAATTATTTTTAATATGCTGGCTTGAAGTATAAATAGTATGTTGACTAAAAGTAAAATAATAAATTATACTAAATAAAATACAATGAACAATTTTAACAAGATTGTTGCTAAGGAACCAAATAATATTTACCTATAAATACGGTAAACATATTTCATCATTTTGTCATAATTTCTCAGTTAGTAAATTCCTTGTTAACTTTTCGTGATTACGATTACAAATTGTGATAATCATTTCATTCGACAAGCTTATCAAGAACCCTCATAACACGAAAGTCTTTGAAACAATCAGGTAGATCTTAAAATTAAAGTTAAAAATTAACATTTTTTTTTTTTTGGTTTTCTTTAGTTACACATTATTCTTGAATTATTAACTATTTAAAACTTTTTATGATCATCCCTAATGCCTGGTAAGGGTGTCAACTTTGTTTTTTTAAATGGGAACATATTTTGAATAGTAAATGGCATTTGAATTTTTAATATAACTTTATTCATTTATTAGATATAAACATTAAAAGTTTCAAATTTTTGAGTTAATTGGTTTTTTATGACATCAATATTCGCAGGTACACAGCATTGTTATTATCAATGGTAGGAAAGCACATTGTTGTGACATACACTAACTGAGAATATAAAAAGTACATCTATTGATAGTCATAATTGACAATTATCCAACCCAACCGTGTCTGTGACAGCAATGTCATAAAATTCTAATTAGTTATCTGTATTAATAATCCCTTGTGTATTATGCATGTATATGAACTCAAAAATTTGAAACTTTAAGTGTTTATATCTAATAAACAAATAAAGTTATACTAAAAATTCAAATGCCATTTACAATTAAATTAAAAACTCAAATATTTTATTAAATTCAAAATATGTGTTCCCATTTAAAAAAACAAAGTTCACGCCCTTACCAGGCATAAGGGATGATCATAAAAAGTTTTAAATAGTTAATAATTCAAGAATAATATGTAACTAAAGAAAAAAAATGTTTAAATTATATATATTTTGCAAGTAATTGAGTGGGTTATTATAAAAAAATCATTCTGTATAATTATGTTTTTTATACAAAATTACATTGATATATTTTTAAACATTTAAAAATTATATATATAGCTTATTGTTATATTGGTATATGTTACATGTTATATAATTTATTAGTTGAATTCTTAAGTTGTACATTGTAACAATAATGATATACGATGTATATCATAACAGTAGATAGACTTTGCATCTTAGATAGCGGAAGTATTCTAATCAGACTGGCTCGCGATCTAATAAGGTGGCTGATGAAAGTGACGAGGTGACGTAGTGGCGGATCCAGAATTTATTCCAGGGGGGGGGGCGTTATTAAATATATTTTCTTCTTTTAAAAACTGATTTATTATTTTGTGTTTATTACATTTCTATTTTATAAAATATTTAAATATTATAAATATATAAAATATTTAACGAAAAAATTCGTTTAATGTTTGCTGCATAATAATTTTTTGAATTACTATAGTATATGTTTTTTGATGACTTTGAGGACATATGTATATAAAAATAAAAAATCGTTAATCAAAATTAATTGCATATAAAGAACTTTATTTGAAATTAAAAGCTACTTAACAAATAAAAACAAAATATACATTTCTTATAATAATATGACTTAACACCTAAGTTGTAACAAATACTATTAAAATAATTAAGGAATAAAATCTAATTTTCTTTTTTTGTAATGTGCTTTCCTACCATTGATAATAACAATGCTGTGTACCTGCGAATATTGATGTCATAAAAAACCAATTAACTCAAAAATTTGAAACTTTTAATGTTTATATCTAATAAATGAATAAAGTTATATTAAAAATTCAAATGCCATTTACTATTCAAAATATGTGTTCCCATTAAAAAAAACAAAGTTGACACACTTACAAGGAATAAGGGATGAACTTAAAAAGTATTACATAGTGAATAATTCAAGAATAGTGTATAACTAAAGATAAACAAATCCGCAGGGGAATCCGCAAGGATTACGGGCCTAACAACCCCTCTTAGCCGGTCATGACTTTGGTTAGTTGGGACCGGTAGGCCTGGGCATACCTGCTTGCTAACAGCGAATAGGCCCTCCTAACCCAGCCATACCAAGTGAAAGGGTTGCTAACTTGTCACAGGGTAGTTAGCCGAAAGGTAAAGTGACCATTGGGATCCTCTATGGCACCTGGCGCACCATAGAGTATACAGCCTTATCACAGTATCGAGCTCTGCTGTGACGGACCTTTATTTCTCGACTTCTCGTGGGAACTATATGGATAAAAACATAGAAAAACCACAAAACAACGAACTTGTGACGATCAGGGATCCTACGGACAACCTGTCGGAACAAGATCGTGAACTGGCTACTCTTCGCAGAAGAATCGCCGAACTTGAAGGTCTCAATGCCAACAACGGGACACTTGGTGAACCGTCTACTAGCAAAAAGACAGCAACGTCAACTAATCCAGACCAGGAGTCGCAAGATCAACTGGGAGCAGTAGCTGACAAAATGGAGGATCTAAAACTTAGACCCTCGGCCAATAGAATTCAATTCACTCAGATAAACCTGCATCACAGGAAGGGGGCCAGTAGCGTGTTACTAAGGACCCTAACTGAGAAGCATACAACACCCTTACAAATAGTACTTATTCAGGAACCATGGAAAATTGGTGACCAGATTAAGGGGCTAAATCTAAGGAATTTTAAACTGTTTCATAAACAAGCAGATAAACCAAGAACTTGCATTTTGGTTAATAATAAAGTTAAAGCCAGCCTGATACTTAATCTATCAAGTGCAGACTTGACTATTATTAGAGTAACACTAAATGATGGTAAAAANGAACACTATACACACAATATTCTTTATCAGTTTAATAATCGTTCCCTATATGACACATACACTGGCCACCACTGTCAATACCTGTATAATTTTAATATTGTTCATATTTTTATCTGTTTTATATTTTGTAAATCGTTAAGATGATACCCTCTCCCAAACGTAATCGTCGTCGTCGTTATGTCTCGCCCGGTGTGTAGGAAAAATTTGTGTTCTCTTCTCATTGAACCACCGTTGTGGTAAATAGTAGCTGTGTGCGTGCAGCCAATAATAGTTTTTTTCGTGTGTGTCGTTCATTATAATAATGTACTAATTTAACCAGGCGTCGGCCATGTACGGCGCCGAGATCCCCATCTTAGGATGAGTCCCATCCTTTTGATAGCAATGGTATACATACCAAAATAACAGCTGAATTCACCATTACTATATACTCACTCAAAGTATTAAAATGCTTGTAAGCCAAAATTAGTATTCATCATAAAATTGTTATCGACCTATTTTTTGTAAGAAAATTTTAAAGAAGAGTTGCTATGAAATTTAAAAAAATCTAAAAAGAAATAATAATAAAAATATGTTTATAACAAAATCCAAAATTTCTCAAATTATTAAAAAAAAATAGTAACGCAAAGTATTTGCTTTGTATTTGACTATTCAGTTGGGTTTGGTTTGGTTTTTTGGTAGGGTAGTTAATTGATTTTAGTATCTTTGCTAATATTTTATAGATGAAATACACTATTAAATACTAATTAAGTATTTTATCTTTATCATGCATCTTTAATTAAAATATGTTTAAAATTCAAAAGCATTTAAAATACAAATCATATTCACAAGTCAAAATTATCATTTATTGAATTACATTATACTTCTAAAAGTCCATATTATAACTCTGTGGTGTGATGGCAGAAGTTTATATGTCATTTTTGGTGATTTTCGGATTATCATGTAGTTAATTGAGAAATCATATGTTTCAAGGGCTGGCAAAATATGATAAGTCTTTTATGAAATATAGCGCAATTTATGTGTAAGGACCAAACCTGATATGTCATTATTAGATTACTGTTATATTAATAGTCTATGTTATCACATTTTTTTACTAATAATGTTTATTATTTTTTATAAACCTAAAATGTCATTTAAATGTAAAAAATATTATATGAAGAATATAAAATATAAGAATATAAAAATTGCAATAAATGTGGATTATATGACTTGTTCAAAGATGTTTTTAATAAAACTGGTTATAAATTTAAAAAACCTTATCTTGATACATGTAAAACATGTAATACTTTAATATTACAAATAAAACAATTTAAGGATAATGAACAACAGAAAGTACTCCAGCAACAATATGAAAACCATAAAGATCTTGCAGATTTTGGGTATTTGCAAAAAAAGGAAGATAAAATTAAGGGTTTAGCTTCTTCCAGTATGAGAGTCTTAGTATTTGATTTAAAACAAGTTTTAGATACTCCTACTTTCTCTACAAATGTTTCATTTTACAAAAGGCTTTTGTCAACATTTAACTTGACCATTAGAGATTGTGATGAAGAAGGAGTAACTTGTTACATGTGGCATGAAGCAATCGGTTGTAGAGGGTCAAATGAAATAGCATCTTGCCTGTACCAAAAAATTACAAATTTGCCCATTAATGTAACCCATGCCATCACATACTCTGACACTTGTGGGAGGCAAAACCGAAATATCAATATGGCTGCAATGTTGAGTCCACTAACTGGCAAGTTTTCAACATTGCAAATAGTTGACCAAACATTTTTATTGCCAGGTCACACTCACTTGGGGTGTGATGTAGACCATGCAAAAATAGAGAGAGAAAAGAAATTTTCGAACATTCCTATAATGGTGCCAAGAGATTGGTATCAATTTGTAAGGACAGTACGAGGGCAGAAGCCATTCAAAGTGATTGAAATGAATCAATAACAGTTTTTTACATTTTCAAATTTAGTAAGCACTTCACTTATAAAGAAAACAGTAGATACTGAAGGAAATAAAGTAAATTGGTTACTGTTCTATATTATGATAGGACTAATATATATTAAACACAAATTTCATTTATTTTAAAATGAATATAATTTATTAAATGTAAAAAAGGTTTTTACATATATAACGTGTTCTTCTTATACAATTAGGTTAACATGAACATTGATATCTCTTTTAAAACTATGATAACACACTGATATTACAGTGTAGTATATAACATTTCCTCACTAAAAATAATTAATTAAAAATACAAATTGAAATTGAAATGTACATCACAAATATGATATAAAATACGTATACATATATATATATAAAATTTTGAACATTAAATAATTGTGTTAATTCCTAAATTTAAGAGGTTTTATTATTGTTCTCTTAGGTCTTTGTTTAATATTGTTTCTATTATTACTATTTGGATTATTAACTATGTGACTAGATTGTTTAATAGTGAGATCAGATAAAAAGGAATCATTGTTATCAGTGATAGGAGTATTTTCTATGAAAGAGGAATTGTTTTTTAAAATTTGATTAGTATGACGTTTCCAAACTAAATTATCATTAGTTGTCACCTCATATGTTCTACTGCCTAATATTTTTGAAATAACAGCTGAGATCCATTTATTAGATGGTGATCTATAATCACGAACTATCACTTTTTCATTTACTGTGAAGTTTACATCTCTCTTTCCACCATTTATTACTTGCTTAGTTTGGTACTTTTCTACCACATCACTTGTGCTTGGTTTGAGTAAGTCAAAAACAAATCTAATTGACTTTCCAAATAAAATGTTTGTAGGTGTTTCTCCAGTGGTTGTATGTGGAGTATTTCTGTACTGAAATAAAAAATTATTTAATAAGTTAATTATGTCATTCATTTGGTTATTTTTTATGACTTTTTTTATGAAATTTTTGATAATTTTGACCGCACTCTCTGCTGCTCCATTACTCTGAGGATGATACGGAGCACCAACTTGTTAAGGAAAAGATGATGATGAATGAAGTAACACTGGATGAATTTTTACTTGGCGTCGAGCCGTTTAATAAAAGAAGTGAAAAGAGAGTTGCGACACAAAAATAATATGCGAACAAATGATAAATAATAACACTAGTATTACTGTGAAATAACCGTTGACAAAAGACAATAAAAGTTAATCGAAACACGGTGGCGTTTTCTGGTTGATCCGGTGGACGGCGTATCACAGTGTCAAAGGTGTCCCGAAGAAGACAGACTGCACGTATTATTGCGGCGGGGTATACGACGCTAGGCATTTGTTGGACTTTACACCACGACGATAACGCGTGTGTGTGACGGTCCGGTTTACAGTTAAGCGGTGGCTGAGAAGGAGTTGACACGACCGCGGGGTGTCAAACTAAATGATTGATATTGTATTTTCTTAAATAAGATTGAAAATATTCATTGCTGAAACATTTGGCTCCATCTGATGTAATAGCTTTAGGAATACCAAATCTAGCAATTATTTCATTAAGTTTTTTAATTACTATAGTAGTGTTTAAAGAATTTACTTTAAAACATTCAATCCATTTGGAGGTGGAGTCAACTATGACTAAAAATGTTTGACCATTTATAGGACCCAAAAAATCTATATGTAATCTAGTCCATGCCTTACTTGGCCATTCAAAAGTTTTGAGTACACATTTTGGAGGATTTGCTCTATTAGTGATACATAATTCACAATTTGCTGATAAATTTTCCACTTCTTTGTCTAACAAAGGCCACCAAAAATATGCTCTTGCCAGACTTTTCATTTTAGTTATTCCCTGGTGTGATTCATGCAATTGTCGTAATAAAATGTTTCTTAGTTTTAAAGGAATTATAACTCTATATCCCCACATAATTATATTTTGTTCAATGGTAAGTTCATCCTTTCTTCTAAAATATGGTAATAATTCTAAGTTCTTATTTGCTTCATTTGGCCATGAGTAACTTAAGATGAATTCACTTATTTTTGATAAAATAGGATCTTGTTTGGTTGCTTTTTTAACTTTTTTCCAATCAATTATCCAGTTAGATTCTTCCTTTATAAAATTTAAATAATTAACGTTAGCTTCTATATCCACTTGTTTGTTTTGAATCACCAGTCTAGATAAATAATCTGCTGGGTTGCTATTTGTAGGTACCCATTTTATATCAAATTTATAAGCCATTAATATGTATGCCCAACGTTGAAGTCTGTTGGCTGCAATTTTGGGTATTCCTTTTCCTGGGTTAAGAATATGGGCTATTGGTTTATTATCAGTGACCAAAGTGAAATGTTTACCAAACAAGTAATCATTAAATTTTTTTACTCCAAAAATAATTGCTAAACCTTCTCTTTCTAACTGTGGGTATTTTTGTTCAGCTTTGGTAAATAAATGTGAAGCAAAAGCAATAGGTCTCTCTGTATTATCACAATAAACATGAGATAAAATTGCTCCAACTGCTTTCTCAGATGCATCAACAGTTAGTTTGATAGGTAAATCAAAATCAAAATTAGCCAATACCCTATTTGATAAAAGTAGATTTTTTATTTTAATGAAAACTTTATTACATTTATTTGACCAATTGAAAATTTGTTCTTGTCTAGTTAATGCATACAGTGGTTCTAATAATTCAGCAGAGTTTGGAATGAATTTTAGATAATAAGTGACCATGCCTAGAAAGCTTTTTAACTCAGTTAGGTTTGTAGGAACTGGTACATTTTTTACAGCTTCAATATGTTTATCAGTTGAATGAATACCTCTACTGTCAATGATATGACCAAGATATTCTATGGATGTTTTTAGAAACTTACATTATTCAATCTTGACTTTAAGTCCTGCATCCAAAAGCTTAGATAACACTGACTCTAACTTTTTGTTATGTTCTGTTCTTGTTTTACCTGATATAGATATATCATTTTGAAATATGGTAACTCCTTCCATATCACCTATCGTTTGTTCTAATACACGTTGGAATGTACTAGCTGCACAATTTATTCCATATGGTAATCTTGTATAAGCAAAAAGACCCATGTGTGTGTTAATTACTACTAATTTTTGTGATTCTTCAGATAAACATAATTGAGCATAGGCATCTTNTTTTCAGATAAGCATAATTGAGCATAGGCATCTTTAAGATCTATCTTACTAAAATAGACACTATTACAATGTTTGGCAAACAAATGATCTATTTTAGGTAATGGGTGCTGGATACCTTGAAGGACTGGATTAAGAGTTACTCTGAAATCACCACATATACGGACAGTATTATCAGGTTTAAGGACAGGAACAATGGGAGTTGCCCAGTTGGAATGTTCAACAGGAGTCAAAACACCCATATTAATCAATCTATTAATTTCTAATTCTACTTTATTTTTTAAAGCAAAAGGTACAAATCTAGGCTTGTAAAATTTTGGGATACAATCTTTTTCAACAAAAAGTGTGATTTTGTGTTTTGAAAAAGTTCCTAGATTATTGTCAAAGACCTTAGAGTACTTTTTACATAATTGTACAATATCATTAGGTTGATCATTACCTTTTATATAGTTAATAGTATTATGATTAAAAAATANGATTGATCATTACCTTTTATTTAGTTAATAGTATTATGATTAAAAAATATGTTAAGTTTGGAAAAATCTTTCCTATCTAATAAAGGAGGTCCGCCTTTTTTGTGTATTCAACACTTATTTATAAAAATATAACAGATTGATTCCAATTGGCAATACTAAAATTTGTGAAGTTTTAATGAATTTATGTATTTATTTTAATAATTAACAGCTTTTAAATTTAAACTAATTGCTTTAACTAGTCTAACCTACCACATTCAAATCTTTTAGCTATACAACTACAAATAATTTATTTGTATTATCTATAATATTTATTTCTTTTGAGTAAAATTTTCTTTTTCAAGGAACGCAATATTCTTAACCTTATCAAAATTCTACTGTAGTAAACATATTATCTATAAAAATAATAATTTTACTATAATTTTTTTTTAAATACTTGAAAGTAACATATAAAATAACAATTACTTATATCTTAAATTTTAAGATATTTTCTTACTACTCCCTCTAATATTACATCATAAAAATAGTACTATAATAACTACATGTATTACTTTATTACATTGCCCTATTTTAATTAAAAAATTTAACAATTACTATTAGATTTATTTATTTTTTTGCAATCTAATATTGTTCAATGAAAATTCAAATGAGAAATTTAGCTACAATACTGTATTTGTAGTATAACAATTCATTCTAATGTTGATCTGATATGAAATTAAAGCTTACTAATGTAGTATGTTAAGACAAGTGTATACAAAACCAATAGACATCAAAATTGTACAAAAACTATAACTGAAATCAAATTTATAACAAAATAAATTAACTTAAAATTTGTAATACTAAAAAAGGAAAAATTATTTCATTAAACTCACTTTAGTTTGTTCAAGAACTATATGTTAATTCGATAGATGACTTTATTATGATAGACAGTAATAAAAAATCATGATTACAATCTTTTTTTTTTCTTAATATGATTAGGATATTAATCTTATGATATTGAAGTATCTTAGTTTACTTATAAGTGCATACTTAATAATACAGATGATAACTTACAATAGCAGGTATCAAAACTAAAAACTGAAATCAAATTGAATCGGTCATTTCAAAAACGACATAAGTCATTAAATTCAAATTTTTCAAGAACCAAAAAAAACTCAATTACTCCAGAAATTCCTCTTTTTTTTCACTTACACCTAATTACAAATTTATTTTTAAGCTCTCTGAGATTCATAATCCATAGTTTTAAATAGTCTATCTTTTACCAAAATGCATAAAATTCAGATAAAACTTATTTGACTTACGTTGTTTTTGCAGTCAATAGAAAAAAATAATATACAATAAAGTCAAGAAATAAAATAAAATAGATAAACACAGTAATGTTAATAATATTTTTACACTAGTTGAAATAATTTTATTTAAATAAAATAATTTTTATTTTAAATAAACAAAACTTAACTTTTTTTAACTTTACAAAAAGTAACAAAATTTAAAAATAACTGATTGAAACTTAACAAAAAACAATATAAAATAAACCATTGCACATTTCATAGTACATATTATTTTACAAAAAATAAAATATTTTTTTTTTAGCATCAAAAACTTAACTTTTTTAACTTGACAAAATGGTACATGCAAGAGCATTTTTGAATGAAACTTGATAAAAATCAAAATACAACAAAAAACTGTAAAAAAATGTAAACTAACATTAAATTATTAAAAACAACTGATCAAAACTCAACAAAAATAAAAAATATGTCAATACATATTTTGAAAAATGTCATGGTACGTAATCATATTCCCCATCAAGTTCTACATTTTCAGCTTCCATATTTTGTTCATCAGCAGTTGGCCATTTATATATTTCTTCATAAAATAACCTATGCTCCTCGTTAATACTATCTTTAACTTGTCTTAAGTTTTCAATTTTTTGGGGGTTTATTGGCACTTTATTATTATACGCCTTTGCTGTTGGCAATGCTATATTATTATTTGTTGTTAATTTTAATAGTTTAAATGTCTGTTTTGATAACCCATCGATAAAATTATGTGTGAATACAATACCTTTATACTTTGTATTATATTCGAAACTCATGTATGTAGATGGGGTAAAGGATTGCTTTTCATCCTTTGGAACTTTTTTTCCAAATGTCTCAATAGAAAAACATGTCTTTTTGTAGTGTGATGGCCACCATTTTTTAAAGTTATAAACTTGATACGTGTGAAACTTTATTACTTTGAACTTTTCACTGCATTCATTCACTATTTTATAATATTCATCTGGCACATATATACGATCATGCTTTCTTATTTTTTTTTTTATAACTCCAAAATCCCGATCGTTAGGTAAAAATGTATGACCTCTTAGTGGGAAAAAGTGATAAATCCTTTCAAATCGTTGACTATCTGTCAATGCTAGTAAAAATCGTATAACGGTATTATTTTTGTTTTAGCCCGGACAACCATCACAAAACAAGTATAATTCTTTTATATCTGAATTAATATTATTATTTATATTATCCAGTAACATAGAGCACACATCGTTGGACCCCTTGCAAGCTTCACCCTCATGGTACATGTAAAATGTAGATTCTTCAGTTTTCAAATTTTTAATCCCAAAACAATTCGTTCATAATTGTCTTAAATAAAAAATGTTTTGTACTGGTATGTTTGGTAGGGGTAAGTTTTGCATAAAATCAAATGTAATAACCATAACATCTTGCCTATCTTTACAAAGTTGTTGTATAGATGCCATTTTATTATGAAATTTTTTAGCCCTCCGTTTATGAACCATTAATTCTGCAACATAAGTCCTCTTTACATTATCTGCAAGAGAAGGACTTTTTATTTTTACATTGAGTTGCTCACATACAATACAAGTATCTACTTGTGGCCTACCAAATATAATAGAAAAATTTTCTTTGAAATATTTTAAATAATACTTGTAGTTAACATTAACTTGAGGATATTTTTTCACAAATAAGCCATGTATTATTTTAATGTCTAAACGATCATCAAGGTATTCGATTTGTTGTCCAGAATAATGAGTTTTTTTTTCTGGGAAAGGAGAATATGCTCATGAATCATAAAGCATATTTCAGGTGATTTGGTATTACCTTTAGGATGTTTTCCTCTTTTATCATTTGGACATTTTCCCAAAGTGATTAAATCACAAAGTCTACGAACTCTACCTTCAGTTATACTATATACTAACAAATGCATTTTTGCATACCTTTATCTTATTATCTACAGTAGACAAGAAATAATTGAAACTGTATTGTCTTGCAGTGCCAGTTCCAGTTCGCCTTCGTCGTTGTTTTACATCATATTTTTCAATATGCTGTTGTAGATAAATATCTTGTTCATTTTTAGTCGAAAAGTTATTGAGTGTTCCAATGCAAAATTGAAAATCTTCATTTCGAAACTTCGTGAAACAGACATTCTTACACCTGTATTATTTCAGGAATTTAGAATAGAACACAGTAGGTACTCTGATATCCACATATTCATAAAATAACTTANGATATCCACATATTCAAAAAATATCTTACGTGCAATTTTGGCCTCTTTTTCTACTATGTACTATTTTTCCACTCCAGTTAGTATGTTCAACGCCTTTGACTTTAGACTGTCTGATAACATTTCGTTTGTAATTTGAAATATTGCTTGTTCTTTTTTTTTGGGGTTCGTGATCACTTTCTGACTCGTTTGACGACATGTTTCATTTAATAAAATATAAAACTTTAAATTTTAAAATTTTGAACATCTGACCATTTATTTTTAAAAGTATGAACGTGTTATTGCTATCATGGTCAATAAAAGAAACATATGATGTATAATAATCATGACAAAAAGTGCGATCTGTGAATTATAGTTTCTTGTAGTAAATTTTGTATTAAATATTAGTCTGACAAATGTAGTTTTTTCACAGAATACGTAACTAGGTATATAATTATCAAATTTGACAAAAAGTCATTTTTGAAAAATTGATGACTTATGTCGTTTTTGAAATGACCGATTCAATTAAGGAATAGATTATTAATTATTAAAAAAAAAACTAAAAACTGAATTTATATTAAAACAATTTTTTTAACAAATTTATTTACTGTTGGCAACTTTCTAAACAAAATTCAAAATAATTTTAATTTATGCAAATTTTTATATATTTTAAGGACACTTGTTGCTATTTAGTGAAATAAATTAAGTGTTCTAATCCATGCACGCTTAATTAAATAATAATAGCTATGAGCACCATATCAAAATGGTTGCTTAATATTTATTTATTATCTACAGTGAAACATAACACAATCATAAGTTCTCTTTATAAAATTGTGTATTAATATTCAGTAGCTGATCCATACAATTATTCAATTTGAGAACTCTAATTTAACTAAGATAAAAATTATTTTAATTAATCAGTGAAAAGTTTAAAATCAGTTTTAAAATTACATTATTTTAAATTTAGCAATTTAAAAATAGTATTTTAACATACTTTCATAATAAAGGTTATTGAAGTTTATTACATACAAAATGTTTTAAAATATCATATTATTAATATAATTTCATTTATAACATTCCCAATTAAACAAAATTGTTTAATTTCAATATGGATATAATGTCAAATTTTTGTCTATTTGCTAACCAATTTAAAAAAATATATTCAAATAGTTAAATTTAGATAATTACTTACAAAATTGTTAAATATAGTATACCAATATTGTTCTGTATATTATAATCATTTTGGAATAGTTGGAAAATAAATTAAAAATCTATAGCCAAAAAAAGATCATCAATACATGTTTTTGGAGCCTGGAGTTTTTTTAAATCTGGCCTTAATTATACTACACATCTAATATTACATCATTATATCGACTTACTTTTTAAGTAAAATGTCACTACAGCAAAACTTATTTTTCTCAAAAGAGAAAAAAGTTAAGTTTTTCGGTAATATTGTCATTCGACAGCAGCAAATCCAAAACTGTAAATATCTTCCAAAATTAATCTCTTTAATTTTTCGGTAAATTTCATTTTTTCTGCAGCTATTTCATAAAATAAAATTATTAAGACAGATCTATAAAATTTACTTCATTGTCTATTGTACTCGCCTATTGTTCGATATTCTTTAAATTTAATTATTTCAATAAACTTTCAAATATAATTTATTAATTGTAACAACATACAAATAAAACAGTTTTTTATTAATTTACTGCACTAAAACACTATATTTAGATAATAATTAAACAATGTAACATTATTAATGTACAAAAATGTTTGACCACGCAATCTTGTAGTACAGCCAGCAAATTAGTACTGTACCAGTTTAGTTTTTTAAGGTTATGTTTAAGATAATTAAATAACAAACAAAAATCTTTTAAAAGACGAGCGTTTATATGGTTATGTTAAAGCTTTTAATTCATATCAGTCAACAAAAGTTAAAAAGATTATTTTGTGTAAAGAATGATTACGATAACATTATCGTAGTATTTGATTGTATTTAGTTATTATACTATGGTGAAGGGAGGCTAAGAAATTTATGCTTTAGTCTTACATACCCATAGACTGATATTAATAATACACCGAAAATCCGATTTGTATCTATTATTGTTATCACTCATTTAGTGCGTCGTAAATTTTTATGGTTAATTTACCTGTCATAACTTGATCAATAAAATTTTGTTTATGCAACAGCAAATAAAAATAATGACTTCTGTATTTAATACAGTAAAATAACAATAGAAACTTGGCATAAAATCACTCAACTTTAACAAGCTGTAACGGACTAACGGTTAATCGGAAAAAAAAAATTGTACGAACAAAGTTGCTTGTAATTTTTTTTTCTATCATATTATCAAATCAAAAATAGTGGTTCCCATTTAAAAAAATTATAAATAAACATTTTTATTCCTGAAGGGATAAAAGAAAAATTTATTTAGCTTCACATTATTGTAGTTTTGTAAGTTTAATAATTTTTCTCTGTACAAAAATTTAATATTTTCAATAGTTACTGAGTAAACGAGTGTCTTATCCTTAATGAATCACTCTGTATATTAATATTAGCGGTGGCGGTAGGAATATATAATCTTCGCATAATATCGCGGCACTTTTGCTGGCGTCGAAGACGCGATGTTCGGCGTGATCCTCGGGCGTCAATAGGTTAGCAGCGTAGATGACGACGGTGTGCGAGTGCGGATCAGTTTGTTGACGATGTTATTTTGACAATGGGAAGAAGACTACGGTATAGCGGCGGGACGTCGTCGGCCGTGCGGCACTTGCTGGACTTTGCACCGCGGCGTAAAACGACGCGGGGCTGTGTCAATTACAATAAAAATTTGTTATATATATACATAATTGATGACACACGGGCGTCTACGTGTGGTAAACTGGGTTTTCTACGTCCAATTTGCCCACGCGGATAAGTGTAATCGAGAAGAGTCAAAATAATATCTATAATGTAACATTCATCGATTGTACACTGACCACCGAGTGAGTGGTCAGGTCCCTTTTTATTAGAAATAATAATCAATTAACAATACAATTAACAATGTTTCTAGTGTTATACTTTCTAATACAATTAATAATAATCTATTATTTACTTTTACTTTCTAATAATACAAATTCCTTAAAACTAATATTTACATATAGTTATGAGTTCATGACATACGGGTTAGAAAATATTGTTGTCTACGAAGGGTGAGCGGGGTGGGGCGAATGCATTACAACAGTATAGTCTCAAGGTCATACACGACGGGATACGCGACATAATAACACGTGCCGCGTGGAGTTACAAACTTACAAACGACAAACAAACAACAAACAAACACGTGAAACTAATAGAAGCGTGTTAATAAATATAGTTTAAAAAACTAAAAAAACACGCTTTTAAAGTACATCGAACTAAAAAGTTAAAAATAATTTTTAAAATAATTATGAACAAAAAATACTAGTATTATTGTGATAAAAGCGTCGGGCGCTCAATATACGAAAAATATGGCACAAAGCACCCACGCTTTTATCACAATAATACTAGTATTTTTTGTTCATAATTATTTTAAAAATTATTTTTAACTTTTTAGTTCGATGTACTTTAAAAGCGTGTTTTTTTAGTTTTTTAAACTATATTTATTTTTTACTTTTTAGTTTCATGTTATGATAGTAGTTACTATCAATATCATGGTTGTTACGGGTAACGGGAAATCAGGGTTCGATTCTGGGGAGGGAGTCTGAGAAACGGCTACCACATCCAAGGAAAGCAGCAGGCGCGTAAATTACTCACTCCCGGAACGTGGAGGTAGTGACGAAAAATGACGATACGGAAATCATCCCTCGTAATCGGAATGAATACTTTATATCTCTTAATTAGAATAAATCGTGTTAATATATTAATTTTAATAGTAATTAGAATATATATATTTATACAAATAATGCGACTTAACTACGTAAAAGTATCATGCACTAAGTATAGCTGTGTTTTATGGCCGGGCGGGTCGGACTAACGTTATACCCGAGGTATAAACGGCGGTAGGAATATATATATATATACGTAAGGCGCATTAGACGCGGGCGTTATTGGTCAGTCAAAATAAAAATTTGTTTACATATATATAATATTGATGACAAGCACGCGTGTACGGGTACGATAACTAAAAATAAATTTTTATAGGAATAGTGTACCGTCGTATTGTGAGCGAGGCGTGGGGAGGGGTGAATGCGTATAACAGTCTAGTCTAGACAACGGAATATGCGATAACGCGTGGGCGTTTGGAGAGTTACAAACATACATACATACATACATACATACAGGTGAAACTAATATAAGCGTGTTAAAAATGTATGGTATGCTAAAGTTTAAGTATAGCTTCAATCCAGAAAAACCATATAGAATTTTAGACCTTAGGCATGGTAATAGAGGAAGGCCAAAAAATTTGTCATCATATTCAACAAAATTAACTGATATGCAAGTTCTTTACGAATCCACCCGAAAAAAAAAATTTGTGTTCGTGTTGATACACGAAGACTGTCATTCATTCTACTAAAAATTAAAAACATCCAAAGATGCAGCTGAACTTACTTTAACAAGTAGTGATTCTTCATCAGATGAATAATTAAAAATATAAATTATTTACCATAAAGTTGTTTTATTTTTAGTTTTTATACTTTACTAACAACATTGTTAATGTTGTTAACTTTTATAAAGAGAGCTTTTTTTGTTTAATTTAGTGGCACTAAAAAAAAAGTTTAAACCAAAGTTAGATACTTTAAGAATTTTTATGTTGTTATTATGTTTATAGTTTTTTGTTTAACTATTGACCAAAAGATCAATGTCTTGTTTTTAATTTAAAATATGAGATGTTATCTATCTTTGTTGCTTTAAAAATTGTTTTAGTATACCACACTGAAAATATTTGTATAAGCTAAGGTTAAATTAAGCATTTTTATGTTGTTAATATGTTTATAATTAAAAAGAAATACATGCATGCAAAACAAGATATGCTATGCCATATATTATATGTTTTATTTGTTACTTAAAAACCATTTGAAAACTAATTAGTGTATTATGGCCTAATTATAAGAAGTCAATGATTTAATCCTAAAAGAATAAATGCATTTTTTTAAAAATTGTATTTTTAATTCTATTCTAAACCTTTAAATTTGTTTTTTCAGAAGTTTAAAAAATGTACATATCAACTTCTGCCTTAATACCATAGAACTAGTCTTAAATATTCATTAATTCACAATGTAAATGTAAAAAAAAAACCAAAATTGAATTTCAGAAAAATCATGGTTAAAAATATAGTTTTCAAAACTTATTTTTAAATTACCAATCATGAAGTATTTATTATGTTGATCCCTTATAAGGATGTCAATTTTATTTGTTTTTAATGGCAACATACATAATTATTTAGTTTATTCAAAAGATAGTGACCTCATTATGAATATAAAAAGTTGATAGCAACTTTTAGACCAGTATTTCGGAATTATATATTGATTTTATTGAAAAATTAAATAATTTATATTATAAATAAAATATCTTTCGTTCATTTTTTTAGTATCTGTTGCGTACGAGGCAGCTAGACCGTAGGACCGCACTAGAATGCCGTTTTACCTTAAGCCTGTTTAATAAAACATTAATAATGATGCGGGAGTGGGTCACCTAGGAGATGACGGTTAACTATAAATCCAATAAGTAAACGAGAATAGACAATAATTAAATAACAAATAATCACATATATTAGAAATTCCTCAAAGAGTATCTTAAATTTAAGGGGTAACGGGGGGGCCCTTAAAATACTAGTGGCCGGCGAAGCGGCATAAAACATATAGTTAATCTCAATTAAAGCAAACAATAAATAACATTAAAAATAATATAAAACTCAGCTGTATAGATGACGTTGTTGATGATGATGAGTGGACTGTATGAGATCTTGTGGTAATCGTGTCGAACATCTGAGTATGACGAGTCAGAGTGTAAATCCAGGTACGTAATGGCAGATGAGAACAGACCGCGAAGAGGCGACTACGGCAATGAAGATATTTAGTGATGGTCATGGCCCAATCACTAGTGGCGTGCAAGGGCACTTAAACTTTGAGCACAAGGGTGCAATAAACAAGAAATAAAAAACTATGCCGTACAATGGCCGAATAATTTACTATTCAAGCGAAGGCGCTTGCAACAGAAAAAAAGGTGACACGTAAAAAAACCGACTGACTTACGACAATGAACTGTACATGGATGAAAAACGATACGGAGGTCATCGATTTGCTGTGATGGGTGGACAAGGGGGTGAGTAAAGCAAGATGCTGGTGACCAGCTGTCCCACGAAATAATATAATCAATGATCTTTATAACAACTGGTCAACTAGATCCTTCTAAAGGCGTTCTGTACCATACAGTATCTAATTTGATTTCTAAAATGCGATAGCAATTTTAGTTAAAGTAGTAAATTTCTATTATAGAAGACATTTCGTTTTCTATAGTATATTAGTTCATGTTTGAAAATTAAATAGTATAATTTGAATATACACCAAAAAATAGTTCACTTATTATTTTCATTTTGAATTTAAAATTTCAAAACACGATTAACTGTGTCATTTGATATTTTTTTCAGGGTAAAATTTAAAATTTAGTTGAACTTTGTTTATGCAGTTGTAATTTTTTTTGCGTATTTGTTAGTAAAATTTCAAGTATCCGAAAATTACTACAATTGTGATTAAAAACAAGCTATAAAAATACTTCATGAAAATATTAGTATTTTGATTAATTTTTTTTATAATTTTATCATAAAGTTATGTATTATTCTGAACTGAAGAAAAAACAATATAATTATTTATAATTTGGTGGAAAAATAATTGACGTAACTAGATATTTTAAAACACGGCAGCTCTCTGGCCACGTGACAACAGACACAACGACATATCACAACTCCACAAACTTACAACTTAGTTGCCGATAGTGTCGAACACAACTAATTGGAGTGTCGTAGGTCAAGCGGAGGTGAGTGATGATAAACGACGTGGAGCAATGACTGGGCTACACACAATACTTTTGTACTTAACTATTATCTATGTACAAAGTTGTTGTTTATTATTAACTATTATATGGATCACAAAATAAAAATATTATTGAAAACTTTTTTTTTTTATTTATTTTAATTAAATATTTTTTCCAATGTATTAACTATTAAGTCTTCATTTAAAGACAAAAATGTCTGTAAAAATCCGTCATTATTTTTCATTTTGACTTTTAGAAATACATTGACCTAAACTGACTTTACAAAATTTTAGCGTAGTAAAGACAATAGGCTTTTTTGCATTTATATAATCTGCTTGGTTATCTTGAATTTTCCATTATAGCTTATGTAACTTTAATTATAATATATTTTGACTTATTTAATTTGTATTAATTTCTTTATTTATAAGCAGTTAAATACATTTTAGGTTATCCCTAGTGATGAGCAGAATTACTCTTGTTCTTGNAGCAGTTATCTTAGGTTATCCCATGTTCCTTATAATGGTGTCAAATTTATTAGTTATTAATTTAAATGTATTTCAATATATATATAAATAGAAACTTTAAAAATCCAATAAAATTGAGTGGCTAATGAAATGCTAAAATATTAAGAAGTCATAGAAATATATTAATTTATATATAAATAAACATTTGATTTCATGTTGAAGTTAAAAGTTAGAAAAAAGATTTATTCGACAAGTATAATTTTAATTTTTGTGTTATACAATGACAAATAAACTTATTGTAACACAAAAAAATATGAATAAGTCATAAATAAAACATTGAACATAAATTATAATTATACATATTTGTATTAATACCTGTAAATATACTATATAAATTCAAAGAAATAATGGTATACGGCTTATACAAAGTGTTAATTTTGTTTTATTCGATTACTATAATTATTATGTTACTCATACGATTATTTTTCGTTTTTGTTCTCATATGTTTTACTAACAGTTCTAATACTGAATTAATTGATGAAAGTCAAATTGTTCAATATAATAAAATTATTGAATCTATTGGATGGAAATCTTTATCTGGTATCTACTCTTGCGATTCTCACGGAATTTATAAACTGTGGAACAAAAACTTAGCACCATTACCTTTCAAACGTGACCGTGACTGGTTCTTTCGTAGCGTTGCAAAGCATAGTCCATCATTGGTATTAACTTTNAACGTTGCAAAGCATAGTGCATCAGTGGTATTAACTTTGATTTATGGAGATATGCTAACAAAATTACATAAATTCTACACAAATATAATAGCACAGTATATAAACCTTGAAACATATGAAAATAAATTAAATTATTTGGAAAAATTAATTCAAAGTTTTTCTATGTTTAAACCATTATTGACTTGTATGGTTGAAGCACTAGATTATTTTGAAATAGAATATGAAAATTTTGTACTCCATAATCTTAATGAATCATTATCATTAATTAAATGGATTACTGACATTAACTTTCAAAATCTAGACCACGCACTCAATAATAGATTAATGGATCATATAATTAGTAGAATTAATCGTATTGTTAAATCAAATATAATTCATCGACCCGAAAACATTAAAGTAGAGCATAGTGAACCTTTTGTAGTAGATTATATTGAAGAATTAAGAAAGCTTTATACGAAAAAAAAGTTTCTTGATCCGGAACACCCAGAATTTCAAACAAAAGTTGAGGCAGGAGTTAATTTGTTCTGCAAAAACTTCGGATTTACTCAAAATGTGATATAACACTTTATATATATTTCTCTTTATTTTTATTCCTTATTTTGTGATCTACAAACAACAATTATTAATTATAATAATCGGTCATTTATAAACTTTTTTATCTAACTATTGTATTTGTGATCTAAAAACATACTTAGAATAAAAAATTAGAAGCATTTTCTTTTTATATAATATCACTAATTTGTCTGTCAAAATATAGAAAAATTATTTTATCTAAATAAATAAATTACAGTTACATCTATTTTAAATGTTTTTTAATTCTTGATTACAAATACTACTCATCATTTATGAATTGATATACCGAACAATATAAACAAAATGTATGTCAAGGTTTCTTTTACATTATTATATGAAAAAAACTAAACACAATGGGATGGTGGCATATTTAGGACAAGTATAGATGATATTTGACAGCGCTTAACTTCATTGTTCAGTTATACTATAATATATTNCCCTTAACTTCATTGTTCAGTGATACTATAATATATTTCATAAGACATTTTGTGAACCACGTAACTTTAGATTTATATCATTAATTTTTTTAATATATCTCTTACACCTTCTAAGAGTGTCAACTCTTTATTTTTTTAATAACAACATATATTTACATATATTTAACTAACTTGTAAAATAAAAAAAATATTAATTTCTAATTAATTAAAAAAATCTAATTAAGAAAATTACTGGTCGATAATATTTATGACCCATTATAACGATAGCTATTACCAATTTTTAAATATATTACCATTTTAAAAGACTGAAAATGAATTGCGGGTATGATAATAATCATTGGACATTTTACGGTTGGCTCACATCTCTTTCCACCTCTGTATAAAAATGTTTATAACTTTCGAAGTAATGGTCAACCAGTGCATACAATTTATGCAGTTTGGTTACGACCACGCCGTGTTTCTCAGCTCGTTTTAGTACGCGGTAGTGCACGATATAATCACGTTTTGGTTGTAACGTGGTCAACAACTTTCTGTGTTTCGACGACGACAACTGTGATCGCTCGTTTACCTGAAAAAATGGTAAAACAATATTTTAACTTTATTATACAATCTGTCTCTGGTAACCAAGTTACACAATTGCCCGTGTCTCCTTCAAGTAATTAAAAGTCATTTAAGTAGATAAGGAATTTATCTTAATGATACCAATAAATTGTCCGAATTTAAGGGACAANATTCATTTAAGTAGATAAGGAATTTGTCTTAATGATACCAATAAATTGTCCGAATTTAAGGGACAATATTTGGGCAGACGTCGGGTAGCTTCCGATTCTTGGTTTTGGCCAACATCCATAGGTATTAAACGGACTCCTAACAGCACTACATGTATCATGCGAAAAATAATTACTCCAGAAACAGTTACCTCGGTCAAAAATCAACAGAGAGATTATAAAATAATTACAAAGTAGTTGTTACTCTTATGACATACGTGTATAAATATTGAAGGGATTGATACAAAACTTTTCAGAAGATAATTGATGGTTAATTATGAATAAATGGTGTACAAAGAATTCTCATCAGTGTCAAAAATATACTTTTATAAACCCATTTTTCGTGCTTATTTCAAATCTGCAATTAATTTTTTTTTATTACCACTAATTTTTGATATTATTAATAATTAGTTAAAAACAAGTATTCAAATATAAAAAAGCTAAACGTTATTACTGCGACTTTTAGCTATACTTGCAAGTTTGAAATTGACTTCATTAAACAGAAAATTTTATGAAAATTAAAAAAATTGTATTGTTAAGATTAATATGCTGTCAGTAAATTTTCTAATTACTATTTATTGTCAATTTATCAGCAAAGCTCAATATTTTTTTGTATTTTTATCGTAATATATAACTTAGATAAAAATCATTGTAATCATTTCTGAGTAACTTTTGGTGTTTAAAAAGATTCTACAATTGAAATATTAAGAACTTAATTAATTTTAATGATTTACTATAACTAAATAAAACAATCTAAAAGTTTTTTTAAATGTTTACTCAATTGAACGTATTATAAAATTTGATTATAATTGTGAAAATCCATTGTTAAATTTAGGTGAAACTAAAAATTATTATTTTTAGAAATGATTTATGTAGGATCGTGTTGTCAAAAAATGTTGAATATTATAGACTGGTAGTATCACGCATAAATAGAGTTAAAAAGTTAAAAAATTATAAAAAAACATAATTTTATTTTGTAGTTGAAACCTATTATCATATCAAACCTAATTCAACAATAATTAATTAAAAAATATGAAATATTTTAATTGTCTATATGGAATATGTTGGCTAAGCAACTTTTTATTTGATAAAGGGAATTTTTTTCAATTTTTGAGGGTAATATCTTTTACTAGATAGTAGTTATATTTAACGTATCATTAAAAAAAATTGGTTAAACGAAATCTGAGAAAATAAATGACAGCCACAAAAAAAGACCACATAGTAAAATAATTTTCATATGAATAAGAAATTTCCTCTCACTTGGGGAGACAACAGTAATGAGTCCCACGATATTCATTGAAGTTATTGAATCTCAATGAGATAAAAATTAGAAATGAGTTTAAAATTTTTTTCTAATTTACTAACTTTTGTAAGATATTTTAAAATAAAATAAAATACAAAACCTAGAATTATAACACAAAAATAGCATATTTTTGAATACAGTTGCCATTTTCACCATGAAGAAAAATTAAAATTAAAAATTATTAAAGTACATTACATTAATGTAATGTAATTATACGTAACATTAATGTTTTGTGGTAAAGTTGCCATTTAGATCCCACCAGTGAGAAGGTAAGGGGTCAGATTTTCAAAAAAAATATACTAAGTAATAGGTAATTACCTAATGCATCTATAAAAATTTTGTTTCTATTCATCCATTTTTTAAAAAGTAATGGTAGTTTTAATGTCTCAAAATTTAGTAATTTTTATGTAATTGCCTCTTAAATTAGTTTTATCAATAATTTTAATAATCATATTAAATCCGAGAAAAATTTTCATTACACCTTATTTGATTTGTTTAAAATTAAAAAAAATTTATAAATTATCGTTTTAGNTGCACCTTATTTGATTTGTTTAAAATTAACAAAAATTTATAAATTATCGTTTTAGGTCGAAATTATAAAGTTAACCTAAATGCTTTGTCTGATATATGTGTTGGCATAAAT
>NW_026099572.1:46412725-46423280 GCF_025091365.1 Daktulosphaira vitifoliae | reverse complement strand
CAATAAGTGATGATAGTTTTAAATAAAAAAAAAAAAAATGAAAAAATAACGAAATTTATCGATTTTAAAATCCGTAAATTTTTGGGGGATTTTCACCATTTACGAACAAGGGAAAAATTTTTAATTTTTAAGGTTAAAACTTCAACAAGATACAATTTGTGATCTTTGGACGTATCTTTAANAAGATACAATTTGTGATCTTTGGACGTATCTTTAAGAAATTTCGATCTAGTAAGAGCTGAGAAAAAGTATTGACAGACACGCACAAAAAAAAAAATAATAACGTAACCAGAAACGTTATCAATCGTTATCTATTTCATGACCGTCACGTGTTAAGATTATTATTATTATGGTACAATGATATAATAGAGGATATGTATCTTTTGTACTAGAGTAAAAAGTGTGGGCGGAGTAACAGAAGGTTTTAGGGTAAAAACAGGTGTGCACCAAGGTTTGCTCTAAGCCCTGACTTATTTTCTATAGTGATGGATGAAATAACTAGAGAAATACAAGAAGAGGTATCGTGCTTCATGTTTGCTAAAGGTATAGTATTAATAAGAGAAATAAGGGAGTAAATTAATCAAAGACTAGAGGTGTGGAGATCAGCTCATAAAAAAAANTGGAGATCAGCTCATGAAAGAAAGAAATAAAGAATAAGAAGGAGTAAGACAAAGTATATAGATTACGAGTTTGATAAAGGAGAACAAGAGGTAGGTGAAATGAGAAGATCAGTGACAATAAGCGAGGACGTGATATGAGAGGTGGAAAGTTTTAAGTATTAGTTGTACAAAAGAACGGTGGTATTGACGATGATGTAAGACACAGGATTAAGTGTGGGTGGGTGAAGTGGAGAGAAGCTTCTGATGTGTATGGGGTAAGAGAATTCTAATGAGGCTGAAAGGTAAGCTCTATAAGACTGTAGTGAGACCAACTATGATGCATGGTTCAGAGTATTGGGCGGTTGATAAGAGAATAGAGCAGAAAATGAGTGTAGCAGAGATAAGAATGCTTAGATAGATGAGTGGAGTGACTAGAGAAGATTGTATAAGGAACGAAGATATAAGAGGGAGTATAGGTGTACGTTAATAATTGACAAGATTATAGAAAATAGACTTCGATGAATTGGTAATGTCCTGAAGAGAGAGTAATCAGAAGTTGTAAGAACAGTTATGGAGATGAATTTTGAAGGAAGAAGAGGTAGAGGAAGACCAATAAAGAGTTGGAAGGATATTATTGGATACGATATGAGGACGGCTGATGATGTGGGCTATCATGTCAATTGGAAGATTAGGATAAAGGTCGCCTACCCCAAATAATTGAGAAGACTAATCTTCCCTTTATGACAAAACTTTACATTAACACAACCAAACCTAAGGAGTATAAGGTCTAAAAACGCAACACATTTTAATTTCAATACATAGGGTTTTAAATTAAGGATAAGACACTCATTTCCTTGGAAATTTATGAAAATTTAAAATTTTCGTTAAGAAAAAATTGACTAATTAAAAAATCTTTAGAATATTATGTAGAAACATAATTTTTTTTTATTCCTCAAGGTTAAAAACTAACTTTTAATTTTCTTTAATGGAAAGCCATTTTTAGCTTCGATGCGAAGCTGAGAAGGTATTAATTTTACCATGATGTATTTATTTTTTTTTTATTTTTTTTTTTTTTTTGTGTCTGTCACTACTTTTTCTCAGCTCTCACTGGACCGATTTCTTTTAACAATACGTCATTGTATACTTATATTTGATATATATTATTACATAATTATATATGTAATTTAATAACAATACGTTCCTTTAAATTTGTATACGCATTAAAAGTATATGAATATACAACTCCTTTTTATTTTTATAATATCTCCGTAAAAATTACAATATTATATTATTGAATACCACTTTCATACTCAATTTAATTACTGTAATTATTATGTATTCATATATTATAGTTATAAATCGGGGTAAAATTAAGGGAATAAGTGTTATTGTTGTTTTTGAAATAATCTACCAATTTCATTTTTTTCTATTTAATAATATCTATTTCAAACTTGCAAGTTGAGTTAAAAGTTATGGTAATAAATTCATTTTTTTTTTATTAAAACTTTCACTTTAAAGAACAAAAAGAAGTAGGTTCAAAATGATTACTTTTAACATATTAAAAATCAATAATAATTTGAAAATAATTAATTATAAAAATTATATAATATATAATTAAAATAATTACTAATCTGGATATAATTAAGGAAATAGGAGTTGATGTTGGGTTGGGTTGGTTACATTTTTAACTTTATAATGCTATAACTCATTGAAAAGTGTACGAATCAACACAATTTTTTTATGAGAAATAATATTTTTTAATAATCCCTTTTTCATTCGACATACTTTATCTTAATCAGGGTATTAATAAGAAACTAGCAGATAATGTAGCTTTTGTAATTATCCACCAATTTCTTAGAATTAAACACTATCTACTGATTTGCATCGAAGCGTTTCTTATGATAGTGATTTTAATCACTGTCAGATTAAATCTATACTGGACCCAACTATGCAACATCCCCACTATGCCGCAACCCCACTGTGCTGGGTTTTTTAGTTTAATGATATGATAGAACAAAAGTTTCAAACAATTTTGTTCTTATAATATTTTTTATTCTTCTGTTATAGCTTGTTAAAGCTTAGAATTTTTTTTTACCAATATTTTATTGGTAATATTCTGTTAAGCATACGTAGTTGTCATTTCTCTATGTGGCATAAGCAAGTAATTATTGACAATTCTTAAGATTTTATTTGTCACTTAATTGACAGATATTCTAATTACAATAGCAAGAATAAATATGATAATAATTTTTAAACCATTGAAACAGATAATTGTTGCCTCCGATATTATGAAAATTAAATTAATGATGAATTTCTATTTTAATTCCAAATCTTTAAACAATTTTTAAACGCAGAAGGTTTATCAGATAAGGACAAAATTGTTTGAAAATTATTTTTCTATCATATAATAGAACCAATTATACGTGTTTCATTTAACAAAATTAAAGTTTAGATTTTTTGTCTCAAAAGGTATGAAAAAAAAAATTATTTGACTAAATATTATTATAGAGGTTTTGAATAAAACAATATTTTTCTTTAAACAAATTGAAAATATACAATAGTATCTGAGAAAATGAATGCCTTATACTTAATCGATCACCCTAAAATTTTCTAATTCATTATTTTAATTATACGTGAAATGTATATACTTAAGCAGGAAGAAGAGTAAAGCTCTTACAACGTACAAATAATAGCACTCGCAAGTCATGTAAAAGTGACAAAATTCTTTTCAAACGATCGATATTTCATTGGAAATACAATATGAGACTATTAATTCTCATATTCCATCCAAAACTTGTAAACATAGTAAATTAAATTTTTTACATTAGAAAATATTATGGTCTTCTTTTAAATTCTAAATAAATAGGCATAAACACTATCTAGTATGGTTTATTTCCAACATTTTTCTGGATTTTGGGTTCAAAAAATAAAATGTTCTTGGAATACGTATTAGATTCTTGCTCTAAATATTATGTAATATATTAATATTGACGTCTGGGGTTCAGACCCCCGGGACTTCCCCCAATAAATTCACAATTGTTTACTTTAACCAATCTAATGGAAAAAAAGAAATCGATTAGTAATATTTAGTTTTTACTAAGTTTTTATAAAAATATTTGCTAAATAATAAACATGTGTAATTTTACTGATAGTAAATAAGAAAAAAGAAAGTTAACAAAAATTCAATGACGTCTATTGTAAGTAACATAAATTGTAGTGAATCAAAAAAAGAAAATAATATATACTTTATTGTGTTATTCATAAAGTGGGGGTGTTACTTGTACTAATTTAGAGAGTATTTTGAAAGTTACTTAAAAGAAATAAATTAAATAGAATATGAAAAGATTTGGGTTCTTATTTGATCCACTACTTTATTGTAATAATAAAATTATTACTCGAGGTATGAGTACGAGGGTGGGGTTGGGTTGGGTTGGAAAAAAGTTCGTATACGAACAAAGGATACAGCTAACATTGTAATTAAATTAAAAAAATTATATGGAGTACTTAGAAATTTAGAGAAAATTAAACAAGAACTAGTTCTTAAATAATAAGACTTTAATAAGACTTGCTCATTATTTATTCCTTATATTGGTTCTCAAATAAAATTTTAAATCTGTTCTGTATATTTATTGTTGATTAATTTAAAATCTCAACTTAAAATATGTTTGCTATGTATTACGTTTGCTCACTCTTCCTTAGTATATAATCTTTTGATCAATACAGAGTTAAAATGTTATGAAAACGTATAATACAATATAAAAATATTATGGTAAAATAAGTGTAAACAAAAAATTTTTTGGTATTAATAAGAAAATTTAATTATAACAAATTTTCTGTTTTGATGTAAATAATGGAAATAGAATAAATTTGGCACCAATTATTTTCTTTCGTATATTTTTATCTAAATTTGAGACCTAAAACAAAATTGGATTCCTCAACCTCAATTTATTTGTCAATTCACAGGTGGTTATTTTCGCCACCTTTACTTTATGCACCATTACAACCATAACTTTCTGGAGGTTATTGGCTCCCACTATTGTTATCTCCAATTAGTTGCCGACTAACAATAAAAAACTTAAACCACTTAAAAATCGTTTAATAACTTAAAAAATCATCACCGCAAGCCATTTTGTATGATTTTATAATATTTGCTCAATTTGAAAACAAAGCTTCATGCAAACCCCCTTTTTGACTAACTTCGTGGATAAATTGAAATCTCTAAACCATATATATATATATATATATATATAATTTATTATTAATAATATTTATATACAACTTATAATTAAAGAGCATAATAAGCAAATTTTGTATTTGATACTATATATTATTTACAATGGCTTGAGAAGGGAAGCAATCTAGTTGCAAAGCTTTAGATAGATATATATTATATACATTTATTTTAGATCTTAATAAGATCAAAATTACAAAGTTATTTACAATTTATATCAAACTTTGGCTTTTCATAAAAAACAGTTGAATGCGTAATTTAAATAAAAAATATAAAATTTAATCAGCTGTAAATATCAACTATTTAGGTATTTTAAAAACAAAGAATATTTATCTATTACTAAGAAAAAAGATTTCATATTTGCTAAAATAAAATGTTTAAAATCAAATAAAATACTTAAAGAAGGTTATGCGTAATTGCTTTTGTTCATAATAAATTTTGATTCAGTTACTTAAAATACTTTTTAAGATACTTAAAAAATGNTATTTAACTTTATAATGCTATAACTTATTGAAAAGTTTATGGATCCACACAATTTTTTTATGAGAAATAATATTTTTTAATAAACCCTTTTTCATTTGACATACTTTATCTTTATCGAGATATTAATAAGGAACCAGCAGATCAAGTAGCTTTTGGAATAAAACACCAATTTTTTTTAAATTAAGCACTATCTAAAGATTTGCATCGAAGCGTTTATTTTTGATAGTGATTTTAATCACTGTCAGATATCATTATACTTGATCCAACTATACCACGTCAGAACTGTGCCGCGACCCCCCTGTGCTGGGTTTTGTTTATAATAAATTTTGATTCAGTGAATACTTAAAAAATGAAAATGAGATTTTTATTCAAAATTTTAAAATAGATGGATCGATAGTAAATTTAGGACATGTTATCATTGAGTTATGAGCATTTGAACACATAGAATGAGTATGGAAAACGGCCGATGTATACATACACAAATACCAGCTGCATTCACCATCACTACATACTCACTCAAAGTATTAAAATGCTTGTAAGCCAAAATTAGTTTTCATCCTAAAATTGTTATCGACCTATCAACAATTTTTATAAGAAAAATTCTAAAGAAGAGCTACTTTGAAATTTAAAAAAACTTAAAAAAAGATAAATAATAAAAAATACGTTTTTAACAAAATCCAAAATTTCACAAATTATTAAAAAGAAATGGTAACGCAAAGTATTTGCTTAATCAAAAGTCATTAGATTTTTCAAAACATCGTGGTCTATTCAGTTGGGTTTGGTTTGGTTTTTTTTTAGGGAAGTTAATGGGTGCAATTGTCCAGGGTGTCACTAAAACTATAGAGTTGACATTTTTTTTCTTTTCCTCATTCAAATAGAAAAAAAATAGATAACAATTTTTAGATAAGTTTAATTAAAAATTTATTTGGGGGCAATAGAACTGAGTAACCCGGGTGGCACAATTCTAATGGTACCCTAATAATGGCCCACCTTATTGAGACTTAATTAAGTAAAATCTTATAACAATTTTCAAAATTAACAAATGTGTTATTTATTATTTAATACACAAAAAAATTAATTTTACTTTATTTGGATCAATATTCAATAAAATATTATAGTAATAATATATTTTTTTACCAAATCATAGTCTTATATAATATATAAAATATAAATACATAGGGGTAACTCCCAAAAATTATAGCTTGTATGAGAGAGTTGTGAGTTTAAAATATAATCAAGTTAAAGTATATCATTAATTATGACAAAATTTAAAATAAATTAAACTAAAATAAAAATGATCTTAATAATAATGTTATTAAAATTTAATAAAGTAATATGTTTCTTAAAGATAGCATAACTATTAAAAAATTTATATTTATACATAGTTTAGTACATTTAACACATGTTTTCTACCAAATTTTTGTTTAATCCTCCATAAGAAATATTTGATTTAGCTAATGCCAAATATGTAGATAATTCTCAAAGTCTTAGAATCTAAAAAATAGCGTATAATTTTAAATACAAAATATAATTTACAAATTTAAAAAACCACATAATTGATATTATCAGTCTACTTTAAACCCTCCAATTTTTTTATTCAAAAATTAATTTTAGTATCTTTGCTTATATTTTGTAGATGAAGTACACTATTAAGTACTAATTAAGTATTTTATCTTTTTAATGCATCTTTAATTAATATATTTTTTTAATTCAAAATCATTTAAAATACAAATCATATTCACAAGTCAAAATTATCATTTATTGAATTACTTTATACTTCTAAAAGTCCAAATTATAACTAGTCTTAAGTATTCATTAATTGACAATGTAATTGTAAAAAAAAAACCAAAATTGAATTGTAGAAGAATTATAATTAAAAATATAGTTTTCAAAACTTTATAAAATGTATTTTTAAATTATCAATCATAAAGTATTTTTTATGTTCATACCTTATAAAAGGATGTCAATTTTATTTGTTTTTAATGGCAACATACATAATTAATTATTTTATTTAACAGATATTGATCTAATTAACAATATAAAAAGTCGATAGCAACTATTAGACCAGTATTTTGGAAGTTAATGACATTTTTATTCTTTTTCAATTATATATTGATTTTATTGAGAAATTATATAAATAACTATTCTAGAAAATATTTTAAATAAAATATCTTTTGTTCATTATTTTAGTATTTAATTTCTAAAATGTGATAGCAATTTTAGTTAAAGTAGTAAATTTCTATAAAAGAAGACATTTCGTTTTCTATAGTGCAATGGTTTATGGTTCATATGTGAAAATTTAGTAATATAATTTGAATATACACCAAAAAATAGTTTACTTATTATTTTCATTTTGAATTTGATATTTAAAAACACGATTAACTGTGTCATTTGATATTTTCTTTCAGGCTATAATTTAATGTGTAGTTGAACTTTGTTTATGCAGTTGTGAATTTTTTTTGCGTATTTGTAAATAAAATTTTGATTATCCGAAAATGACTAAAATTGTGATTAAAAACAAGCTATAAAAATACTTCATGAAAATATTAGTATTTTGATTTATTTTTTTTATAATGTTATCATCAAGTTATGTTGAAATTCTGAACTGAAGAAAAAACAATATAATTATTTATAATTTGGTGGAAAAATAATTGACGTAACTAGATATTTTTTGGCTGAGGGTGGGGATTAAGAAATTATCTATTATTTTTTTTTGCTTAACATCTATGTAAAAGTAAAATTTTTAGTAAATAATTCTGTCATTGCATGAATATCTTGTGGGGGGTTGCAGTGTCACTATCCTATGGCTATACAACTGAAATAAATAATTCTTAGAATTTTTTTTTAAGTGTTAATTTTGTCAAGTACTCCACAGTATAAGTTGAGTTAAATAGTTAAGAATTTTAATCGCAAAGCTGAGACAAATTCTTACATTATACCTTGTTTTCTTTGTACTAAATTCTATCACTATTATAAATAAAGTTATAATTTAATATTAATTAAATTTTTTATGAACGCTTTATTAATAATGTTATAATTGAAATAAGTTGCATTGCCACATGCTAATATACAGAATGTTCAATAATTTAAGAAACAGTTAAATAGAAACCCGTTTTCTTACCTACTGAACAGCCTATATATATTTTGATTGCAGTTTTCGAGAATTTATACATACTTATATACATACTTTCATACTATCAAATCTATACATACTTTCATTTCTTTTTAATCAAAATTAGAATATTTTTTTTTTATATTACTCATGGTTTTTGATTAAACTTTAGGGGAGAGTGCTATCACGGTCACTATGTGTAAGGTTACAGCTAAACCAGAGGGCCTACTATTTACCCACTGTCTAGGGGAACACTGAACAGTGACCTAATAGCTGAGCCAAGCAAGAAAAGTTCTCGTTGACGGAGCTACTATGTTTTGAGTTAAAAAAAAAACAAATATTAATAAAATAATGGATGAGCAGAAAGAAAAAACAAAGGTCTATGTATAATTTAACAAAACATTTTTTTTAATTTTTTTATATATATATTCATAAAAGGAAAAAACAAAGAGAAGGGAAAAATGAAGATGTGCTATATACACAATATTAATGAAGGGAATACAAAAGGGGGTTTTATGTTATACTTGTTGATTGACGTTATTCTCCAGATGTGCCGGTCTACCACCGGCCATAGTTAGCGCCTCACATCATCATAAATTGATCACTGGTCATCTCGACGTTTTATTTTATAAATAAATATAGTTAAAAAAAAACTAAAAAAACACGCTTTAAAGCACATCGAACTAAAAAGTTAAAAATAATTTTTAAAATAAGCTTAAAATTATTTTTAACATTTTAGTTCGATGTGCTTTAAAGCGTGTTTTTTAGTTTTTTTAAACTATATTTATTTTTTATTTTTTAGTTTCATGTTGTTGGATACACATCTTTCGAATATGCTGTTAAGAAAATGTGTTTTTTGATTATTCATGTTATCGTTGTGTTATATCGAGTTGTTGTCGGTTTTCTCCCTATGTTACCATTGTCGCAGCCATCTTAACGCTTCTTCTGTTATAAGCTCTATGGCGTTTGTGAGCTAGTAGTTTTGTATTCGTTTTACTGTAAAAAAGAAAATATCACTTTTGCGATAGTAGTACCCTGTGCGCTCAGTTTATCGCCGTTGGGTCTATATANGTAAAATTATTTACTTTTGTAGTTGAATACTTTTATCATATCAAATTTAATTCGACAATAAATAATTTAAGAATATTAAAAATTAATGATTTTAATTGTTTGTATGGACAAATCTAGTTAAGCTACTTTTTATTTGAATAAAGAATATTTTTTTGATTTTTAAGAGTAATAACTTATCATCAGCCGTTTCATTTAGCAGATAAGTATAATGCTTGTTCATTTATCTTTCTAAGACTCATNGCAGATAAGTATAATGCTTGTTCATTTATCTTTCTAAGACTCATTTGTATAATTTATTATTTGTTTATATCATCGCCTTTGTGGCATTAGTATTAAGTGTCCCCCCTATCCACATTGGTGTATATAAGATTTTATATTTATTATATAATACATTTATTTTGTATAATTATATCTTGTGAAATTCATTCTACATTCAAACATACAGTCCACTCATCTTATTCTTTATCCTCGACATAGCTAAAACTAAAGACAAAACTAAACCACGAACGTTAACGAACCCGCGTGAATACCACCGGACGCTGCGTACATTCAGGGTTCTCTACAATAGCACCTGCGTCTATTATAATTTGTTACCTTTTTTTATTTTCTTTAAATTCCTTTTATATTATATTATGATTTTACCAATAATATTTTCGATGAATTTCCTATAGTCGAAATCGATATTCTTAAATTTTACTCTGAACTTGTCAAAATATAATTATAAGAATATGTCTATCTATATTCAAAATATAATTAACAAGACTGTGGTGGCCCAGCATTTCTCAGCGTAAAGCCTAGGCTGGCACGGACACAGTTAGCCTTGTTAATATATATATTAAATATTATTTCAATACACTTTTTATTCAATAACCTTTTACTATCATTTACGTCAATTGCCTACACTTTACCGAGAGGCAATTTGGCATAGTCCTTTATGGCTGGCGGGTACACACACAGAGGATATTTCCAAGATGTATTTTCCTATGTTATGGACTATATATTTTATGATGAACTCTACCCGGACTACTAGCTCTAGAACTGGCTTTTCGATGGATATAG
>NW_026099572.1:46399935-46412170 GCF_025091365.1 Daktulosphaira vitifoliae | reverse complement strand
TATTTAATAATTTTTATTATTATTCGGCCATACATACGCTATATTATGTCTTTAGTCTGACTAAGAACCAACCCTTAGATTTTCTTTTGGTACAATATAAGCATTTATACATTCAATAGTAAAATCCACATCACCACCATTTTTTTCCTTATCCTCCATTATTAATCCCTATAAACCTACCTATCATCTTATAATATTTTATTATACCTACCATTTATTATATTTTATTATTTTACATTCCAACAAAATTCTAATAAACTACTTTTTTTTTAATATTTTTTTTTCTTTTTGGTTTATTACAAAATAAGATTTTATATTTATTATATAATACATTTAATTTTTATAATTATATCTTGTGAAATTCATTCTACATTCAAACATACGGTCCACTCATCTTATTCTTTATCCTCGACATAGCTAAAAACTTAAGACAAAACACCGGGCGCTACGTTCATTCACATGTTATGATAGTAGTTACTATCAATATCATGGTTGTAACGGGTAACGGGAAATTAAGGTTCGATTCCGGGGAGGGAGTTTGAGAAACGGCTACTACATCCAATGAAAGCAGCAGGCGCGTAAATTACCCACTCCCGGAACATGGAGGTAGTGACGAAAAATGACGATATTGGAATCATCCTTTGTAATCTGAATAAATACACTCTATATCTCCTAATGAGAATAAAGCTTGTTAATATATATTTTTAATAGTAATTAGAATATACAGAGTGATTTTTTTATCATAACCCACTCAATTACTTGCAGCATAATAATATGATTATTTAGACTTCTAACATTTTGATAATAGCCTGATAAATTAAACTTATGATTAATTTTATTTACATTACTTTTATTCTTCCTAGACTCGTTTGCGTTCAATAGTTTTTTTTGGCTGGAGTGGGAACACCATTAACAAACTTAATGAACCAGCCGTTCTCCGCACTATGTTTTTTTTCATCGATTTGGCGTTTGGCGTCCTCGTATTGGATACGCTGTTGATTTGTTTGATCGGTTCCGATGAAAATATGTTTTAGTGTATCAATCATGCGTAGTTTCCGCTTCGCTTTTAGAATGGATAACACTTCAGCTTTACTTGCAAGATTAACTAGTATAGGACGTGGTTTTTCATATTTCTTTCCTATACGAGTGGCATGTATTATCTGAGTAGACAAAGATAATGAATTAAAAATTTTTTTAACTGTAATTGGTGGATTCTCGTCAATATCATTATCCTCATTAACACAAAAAATCAAAATATTCTTTGACTTTTCCACTTTGACAATTAAGTTAACTACAGAATTTATATTCGTTACTTTAGTAGATGGGTCAAGAGAATCAACATGTTTACGTAACGTATCAAGCACGTTTTTAAGAATTCTGTTTTCTTCCCTCAAGTTAGCAATATCGGTTGTAAGGTTTTCAAGTTTGTTGAATTACTATTTATTATAGTAATTCAAAAAATTGTTATGCAGCAAACATTTAACGAATTTTTAAAAATTGAAATGTAACAAACACAAAATTATAAATCAATTCTTAAAAGAAGAAAATGTATCTAATAACGCCCCCCCGGAATAAATTCTGGATCCGCCCCTGCGTCACCTCACCACTTTCATCAGCCGCCTTATTAGATCGCGAGCCAGTCTGATTAGAATACCTCCGCTATCTAAGATGCAAAGTCTATCTACTGTTATGATATACATCGTATATCATTATTGTTACAATGTAAAACTTCAGAATTTAATTAATAAATTATATAACATGACACATATACCAATATAACATTAAGCTATATATATATAATTTTTAAATGTTTAAAAATATATCAATGTAATTTTGTATAAATAACATAATTATATAGGGTGATTTTTTTATCATGACCCACTAAATTACTTGTAAAATATATATAATTTAAAAATTTTTTTTTTGGTTTTCTTTAGTTACACATTATTCTTGAATTATTAACTATTTAAAACTTTTTATGATCATCCCTTATGCCTGGTAAAGGTGTCAACTTTGTTTTTTTAAATGGGAACACATATTTTGAATTTAATAAAATGTTTGAGTTTTTAATTTAATTGTAAATGGCATTCGAATTTTTAGTATAACTTTATTTGTTTATTAGATATAAACACTTAAAGTTTCAAATTTTTGAGTTCATATACATGTATAATACACAAGGGATTATAAATACAGATAACTAATTAGAATTTTATGAATAAATAAAATTTAATAAAATGAATAAAGTTATATAAAAATTCAAATGCCATTTACTATTCAAAATATGAGTTCCCATTTAAAAAAACAAAGTTGACACCCTTACCAGGCATAAAGGATGATCATAAAAAGTTTTAAATAGTTAATAATTCAAGAATAATGTGTAACTAAAGAAAACCAAAAAAAAAATGTTTAAATTATATATATTTTGCAAGTAACTGAGTGGGTTATGATAAAAAAATCACCCTGTATAAAAGAAACAGAAAAGAGTAAAATGTTAGACATGAGGTAATAAATAATGTGTAAGATTTTATAGAACAAACGGCGGTAGAACATTATGAAATATAGATCATTATTAATGAAAATTTAATAAATAAGACGTAATAAATTATAATTAATAAAAAAATAATGGTGGCATCGGTGATCTCTTCTTGCCTTTGAAATAACGATAAAATTTAATATAAAAAGCCCAAAATAAAGAGCATTCTGGCTCAGATGCGTTAGATATTCACAGAAGCACTCAGAACGTTGAATTACGCTCAATCAGTCCACACTTTATAACGAAATATGTGAGAAGAGATCCGCTGTCTCTACATTATATTTATATGAGAATACAACAATATATATATAACAAAGTGACATAAAAAATTATCAAGGTAGGTAACTAATAATTTCACCAAAAATATATAAGATTTAGAATTAAATTTTATACAGGAAAATCTAGTGAAGATCAATAATAAGAAATATACCTAATAAATTTAATAAATCGATAATTTTTGTACGGAGCTATTTGGCAGAGTTACATCTTTGATACGTGTCAATTTCAGGATTTAAGTTGGAGGTTCATATGTATAGCCACCATACCACTCTGGTTAGACACACGAGGTGACTCTATCTTATCTATCATCGGTAACCGTCAAAACTCGTGGCATTATTGACAATTAATTATAATGAATCCCATATTAATAAAATAAAGATCACTTCATTTTCTATCATCTTCTATCTTTCTTGCAGACCCTCGTACTCATACCCCGAGTAATAATATTTATTTAATTCTTTCTTTTTGAGTTACTACACTACTAAAGCGCTGTTGACTACTGAGTTGTAGATAAAACCTGTATTCAGTGTTGGATAGTTACTTGAATTAAAATTTAACAGTAAAGAAACTACTAATAAAGTAATTTTAGTTTAATTTAGTTATTTAAATAAAAAGTAATTTTTTTGATCATAATTAGCATAAAATGAATAAAAAATGACCGCAATAAGTTTAAAATAATTAAAGATAAATTACGTCGATACAATTTTTCGGCGTCCACGAGAAATCCTATCAACTTGTCACTACATTTTTCGATCTACCTGATTGTTTCAAAGAATTTCGTGTTATGAGGGTTCTTGATAAGCTTGTCGAATGAAATGATTTTCACAATTTGTAATCGTAATCACGAAAAGTTAACAAGGAATTTACTAACTAAGAAATTATGACAAAATGATGAAATATGTTTACCGTATTTATAGGTAAATATTATTTGGTTACTTCTTAGCAACAATCTTGTTAAAATCATACATTCTATTTTATTTAGTATACTTTATTATTTTACTTTTAGCCAACATACTATTTATACTTCAAGCCAGCATATTTAAAATAATTTTATTTTTATCCAGATTAAAATTTTGCATCATTAAAAAATTAAAATTTAACAGCTTCACATAATTTTTCAGGGTAAATTTTTATACAGTTCACATAACATTTATAACAATTTTAGGAGTGAGATGTATAAATGTAAATTCACTTTTAAAGAGTTGTTTTTCTATTTTATTTTATTTTACTAGATGTTTTACGTATTAACAATTTTAGTTAAATGAAATACTGAATTTTATCACGAAATTGAACTATTTATAAATCCTATGTAGATAGCAAAGATTAGTATCTTAAAGACGCCTTATATTAACAACACATACGGTAATATTGTACCACAGATAAATTTATCGTATCTGTGATTGTATTATATGGCAACTCAATGTATGGATGAGTTATCATGACAATCGCATTAAATACTGTGATAAAAACTTAAATTGATATAAATAAAAAATTTTAATGCGCCATTTTTGGATACAAGGATTAATATTAATATTAAAATACATTTTTTGTACTAAATGGGTGTTTTTTTGATATCCTAAGTTATTAATGTCTTTATAAAAGTCAGTATTTAGAATAATTACAATGAAGACATCTAGTACCATTATAGTTCGTCATATTCCTACTGAAATAGATGACGAACATAAAATAGATTTTTTGAAACATTTTGGCGCACAACATGTCAAATTATTAACATCCAAAGCAAATAAGAGATGTATTGCATATGCCAGGTATTTTCTTTTGTAATGTTTATTAATTCTTTTTATTAAAGTTGTATTGAATTTTATCTCAACTAAAGAATTAGATTCTTTTATTGTAGAAAATATATTGTTTAATATAATATTATAATAATAATATTCATTTATAATTATTATAGGTTCGAGTCAGAAGAAATAGCAGAAGCTGTAGTTCAACAGTTACATCAGAAAGAACTTTTAGGTCGTAGATTAACTGTAGAATTGTCTCCTACTGATTTAGATGTAAATCTTATGGTATGCCCTAAACCATTACCTAAAATTGATAATAATGGAGATGAATTTAAAAAATTACAAGAAGCTTACTTAAAAAAATTAAATAGTTGGTCTTCAGGAATTAATATGGATTTGCCTCCTCCCCATCATCTCCGTTACAGCTACCCTGACCCAAATCCTCATATATTGGCTAATATAGCTTACACTCTGTCTATTAATAAAAAATTTTACTATCAAGTTCTTCATTTGATGAATCGTATGAATTTGCCTACGCCTTTTGATCCTGTTGAAGAAGTACGACCTCATATTTTTCAAAAAGTTGAAACTATTGATAATTATACTACTATGTATGAAACTGACCCTGAACTATCAGAATCTGAAATGGAAAGTGAAGATGAAGAAAGTAAAAATAAAGTTGGTAATCAACCTATTCAGTTAAAAAGACCTAAATCAAAATTTTTCAAACCAAAACGTTTAAAAGTAGTCAGTGGAATAATCCCTAAGAAGCCAAAATTGGAGGTTTCTCATGTTTTTGATAAAGTTGATTATGAAAAACAAAAAAAAATTGAAGTTAAAGTCTCTGCAGAGTTAAAACCTATAGAAGGGCCACCAGCTGACACTGAAGGATTTGGTATTATTTATTCATTAAAAAATAAAACTAAAGAAGAAGAAATTAAAGAAAATTTGTCTGATGATGACATTTCTGGAGGTTGTATTAGCAAAGAAGAATTAGCCAACAATAGATTATCAAGTAAAGATATAAAAATTTTACCTGTGTTTAAGAATTATCATCCTGGAGCCCCGTCATGTAGATTATATGTGAAGAATCTTGCTAAAACAGTTACTACAGATGATTTAAAATTCATTTATAAGAGATTTATTAGTTTAAAAGAACTTCAACCTGGAACAATGTAAGTTTTATTGAATTCTAATAATATTGTTCTTTAGCTTACATTTTTTGATAGGTTTGATGTACGTTTAATGCAAGAAGGGCGTATGAAAGGACAAGCTTTTATAACTATGCCATGTGTTCAAAATGCCAGTCAAGCATTGGAAGAGACAAATGGTTATATTTTAAAAGATAAACCAATGGTAGTACAGTTTGCTAGATCAGCAACAGTAAAATGATTTAATTTTATTGTGATAATGTAAAAAAAAATTTATACAGTATTATACATTTTTTTGTCAAAGTATAAATTATAACCATGAATTTAGTTTCTTCTTCTTCTGACTCTAGAAATTCTCCATGAATTTGGTTCTTCATATTTGTTATAAAGAGGTTCAAGTCTTTGATTTTTCTTAAATTTACTTAATTTAGTAGGATCAGAAAACTTAAAGAAAGCTGGTGCAAATTCAACCAACCATCTCGGATCAATTGTTGTTACTTCACGCATATATTCTTTAGTTGTTTGAACCAATTCGTGATACATAACCCTGAAAAATTAATTTAGAATTAAAATTTTTAATTATATTTAATGACATTGCTTGGTTAAACAACTAAACTGTAAAAATGACTGTGTCTGTCAATTTTATAAATAAATAAATCAATAATTGAAGAGTGAATGTGTCAAATGTTTTATGTGCCAAAAAAGTGAAAAATTGTTTTATTTCTGATTTATGTTCTATGTGCCAAAGGCCACCATCTTGTATGTGTTTCAAATGGCAATTAAATTTTTTACTTGTACTTAATTGCATTCATAGATGGTGTTCGATATGTAAGACATGTCCATGTTACCATTGTTTTTTGTGTTTTCTGAACAAATATGTTTTTGGCACATAGAACGTTTGACAGATTCACTCTTCAATTATATTAATAAGTTGTACCATTCAGGTTGTCGATTAAATAGAGCACTGCTAGGATGTATATAAACAGTTTGTCCATCTACTAGAGTACGATACCCTTCTTGAGGATCTTTTTTTGAAGCATTTCGGAAGAATCCAGAACATATGGCTTTTTGTACACGGGCTGTATTTTTTCCAGCCGATACAACATCTAATTTGTGTCTAAAGAAAAGATGCAAATTAAAAAAGAATAATAAGTTGAGGCTAGTATTTGGTAGTTATCATGATTGGCATATCAGTTACTTATAAATTTTGAAAAATATAACTTAAAATTCCTTAATCACTTCAAGATCTAATTAAAAAGTTAAAAATTACCTATCCATTATACCAAGCAGTTGTTTACGAACATCTTGAGCTCGTTTAAGAGTACGGATTTGAACAAAATTTTCATAACACCATGCATTACTAAATTTGTTATTTTTCCATGAATTGTACACAGCTAGCAATGTCAGATGATCTCCTTCAATTTGATTAAATTTTGCTTTTTTTTGATCAGCTAATGCTTGTTTGTCTTTAGGTCTATAGAAAACATTTTGTACAGAAAGCATAGATACTATAGTTAATATTTCTTCTGAACACTGTAGGTGAACTGACATAATTAACATTTTTGATAAGTTTGGTTCTAATGGAAATTCTGCCATCTAAAATTACAATAAGATAAATATGACAAAAAGAACTTCTTTAATCTAATACATACACGTCGTCCAAGTCTAGTAAGTAAACCTTCATCATCTAAAGCACTTAAAGAATGTAATGATTCTAAAGCCATTATTAAACTTTCTACTGGTGGAGCATCCATAAAATCAAAATGAAGTAAATCATTGATTCCCATGGTTTTTAATTGTAAGACCTTGTTAAAAAATAAAAGATGATATCTTAGATATTTATATAGAATAATTTAGATGAAGTGAAGTTTTATAAATCCATACCGTAGTAGCTAGATTGGTTCGTTGGATTTCTGGTACAGGAGTTGGTAACATTTCATCTCTGTAAGCTCTTTCAGTATATAATCTATAACATTTACCAGGACCTGTTCGACCAGCACGCCCAGCTCTTTGTTTTGCTTGAGCCTAAAATAATTTTGAAAAAGTTAGTTTTTTTCCGTACAATACTAATAAATAAATAAATTTAATGAGTAAATAAAAATTATTTAATTTCATATACCTGTGAAATAGGTGTAACAACCAATGAATCCATTCCAGTTTTAGAATTATATACTTTTTGTTTAACAAATCCTGGATCAACTACATAATAAATACCATCAATAGTCAGAGAGGTTTCAGCAATATTAGTAGCTATTACCACCTTAAATTAAATTAAAATATAATTATTGAAAATTTGTATTGAGTTAACAAAAAATACATATTAAAAATTATGGAGTTATTTACTATTTTTCTTTTAATAAAATTGTTGCCTTTGGATGTATAAAGAATAAAATTTAAATTCTGCTTTGATAATTACTAGTTTATCTAAGGAAGACTAGATGGCTTAGCAATACCCACAACACTTAAAAAAATATATTTATTTATGTACGAAAGTAATTTTAGGTAGAGAAAAAAAATGATCTCCCCCAATAATTTTATTCTAGTTGCGCTGATTATGAAAATATACAGTGCAGTATTAAAAAAGCAATGAAGGCAAAGATAGCAGCCATGCTAATACTAAAGAGACATTTACTTTTCTAGAACCTGGAGGTGCAGCTTCAAAAATTCTTGTTTGCATTTCACTAGGTAATGCAGAATATACAGGTAAAATAATTAATTCTGGAATATCAGGTCCTAGTGATTTCATTCTTTCATATAAAATTTCACAAGCTGTGTCAATTTCTTCTTGACCAGTCAAGAAAAGAAGTATATCTCCAGGTGGTTCACGTAAATGTATTTGCATTACAGTTATAAGAGATGCATCCAAATAATCAGTTTCTGGTTCTTTAGTGTAAAGTACTTCAACAGGAAATGTACGCCCAGGAATTGTGAATATAGGAGCTTCAAAGAAATATTGAGAAAATTTAACTGCATCTAGAGTGGCAGAAGTCACAATAAGTTTCAATTCTTTTCTTTTCGTAACTGCTTGTTTTAATAAGCCAAACAACACATCAGTATGAATGGTTCTTTCATGAGCTTCATCCAACATGACAACTGAATAATTTTTTAAGTCAAAATCTACTAAACACTCTCGCAGTAACATACCATCAGTCATGTATCTATAATAGAAGTATATGAATACTAAACACTTTAAATATAAAATGTAAAAATAAAAGTCATACTTTATGGCAGTTTCTGGACTTGTACAATCTTCAAAACGAATTGTATAACCAACTTCTTGACCTAATCTACAACCAAATTCTTCTGCAACTCTTTTTGCTACTGACATGGCTGCTACCCTCCTGGGTTGAGTACATCCAATTTTTCCTCTTGAAGTAAACCCAGCTTCAGCTAAATACTGAGTTATTTGAGTAGTTTTACCAGAACCAGTTTCTCCAATAACAATTAGAATTTGGTTATCAGTTACAGCCTGAAATATTAATAAATAAAAATATTTTTTTATATATTTTGTACTCATAGAAATTTTTTACCTTAATAAGTTCATCTTTTAATTTATAAATAGGTAAACTTTGTCGTTGTTCTAAAAGACTTAAATTTGTTTTCATACCAAATGAACTTTTTTTACCACCAATAACATGTTTTTTCCATTCTGGGACATCTTGGGCAGTCAACCCAATACCTCTCATGTTAGATGCAAGATGTCGACCTTCATCTAAAAAATTAATAGAGTTATAAAAATATAAAATTATAGCATAGTGGGGACATGACATAGTTGGGATAAGTATAAATGATATCTGACATTGATTAAAATCATTATTAAAAAAAACGATTTGATGCAAATCTGTAGCGTTTAATTTTAAAAAGAAATTGTTGTATTATTTCAAAAGCAACATGAACTCTTATTTCCTTAATTATATCCTGATCAAAAGTTCCATGATTTATAAAGTATAAGACATGAATTAATACATACTATAAAAATGAAATTTAGTATGAAATTGATATTCCAATCATTTAATTATGTAATTCTGATGGAAAAATCATAAAAAATTATAAATTAGCTGCATAATTTGTTACCACAATGAAAACGTGTATTAAAACTGTAAGTAAGTCAGGGTAAGTCAATGATTTTTTCTATCTATGGTGTTTTTCAGTTGACAATAAATTAATGACACATGCTTATAATCTTACTTTATCAATAAAATAAAACATAGACAAATTGTCTGAACAAATTTTCTTTTAAACTTATAGTATGCAACACAAGCTTTAATTTAAAATATGTTTAAATAACGTAGTATTTCCAACACATTTTGAAAAGTTAAGTTAAAAAGTTGCTATTTTGAATCCTGTTCATGGACAGCAAGAGGGTCAGTTTTTCAAAAAATATGTATACCTAGTTAAAGGAAAACACCTATGATAATTATAAAAATTATTTTGATTCATCTATTTAAAAAAAACATTTAAAAAGTGTCGAAATTTACCAAATTCAAAAATTGTAATTTTTTTGCTAATTTTCTCCATTTACGAAGAACAAGATAAATTAAAAAAAAAAATTTAAAGCTATTTCTTCAGGTAGTTGCAATTTGTGATTTTTTGACAAATTATTGATAAAAATCGGTCCAGTGAGAGCCAAGAAAAAGTGGTAACAGACAAAAAAACACAATATTAAACATAAAACCTTCTTAGCTTAGTATCAATACTAAAAAGGACTTACTATCTGGAAGAGGATCAATCCAGTTTTTAGTTACATTCTTAGGTACTGAATCTATTTCCTGTTCTCGTTGAAGCATTTTCTGTTCACGTCGTTCTTTAGATAATGCACTTTGCATCATAGCTGCTTGTGCAAGGGAACCATCAGGATTTTTAACAATACGAACCTGGTTAAAAAAAAAAACTGTACAACAAGATTGTGAAGTTTTGGAGCATTGAAACAATAAATAAGTATTTATTGTTCATAAATAAAAAAATTTCTGAATCAACTTATACAAGGACATTAGTATAGGATGATTAGTAACTTATGTTTATAAAATATTTTTTAAATTATATACTATAACATACTTATATTTTATCTTTACAAGTTATAAGTATTACATATTAAAAAAAATTGTTTAACTCAAATGCTAATTCTTCTTCTTTAAAATTATGTCAAATCAAATTTTTTAAGTGATACTTTAAATGTATGTTTATAAATTAAAATGATTTTAAGAAAAATATAGACTAATCAATATTAATTAAGGATTATTATTTTAGAACATATTAACATTTATAAATCTTATTAAATCACAAAAATATTTATTTAGGTAAAATGAATGAGACTTGAGCTTTATTTTAGACTAGTTTTAAAAAAAAATTTCAAAGAGTAATGATAAGTAATGATGTAATAATGTTAAAAAAAAAAGAGAGAGAAAATTATGTACATAAAGGCTATACCTTTATGTACATAATAATATAAATAAAATAAAAAAAAATTTCAAAATTGTCTTTTTTTGTTGTTGTAATTTGAAGAAATTGATTTAAAGTTTAAAATAAAAACGATTTTAAATCAAAATATAAACTTTAAATAAGGTTAATTAGTCATATACAAAAATTAAAATTAAAAAAAAAAAAAAAACTATTTAGTTTTTTCTGTATTTTTTTTTATGTATATATATATAAATATATACATATATTATTTTTTTTGTGAAATTTAAGTCAATATATATTTGATAAACATACGGGGCTAAGATCATGAAGATTACGTCCATGTCCTTGTAAAAATGGAGGCTCATCTTCAACAATTTCAATTTCAATATCTTGTTCTTCTTCTGTATTATCTTTAGGAAGAATACCAGTTTCTTCGTCAAAATCTGGAAGTTCACTTTTATCGATGCAGTTTGCAGATAACATCTAAAATTTTTTATAAAAATTACAAGTAATTTAACAAACATTATAATCTTCCAATTAACTTTTAATAATTTAACATTTGTAATGTAATTATTGAAATTTAAAACTTAAAATAAACTTGGGGCTTGGTGGACATACTAAATGTTGACAAAAGTATAATGTTAAGCCACACCTGCAGCCGCAGTGTAAGGAAGGGTAACTATATGTGCATTTTACGATGGCAAAAAGCACCATGTCCACAGTACAGAAGTTAACGGAAAACTACTGCACTAATCTTTTCCCTAGTAATACCAGTTCACCTTAAAGTATAAGGTACCCAACACCCAAAAAATGAGTCAGAATTAAAAAAAAAAAAATTATTTTTAATTTTTTGTAAAGATATATGAATAATAAGTGTTAACAAAAGGTTTAAATTTTATTTTTCTATTTAATAAATCAAAACACCGCAAAGGATTTTAAAGGACCATGGGAATGACAACCCTACAAACTTTAATCATGTAGTCGTAGTGGAAACACGCATCATAGATCATAAATCTAGTCGTTATCAATTTTTGGGATGGGCAGGCATGGACTATACAGGGTGATTTTTTTATCATAACCCACTCAATTACATGCAGAATAATAATAATTTAAAATTTTTTTTTTTG
>NW_026099572.1:46304439-46399563 GCF_025091365.1 Daktulosphaira vitifoliae | reverse complement strand
ATTTTGAAACTTTAAATGTTTATATCTAATAAGCTAATAAAGTTATATTAAAAATTCAAATGCCATTTACTATTAAATTAAAAACTCAAACATTTTATTAAATTAAAAATATGTGTTACCATTTAAAAAAACAAAGTTTACCCCCCTCCAAGGCATAAGGGATGAACTTAGAAAGTATTACATAGTTAAAAATTCAAGAATAATGTGTAACTAAAGATAATGAAAAAAAAAAAATGTCTAAATTATTATTATTCTGCAAGTAATTGAGTGGGTTATGATAAAAAAATCACCCTGTATACTTGCAACAGCAAATAGTTCCCCAACTGTCCATACTAAGTGAGAGAGATTTGTTAAGAAGATTGTATACTGAATGGTAAAGGTAACATTTAGGAATCTCTATGGCACCATGCACATCATAAAGTGTATAGTTTTACCACAATACCAAGCTCTGTTGTGATAAACCTTTTTAGTCTTTTTGCATAGATACAATGGATAAGCCATAAGATAGGATAATCTTTAAAAAATCAGGAACCCAATAAAGGAAAATAGTAAAAACAAGAATGAAAATAGTGTGGCGTCATAAAAAAATGTTTAATAATTTAAAACCTTAAGCTTGAAACGAAGCATCTTATAATGAACCATGTTAGTAATCGGACATTATTGATGTATTATACTAACTGTGGATCATTTTATAGAGAAATGTCAATTAGCTCAAATATAAATATTTAATTATTGAGTTTAAGTGTTGAATGGCTAACTGAAATACTTTGTAAACTAAACACCTTACACTTTGCTTAAAAACCAACTCTTATCATAAATTCAATATGGTGTGCACAATGGACCAAAACCAAACTCATGAGTGCTACCAAGTTCATGCCTACCGCCTAATAATTAAAATAAATTAAACTTTTAAATGAAAAAATAATTAGTTTTTTAAAGTTTTATTATAAACAAAATGAATTTCACAGTACAGAAAAACAAAACATTTTACTTACTTGTTTAATTTCCCATCGTTCGGGAGATGATATTTTATTTACCCGTTTTAAATTTGTCATTTCATCAGCATCCACAGTTTGTAATTCTAATAAAGAAGTAGGACGGTCAGGATTACGTCCTCCCATCATGTCTTCGTCATCACTATACATAAAATATTATAGTTCTTTAATATTACATTATTCTTACAAATTTATAACCAATCTTTAAAAAACATAACGTACTCCTCGCCTAGTTGTATCATGGGGTTTAAGTCTTCTCCTGTTTCTTGATCAACATCTTTCATTGACAAGGATATTTTCTGATTACCACTAATAGATAATACTTTAACCTGAAAATTACTCGTAAAAATAAATCAACTCAGAGGTTAGATTTTAAAAAATATTTATGTTACTATTGATGAAGTTTTTATAGCACAAAGTTTAAAGTTTTATTTGCATTTTTAGTGGATTCCTTTTTTAAAGACATTTTTAGAAGTTATTAGGATTATTTTGAAATACTTTAATGTCAATAATTCATGTCATGTAAATTTTTATGTTGCAGTTTTAATTATTACTAATACATACATTTTTTAATTTTTGATATTTTGAAATAATATAAAAATCTGATTAATTTATAAAAAAAAATTAATTTTTTTTCTTCAAAAAATCATTTAAGACATTTGATAGAAAATAAGATTTTGGACTATACAAGTTATAATAAAAATTGCTAAAACCCAAAATAATATTGACTCTTAGCTGTGCTAAATAGAATCATAAAAATACATTAAAAGTTTTCTTTCTTGTATAATATTCTATATAATATTAGCATATTTACACAATAAAACTAACCATGACTTTATCACCTCTAGAGACAACATCACTAACAGCTGTAACTCTGCCCTTTTGACGTAGTTGTGATATATGTACCAATCCTTGAGACTGACGGAATGTATCAAGTTGAACAAAACAGCCAAAGTCCACAATATTTAGTACTTTACCGGAATAAATTCTTCCCAATTCAGGGAATTTACTTTTGAGTTCAACTCTAAGATATAATTTTACTACATTAAATTCATAATATATGTAAAAAAAAAAAGTTATATTCACATACGCTTTATCATTCTTATGACCATCTCTACTTCTACTTCTTCTAGTGTTACGATGGTTATTTCTATCAGATCTATCACGATTGCGAGATCGATCTCTTTGTCTGTCTTTACTCCTATTTCTAGATCGGTCCTGACTTTTTTCTCTGTAATGTTTATCAAGACTTCTATTTCTATGTTTATTCCTACTTTTATCTCTATGTCTATTACGGCTACGATCTCTGTTTCTATCACGGCTACGATCTTTATTTTTATCATGATTTCTATTATTTTTTCTTTCTCGACTCTTACTTCTATGTTTAGAAGAATGTCTTTTACGTTTTCGATCACAGCTTCTAGACCGACTTCTTGATAATCGTTTAAAATCTGATGATTTTATAACATCAATTGTTGAATTTTGACCACTTAGTAGAACAGAAATAATATATTAATAAAATATAAATTTACTTAAATATCTTTTAACTATTCTCACTTTTTAATTGGAGCAAGGGCTTCTAGCTCAGCCATTGTATCACTAATTAGATTATTTTCTTTCTTACTATCATCATTAGGGATAGCTAAACCTGGAAATTTACAAGCCAATACATCAGTGTTGTCAGTTTTATTATTTAAGCTTTTCTCCGACTGTTTAGAAATAGAAGGTTGCATATGTTGTATTATACGAAGTAAATTGGCCACAAAAGAATCCTATTAAATAAACACACATTAATATTTTATTATGAATATGATTGATGCTGACATAATAAGAACTCACTGAAAATTCAGCACCATTTTTTATTAATGCTTTTCTAAAACTATCTATTGTTTCGTTTTTAAAAGCCAAATCTATAATAAATTCAGCTGAAAAATAATTACATAATATATTTTAAACAGTGTTTAGTAACATAATAAATTAAACAATAAAAAAAGAAATATAATTTACCTAAGTCTTTGTCGTTTAAGCCTAAATGGTTTTCTAATTCTGTACATATTTTTGATACTAATGACAAATGCTCTAATTTCTGTAATTCATCCATTATACGAAAATTTGTTAAAAATATCCAATTTTTGTATAAATTCAAACTTAAAATGAGTTTTGGATGTTTAACGTTTAATGAATGTTTATCAGATAAAATAACATCATAAGATAAAAATACAGGTCATCCAAATTTAAATTTATGTTTGATTATGTTGTCTTCTTGCTTATCAGTAGAATGAGAGATGTTGCTAAATAGTAATACAGTTTTCTGTCAATTATTAATCTTTCTCAAATTTTTATTTAATTTTATAGAATATCAATTACTTGTGTTTACTTGTTCATAAAATTTAGTATATTTTTGTTTTTTAATAGTAACCGATTTCTTGTTTTAATGTAATTTTAGTTAAGATAGTGTAATTGTAGTGTTGCACATTACTACATACAACATGATTATTATGTATATGTAGAGTTAATAGAATATTTTAGGATTTGGTAAGTATTTTGGTTAAAAATGTTATTAAAATAAAACAGTGAAGATATGGTTTAAAAAAAAATATTCTTAAATCATTTATTTTTAACTGGATTATCAGTCAATTAATAAAAATGGAATTTTAGTGATGTATAATTTTTATAAGTTTTATTTTCCTTTATCTTTCGTTTTTACTTTAATGAATTAGTTGTTTAATTCAATTCTTGTAACATTATTTATTTTTATTTTCTTTGACAATAATATAAAATTATGGTCCCAAATGAACCAATGACATTTCATAGTTAAAATAATTTTATTCTACTTAAATATAAGATAAAAAATTAAAAATTAATTTGTATTAAAATAATTAAAAATCAATAATTTTATAATATTTTATTAGTAAAATATTAAATTCCTGTGGGTGACAAACATTTTTATTAAATATATTTAGAAATATTTATTGAATATCCACTATTTTGACAAAAGCCTTATGATAAAACTTAAATATATTTGTAATAAAAACTCAAGTTTGTTTTAGAAAAATTGATTTCTTTAAAAATTAAAAAAATTTGAATAAACTTGAGTGTTTTTCAAAATGGTTAAAAAAATTGTACAGACTTTAAAAATATAATTTTTACATGTTGAAATATATTTTTGTTATGTTTTACTAAAATAAATCTTTCAAGTTTAATTATTAAAATTTATCACTTCTAAAATGTTTAAAATACCAACTATTAAATATTTCACATAGTTTGAATTTATTAATATTTAGAATTGTATACATGGTTTTGTGCAGTAATCTATTAAATAACTAACTTCAATAACTGAGAGACTACTACAATAAATTATTTGTTGAAATAATTTTAAATTGAAGTTAAGATTCACATTTTGGTTTTAATATCTTTTTGAATATTTTTTCCAAATTATTACACGGTGTGTTGAATTAAGAATTTTTTTTAAAGGATCTAAGTATAAACGACCCAGAATAAAATTTCTGGTCCGTTATTTCATAAAATTGAAAACAAATTGTCTTTGACTTAATATTTAACTATACATTGTGACAAATAAAGTGTATCTTGATTCAATACTGATAACACTGTTATAAGTAAAATGCTGAAATTTTATTTCAGTTTTGTTTTGTTTTGTGAAAAAAACTATTATTATACACATGAATAATATCTAATTGCTCATCTTGTTGTATTAATGATAAACATTTTATTTTATTTTTGTAACCTATTGACTCTTTAAAGATTTAATATAGATGAATTTATTGTGTGTTAGTGTAATGTTCATTAATATATAATAATGATGTAATTTGTGTAGAAAAATCACTTAACTGATATCTATTGTAAAGTACCAGTTATATAGTTTTCTGCAAGATTATTTACAAATTTATTGTGTTAAATGTATAAGTTAATTAAAATAAAAAAATCTATTTATTCTAACTAATAAAATTGAATGCTAATCATTTTGTGTTGAGGAATTTTCAAGTAAAATTAATAAGTATTCCTCATTTGAAACAGTGGCGCCATTATATTGATATATATAAAAAAAAAAAAAAGTAATTATAAAAAATGTCTGAAAAAAGTTTGATCAAAAAAATATTAGCTTTTTTAAATAATTTAAATAGTAATTTTTGGGAGAAAGCTAGTCTTCTAAAACACTAGTAGAAGCTAGTCTTTGGACTACTATGTCTAAAAGTAGTCCTTTTAAATCTTTCTGAAAGTAGCGCCTCTTAATATATTTTCTTAGATTTATTAGTGTTAAAACATAATTAATAAATCATCACCTTGATTTAATATCGTCTACCTAATATTAGGAAGTAATACTATTAAACTATTAATTTTGGAAAAATTAGAAATTGTTCAAATACTAATCAAATCTTGGATAAAACTTTATGTAAATATTGTCTTTTGTGTAAATGTAGGCAATGTTTATTTAGGGTATAATTTGGGGTACTGGTTTAATTTTTTGCGTCCTTCCCGTGAATTTTTAATCCGGTTTGAGAAACAATAAATAAAAAAAAGAGTTCAGAGATTCATATAGGGTTAATATTGACGTGGTGTCAACTTCGATACCATAATACTAGTTTTGAATTTTATGTTTTGTGTAGTGTTTTGATGATAATCGTAGATTATATCAAAGTTGACGATTAATTATCTTGTACCTATTATATTTTTTTTACTTATTATTGGAAGCACTTTATTTTACCTTTGCTTAAACAATTACTGTTCAAGACTTTGGAGTGATCACAAAGCAGTTTTCGTGGTGACTGCAGCATCTCGTTTTGTTAGCCTCACATGAAGTACACGTTATATTATTATATTAGTGATATTACATATATATATATATGTATATGCGTTATAGACCATAGTGTTGTGTAGATGCTGGCCATTTTATTTTATTTTTTTCGTGCTAAGCAAGAGTATATACACTGCCCCAGCAACGAAACTCTTTATCTATAAATAGACACCAGGCAACACGGTAGACTCCTCCGCCCCTTCCACCACGATCGTCTTGATTCCTGAACTTTTTGTGTCATACAAAAACAAATGACTCATTTTATGTTTGGCTCTGGCACATAGTTTATGGTCTTATTTTATTATCCAGCTTAACTGGAACGCCTTGTACACACTTAAAAAATCTTGTCAACATAAAGACAAAAACAACGGGTAGAATAGATTCAACAACTAAATAAGTTTGCCTCATATTTTTAAGATTTCAAATTTATTCTATTGGACTAGAGTTTTTCTAGGAAAAATTACTTAAAGGAACTTTGGTCACATTTTCATTTTAAGAACGATGAAATTAATTATTTTAATTTAACTTGAATGATAGACTTTTTATAAATATTTATATGACTAGCTGTCAAAAATCTAAATTGTTTAAATTATTTTTAATTTGAATTATTTAATTAAAAATATTGAAATAAAGATTAAATACAATTACGGTGTTATTTAAGCCTTAATAAAATTTGTTTGATTAGATTCCAAGACATTGAACTTTTTACAAATTTATTTTAGCTATACAGTATCAAAAATCCTTTTTTTTGTTTCAAGTATGATAAAGGGATAAAGTTACGAATGGGTAACATTACTACTTAATAAAATGCGTTGTTCGGTTTTAAATTTAACTTATATAAATACGCACCAAATTTTTATGAATAGAATAGAAATTAAAAAAATTATATTTATAGTCAAATTGATGATGTATTAAAAATATTTTCTAGATTATGATAATGATAATAATTCACATATTTGTGATAGACTTTAGTTTTTGGAGATTTCTGAACTCTGATAGATGCATAAAACTTATTTTTTTTTTATATTTCATAAATTTATTATTAGTAAGACACAGAACATTAATTACCAAAAAATATCTAAAAATAAACAAAAAATTTATATGTAGACTTCATAGGTATTATATTAAAATAAAAATAATAAAGAATAGTAAGGCTAGTTGTTACAGAGGGACAAGTTGTTACAATTTAGATATTTTAATTTTAAATTTTAATAGCACCATATTAATCATTTGATTTCATGAATAAATTAATGATTCAAATATTTTGTGAAAATATTGATCAAACATTACTAACATTAAAGTTTATGGAATAATAAAATTGTATATTTAATTTGTGTATATATTTAAAATTTTAATTTATAAAGCTGTTATTATAATATATATTTTACAATAAACATTATTTTTCTTTGCTATTTTTAAAATAATACATTAGAAAAATGTATGCTGTAAAAAAATCCCAACTAGTTATCATTATCCAACCTAATAACAAATAAAATTATCTTATATCGTTCAATTAATTATTTTATAGAACAAAATATTAAATGGATTTTGAATTACTAAAAAACAGAGGGTCATTTGAAAAAACGTCTACAGAAATAAGTAGAACCAACATCCTTAATTTTTCGTTTGAAGTAGTAAGGTAAGTAAATAATATAGGTCCTTATTATTTAGTAGTGATTTTGTAAAAATGTAATTATATTTTGTAGAATATGGTACATTTACAAAAAATATCGGTTTTAGTATTTGGATAATTAATAATCGAGTTGTGTGGGATATTAAATATAACAGAAGGTTTTAGGATAAGAGTAGGAGTGCACCAAAGTTCTGCTTTAAGCCCTTGTTTATTTTCTATAGTGATGGATGAAATTACTAGAGAAATACAAGGAGAGGTACCGTGGTGTATTTGTTCACTGACAATATGTGTTAATAGGAGAAAATAGGGAGGAAATTAATCAAAGACTAGAGGTTTGGAGATCAGCTCCTGAAGGAAAAGGATTAATAATAAGTAGAAGTAAGACATAGTGAGTAGATTACGAGTTTGACAAAGTAGAATACGAAGTAGGTGAAATGAGAAGATCAGTGACAATCAGCGATAGGGGAGGTGGAAAGTCTTAAGTACTTAGGATCAGTTGTGCAAAAGAACTGTTGTATTGACGAAGATGTTAGACACAGGGTTAAGTGTGGGTGGATAAAGTGGAGAAAAAAATCTGGTGTGCTACGTGATGATAGAATTCCAATGAGGCTGAATAGTAAGTTCTATAAGATTGTAGTAAGACCAGTTATGATTGGTATGGTTCAGAGTTGGGCGGTTGACAAAAGAATAGAGTAGAGAATCAGAGATGAGAACGCTTAGATGGATGAGTGTAGTGACTAAAAAAGGTAGAATAAGGAACGAACATATACAGGGAGTATAGATGTAGCGTCTACGTGGACAAGATGAGAGAAAATAGACTTAAATAGTTTGGTCATGTTATGAGGTAGAGGAAGACCAAAAAAGAGATGAAGGGATGTTATTGAATGCAATGAAGGACGACTGATGTGAACGTAGATGATGTAGGAGATCGTGTCAAGTAAAAGTTTAGGATAAAAGTGGCCGACCCCAAGTAGTTAGAATTAAGGACAGGAAAAATAAGAAGAAGTTGCGTAGAATATTAATGATTTATTTTGTTTTTCATTACCTTTAATTGGTGTAAAATGACTTAATTATTTTTTCTTAGAGTGTTAATTATCTGAAATAATGTAAAAATGGTCTATAATTAATATTTATTCATTTATATATATATATATATATATATATATATATATTACAAGAGTTGTAGCTGAAATATGCGTCATTTTTTTTAACAATATTGACTAATGTTTACAAGATTATTTGTCAATAAGTAACCGATAACTAATTATCTATGCTTTAATACTCTTGCTATTGTGTAATTACAGTATGCTCGAATTAAAACTTAGAGGAGATTTAAAGCAGTCTATTTTTATTTATTATAATTTAATACATTTTTGATAACTACTAAACCCACAAATATGATAAAACTTTTAATAAGTTGTTATTATATGTGTTCGTCTTTTTTTTTTTTGATTCTGTTTTTCAAAATTCATGGAACGTGGAATTTAGTATCTGTAGCATAAAAAAACAGACTGATTGTGAGGGGTGAAGAGATGAGAGCGACTGGTCGGCGTCTATCGTTTATTCCTATTCACACACAAAGTTAACTAGGATTTCGATGTTAAATAAATTAATATGCGGAAATCATTTAATTAAATATCTAACTATTTATATTTTTAATTACTAGTGTTATAATTCTTCATAAACTCTATCGTCGGATCTTGGATAGCTTTAGTAAGGCTTATAGTTGGCAGTTGGCACAATTTGTTTTTTGTCGTTTTTAATATTCCATTTCATTTCTAATAGCCTAAATTTAGATCAATGTTTAGCCTACACGTTTTTCTGTTTTTATTTTTTGTTTAAAAAAAAAACACGAATGAACAATTATTTCTCCTCTCTTCTTTACTTTTATGCAGTTTTTTCACATTATGCATTCATGCTTAATGATTGCGGCAGTACAAGTTTATTCGTCTGAGTTTGGAACTTGTATTCGTTTGTCACGAACTCGTAGTCGCCATAAACGCGTCATTTAAAAAATAAACGTGCACATCTTCGATGCCGAATAGTCTAATTGGCTGGGGTGAGTGATGTATGGGTAAAGTTTATGTAGGTCATTGTAGATATGTGATTTTTCAGTGAAGTAAAAGTTTGCTTATATGCTACCCATACATCTAGTTTCAACAATTATTAACTTGATGAATCCACAATAATGTATTCATGCGTGTGCCATATGTTCCTTAACGATAATTTTTAAAAAATAACATGTATATATATAAACAGGGTGATTCATTAAGAATAAGACACTCATTTTCTCGGTAACTATTGAAAATTTTTAATTTTTGGNTTAAAAAATAAACGTGCACATCTTCGATGCCGAATAGTCTAATTGGCTGGGGTGAGTGATGTATGGGTAAAGTTTATGTAGGTCATTGTAGATATGTGATTTTTCAGTGAAGTAAAAGTTTGCTTATATGCTACCCATACATCTAGTTTCAACAATTATTAACTTGATGAATCCACAATAATGTATTCATGCGTGTGCCATATGTTCCTTAACGATAATTTTTAAAAAATAACATGTATATATATATATATATACAGGGTGATTCATTAAGAATAAGACACTCATTTTCTCGGTAACTATTGAAAATTTTTAATTTTTGATAAGGAAAATATTGTTTAATTCAAAAAACTCTACAATAATATATAGTAAAATCATAATTTTTCTCATCCCTTCAATTATCTTGATTTTTCTTAATTGGGAACCCCTATTTTGAATGTGTTATTGTGATTTAAAATAAAAATATAAACAACTTTGCTTTTAGAATTTTTCTTCCCCATCAACCGTTCGTCTGTTACAGCTTGTTAATGTTAAATGATTTTGGACTATATTTCTATTATTTTACTGTTTTGAATACAGAAGTCACTATTTTTTATATAAACTAATTTTTATTGACCAAGATATGACATAATTATAATAGCAATAATTATTAACAACACACTAATAGAGAGATAATAATAATTGATTCAAATCGGGCCTTAACTATATTATTAATAGCACAGTCTATTGGTTTGTAAGACAAACTGTAGTACTGAAGAATCAATTTCTTTGAAAAACCCAACTCAATGCGTAATATAGTGACTCTTAATAATCGAATACTACGATAATGTTATCGTAATCATTGCTTACACAAAGTAATCTTTATTTTTATTGACCGATGCTTAATAAAAGTTGTAACGTAACCTCATAAACTGAATTAAGTTAAATTAGTTTATGTTACACCATAGAAAATGAGTGACTCCTGTATTCAAAGCAGTAAAATAATAGAAATTTAGTCCAAAACCATTTAACTTTAACAAGCTGTAACAGACGAACGGTTGATTAGAAAAAAAAATTATAAGAGCAAAGTTAGTTGCCCATATTTTTATTTTAAATANACTCAATGCGTAATATAGTGACTCTTAATAATCGAATACTACGATAATGTTATCGTAATCATTGCTTACACAAAGTAATCTTTATTTTTATTGACCGATGCTTAATAAAAGTTGTAACGTAACCTCATAAACTGAATTAAGTTTAATTAGTTTATGTTACACCATAGAAAATGATTGACTCCTGTATTCAAAGCAGTAAAATAATAATAGAAATTTAGTCCAAAACCATTTAACTTTAACAAGCTGTAACAGACGAACGGTTGATGAGAAAAAAAAATTATAAGAGCAAAGTTAGTTGCCCATATTTTTATTTTAAATCATAATAACACATTCAAAATAGGGGTTCCCATGTAAGAAAAATCAAGATAATGTTTTTTAACTTTTTAAAGGGATGAAAAAAATTATGTTTTTACTACATATTATTATAGAGTTTTTTTGTATCAAACAATATTTTCCTCACCAAAAATGAAAAATTTTTAATAGTTACCGAGAAAATGAGTGCCTTTTCCTTGATGAATATAAACCATGTAACATAATAGTTAATTTATTTATAAATCCTAAAATGATTTTTTTATCTAAACATTTCGAACATTGCAGCAAATCTTTTCTGTACCTAATTGGTAAAAAATATTGTAAAACTCTTTGACTCCGTTAAAGAATTTTTTCTTAAATTATAATTGTAGGGACTCAATGATGATGTAAATGCCATGCATAAATATCATATGCGTCGTTATGTTAAAAATAGTTGCCCAATAATTCAAACTTAATTGTTGCTAGCTCTATGCTGTTTGTTTTCAACACCTAAATAATTATTTTAAAAAAGAGCCAATTGATACATTCCTCAACGAGTCGGTGAGTAGAAAAATCGAAATATGAAGGAATTTTCAAATGTTTTCTTATAGAAGCTAACTCATTTAATATTAAATTATTATTTTGAATACATTTTTTTTCTATTAATATTATTTTATAGCCATAGAGAGATACATTAAAGAAATAGGATGCATGACCCGAGTTTTTGTACACATGCAGTTTAAAATAGACATTGAAAGTATTTTTTTTTGCGCATGTCGCTTCTCGTTTTTTTTTTTTTTGCTCACATCAAAGCTGTGTCAGTATGTATCTATGTATATGCATGTATGTGAGTGCATGACAATACATTTGAAAATATGGTCCGCGTCTTGATGCAGTTTACTAGGTCAGTGGTGTTATTTAAAGTGATTTGGTTGTCGGCATGTGGCAAAATATATGTTTGTATACGTTCGATAAGTCATTGGACTGAACAGAGAAAAAATGCGACAGCTGCTTTTATAATTTTTTAATTTAATCATCATTCATTTTATTTTTGAAACGGTATTTGTATATTTTCTGAAGTCAACAGTAAACTTTACTTACAAATAATTTTGCGTAGATGTATTTTTGCTATTTGATATCAAATAAATTGAATGTGATTAATTTAATTGATTTAAGTACCATTGGGTATAATACAATAATAAGCAAAGAGCGTAAGTTCATGTGCTAAAAAACAGTTATATATTTATATATTAACTTATGCCTTAAAAATCCTTAAATATGCTCTTAGAATACAGTCAAAACAATGGAAAAAATAGTAATACTCCAGTTAATAAAGAAATAGAATACGCTTTCTTATATTATTCATAATTTTTACGTAATATAGATCGACATATCCAATACGCAAAGCAGGTTCATTAAAAATAATTTGACTACTATTTTATTTTATGTTGTATTATCCGTACTAATATGTTGTTTTACAGTAAAACGCTTATCACCGATTACTTTTATCATAAAAATTTTATCATCCGTAAAAAAATTGTTTCGCGATACTAATTTACAAAACATTGAAGTCAACTCACATCAAACTATTTTCCTTTAGGTATTATAAGAAGTTAAAAAAAATTATTTATAATATATATTTTATGACCTCTTATAAGTTAAAACATCTTCTTTTAGACAAGAAATTTTAAGCGCTTCATTTAATTTACGTATAAAGTTTTAATTTTAATGTTAAAAAATATTTGTTCGTTAGTTTTAAGTTTATTGTGATTATAATAATTATTGTTAATATTAAATGAATTCTAAACATTTCAATTTTAGAATATTTTTAAAACCAATAGTTACATAGAAATCATTACTATGATTTCTATTGAAATTATTTATTATTATGTTAAAGAAACAAAAACAAAAATAGTGATTTAAACAAAATATTGAGTTTTTCTCATAAATTTAATGTAAATAGTAATTATAAATTTTCCTAACTGCGTATTAAGCTTAACAATACCATTTTTTTGATTCTCACAAAATTTTCATAATATTAGCTTCGATGCGAAGCTGAGAAGGTATTGGTTTTACTATGATGTGTTTTTTTTTTTGTGTTTGTTACANGAGAAGGTATTGGTTTTACTATGATGTGTTTTTTTTTTTGTGTCTGTTACCACTTTTTCTCAGCTCTCACCGAACGGATTTCTTTCAACGATACGTCAAAAGATCACAAATCGTATCTAGTCGAAGACATTACCCTTCAAAATTGAAAAAATTTAGCTCGTTTTCCGTAAATGGGGGAAATATTCCAAAAAAATTACAAATTTAAAAATCGCTAATTTTCGAAATTTTTTCAATTTTTTTTACTAAAAACTGCCGTAACTTTTTCAAAAATGAACATATGAATATAATTTATTTTTTTATAGATGCTTGATGTCTCTTCCTATCATTTGGTATATTTTTTTTATAAATCTGACTTTTTACCTGCCTACAGGAGGGGATTCAAAATGACAAATTTTTCACAAAAAATTGACTTTTTCAAAGTGTATGGATCCACACAATTTTTTTATGAGAAATAATATTTTTTAATAAACCCTTTTTCATTCGACATACTTTATCTTAATCGAGATATTAATAAGGAACCAGCAGATCATGTAGCTTTTGGAATAAAACACCAATGTTTTTAAAATTTAACACTATCTAAAGATTTGCATCGAAGCGTTTATTTTTGATAGTGATTTTAATCACTATCAGATATCAATATACTTGATCCAACTATGCCACGTTATCACTGTGCCGCGACCCCCCTGTGCTGGGTTTTTTATTTGATGATGCCAATTTCAAACTTAAAATTTGAGCTAAAAGTTATGGTAAAATTATCAAATTTATTTTATTATATTCTTTCATAGAAATCAACTTTAAAATACCAAAGAAATACGTTACAAATAACATTTTCCACGGATTATTTTTAACATATTGATGATCAAAATCAATAATGATTGAAAACAAATTTTTTTTAATATTATTTTTTTCATTTATATGTAAATACTCGATTTTTACTAATTAGTAATAATCTCAACAAAATTTGATAGAAAAAATCTAATCGCAAATTTTTAAACGGCGAAAAATGGGATTAGAAAAATATATTCTGGTCTATGATGAAAAGTTTTTATATTTCAGTGAATTTATTTATAAGTAAAAAAAAAAATTGGAAATGTATTGCATCAAGCCCTTTAAATTTTATACATATTTGTCATAGATGTTACGAAATATACAACTACTAGTTAATTATTTTTTATAGTTTCTGCGTAAAAATTACAAAATTATAATATCAATTTCATACTAAATTTAACTACTGTAATAAGTATTTATTCATATATTATACTCATAAATGAAAGGAATACTTATCAGAATATAATTAAGTTAAAACAAGTTGATGTTGCTTTTGAAATAATACAACAATTTCTTTTAAAAATCAAACACTATCTACAGATTTGCATCGAAGAGTTTTTTATGATAGTGATTTCAACAAATACTTGTTTTCAACTATGCCACGTCCGCACTATTCCGTGACCCCACCNAACTATGCCACGTCCGCACTATGCCGTGACCCCACCGTTCTACAGTTTTTTATTTTAAGTATTTAAATGTATTTTTAATTTAAGCATTGAAGCTTATAATTTTGATATTTTAAACCTAATTAAAAAAACTTTGCAGTGTATTATTTTTATGAAAATTTGAAGGTGATAAAAAATGCTAGCTTGTCACTTAGTCATTTTTATGTAGTGCTTGATACACATCGTTTACCGAACAATTTTAATTTTTTGATGTACGAGTATAAATTTTGTTCAAGCAAGGTTTATTTTTGTATCCGTTTTAATATGGGTCATCTTTATATTAATTAAAAGTTTAAAGATTTACATATTATTCATAGAACACATTTTTATTAGAATAAAATTTTTTTGTAAAATTTATATAAGTAATATTAAACAGTAAATATATTTATTAAGTTATAATTAAACCAAACATTTTTTCATTTCTATGAATCTGTGTAAAATTTGATGTAACTATTTGTCGATAAACTTCTAAAACGGTTATAAGGTTATAAATTGACGTAATCTCAAAAATATTAAAATAAAATATTCTTTAGTGTATTAATAGTTACAGTTTTTATTATATTTTTGTTTATTTTTATTAATTTCTCAAACTACTATTATTATTACTTTTAATCTCATCTTAATACGAATTTAATTTATTTATAATTATTACCACTTTAGTTACAAAGTTATTTGTAAAACGTCTTATTTAGAGACGTTTTTGGCTCTAGCCAATTTATTTTAAGTTTCCCTTTCGGCCATGAATTTGTTGACAATTTCTTTGTACCAAATATTTGAATAAAATTGATTACAAATTTTAGTTTGTATATAACTAACAATTTACATGTATCTGGTCATTACGAAATTAATTTATTTTAGTAGCTAACAATAACAATAATAATAATATAACTACTATTGTGTGAGTAAACACTCACCAATAGATGTCTACATCAGCAATATTTTACATCTCACTGTATAAATAGAATTACAATTTATAAAATTCAGCAGACAGCTTAAACACTTTTCTAATGTCTTCCAAACGCTTGAATTTTTTTTATATAAAATTGAAAACTTAGTATATGTTTGCTGTTTAATTTTTACGGTTTTTGCGTATTGTTGGTATATGTCCCACACGTTTATTATAAATTATAACTATTATTGTGTTGACAAAATATAACTAATGAGTTTCTTGAACAATATTAGAAAAATGCGTTATAAAACATACACTTGTGTCGTTTATAACTGTACATAAATATTGTCATGTTTACTGTAATGTATTACATATATTCAAAAAAAGCAAAGGAAAAATTCAATAATTATATTAAGGGAGGGTTTATTAGGCATTTTCTAAAAATCTATTCAAATTTCTTAGTACGGAAACTGTTGTTTAAACGTCTGTATTTTTTTAATTTGAACAAAATTTAAGTTCTTAAAATGTATTTTATTAATAAAAGAAAACCTGACAACTTTTCTACTTTAATTAATAGACCGTCAGATTCAAAACTTTTTAAATATTCATTATTTTAAATTATTCAATAAAGCGCTTTTTATGAGTAATGTTAATTACTGTCAAATTTCTATCTATTATACGGGATCCCCACTATGATGGGTCCCGACTGTACTTGGTTTTATATGTTTAATCTGATTGTATCAATTTCTATAAAATAAATTATAATTATGTTTTTAAAAACTCTTTTTTGATTACATTTTATCTGTATGTAATGAAAAGTAAGCAATTAAATTTATTCCGATTTATGAATATCGATAAATCATATTTATTAGTATTGTATAACGACTAATAAATAATGTTTACAGATTTATTGTAAAAAATAATATATATTTTTAAAAATTTACTCATAAAATAAATTTTAAGTGTTATGTATTATCTATAAATAGATAATATATTTTTAATTCGCGTGTGTTCTTAGCAGAGAAGGGTATTTCACTTCACTAAATAATAAGTTTGCTAGATTTTATATTTACACGAAAACATTTAAGTAAACATTTTTTTCATAAATTTGTAGTGTGCAAAAATATTTTAATTGAATAAGCGGAAATCAGTTATCTTGGAGGACTTATTCTCTCGGATATTATGTTAAACCCCAATTTTCTTCCACTCTAAAATATAATTTTGTTGGACCGTAATTATTATTAAAAATATTTTAAAAGTTATAAATTTTTGAGGAAATAATATCGCCAAGCTCCCACATCTGATTTCTGCCTATAATTAGTTGGCAATATTATATAACTTATTCATGCAAATGTATAGTATCTATACCGACAAATTACATGACATGAATGAAAATTGTAATTGCAGGAATTTCATGAGACTTGTATTGTTGTGTGATCAACAACAATATTATTTTTATATTCATTGCCAAAATTATTGTTGAATAGGACGCTAAAAGAATTTTCAAACTATTTCATATTGTCGTTTGGTTGTTTTTAACTTCGATGCGAAGCTAAGAAGGTATTAACTTTACTATGTATTTATTTTTTTGTTGTTTGTTACCACTTATTCTCAGTTGATCCGATTTTGATGACGTCAAAACATTACAAATCGTTTTCCGTAAATGAGTTAGTCTCTACATAATTACAATTTTTATAATCAGTAATATTCGTTTTTTTTTTTTTGTATTTCATAAGAATAACTAATATCTTGCTTAAATATTTAGCTAAATAACTTAAATATGTTATATTAAGTACTTATGATTTGAAATAAGCATATCAGCTTGATATGGCAGTGAAATATGGTATTCTAAAAAAAATTTAAGTTATACTTATTTATTTAAAGTTACTTAATTTGGGCTTATGTTAATTTCAACGTTTTACTATTCGATATTTTTAATATGCTGTATAATCGTAATATGAAATGTTAATCTTTTAATGACTTGGGAATACGTTTTATTAATTCTCTATAAATGTGAAATCCTTTCCAATGTGTGAATTATGATTTGAGTACGTGTAAGTACTTCAAATCTTTTTTGAAATATTAAAATCATATAGTGTAATTTGGTTTTAAAAATTGTGGAGTTAGAATAAAAATTCAGCAAAACTGAAATAAGAAAATGGACGTCCTGGAGGTAGAAAGGATGTAAAAAGCGTTAGAATAAATGACTTCTACCATTAAGTATATCGCTCTCCTCTTCTTTTTGCTAATCTCAGCTGGGCTGAGATCATGTATATCACTAGAATATACAAACTTATAGTTAGTTATATATATATGTTATAATAAGTTTATGTGTTTCGCCGTTTGTCCCGGACAAATGTTTGTTGTTTCATATGCCAGCAAATATGATTTGTGAGTCCAAAATGTTTAACGTCTATTTCTTTATATCGCCTTTTCCCCTATATTTTTTCAACTTCATTAACAAGAATCTCTAAAATAATTATAAGTAGTTAATTTATGACATGTAAAAATGTAAAGAATTTTTTTAATCCTATTAATACTGTGACAACCAATTTATGGAATAACATTTGATTTTTGACTATTCACTAGTATAATAAAAATTAACACTTCCACTTTGAATTTTCTTTATAATTCAAAAATGTCAGTAGATTTTCCTAAATTTCATCATTTTATTTTTATTTTTTCTTAAATATTCTATGCATAAGGTGACAAAATAAGATGTCTGTATAAATAAGTAATTTTAATCGGCTAAAGTGGTGTCATTTCGGTTTTTTTGACAGATAGAATTAAAGGAATGCTGTATGGCGTTAAACGATGTGTGTTTGCATGGCGCTTTACTTTTGACAACACATTGTATCCATAGGTATTGTATAGATATTTTAAGATTCTGCAAAAATAGCTCATGAAACAAAAATAAATTTTATTCAAAATAACTACGATGACTACTATGCTAAAACGATAAATTTTTATTTGCCATTTTTTAAGGAAGCCGATGATTAAAAAAAAAACAGTTATTTTCTAGTGTATAAAATCATTAATAACAGTTTGAAAAAATTGATTTCTATTTATTTATTAAAAGATCAGCGCCTTATATTTTTACAAACTCTTATGGTGATGTATTACTAAAATTTGATCAAATTTTCGTATATTTATTAAATGAACAGTTTACTATTAGTAGTGTTTTCCTATTTAATTTGATTAATTTACAAGAACATCAAACTAAAAATTATATGCCAAATTTCTATGTCTGCCCGTCAACCAAAATTTATGTTTCTTTGGTTTTGCCAAATGACCACAACGGTTAACCGTAAATAACTGAAAAAACCAATAAAAAAAAAATGTATATATATATATATATATATATAATAATCCGTCTGTACTCTTTTACTCCTACACAAGTTGAATGATATACTTTTAATCGGATCATTCTTTTACTTGGAATAATATATATTTTAATATAATTGACATAGAAAATTTAATAATTTTTATATTTTCATATTGTTTTTTTATCGAATATGATCGAAATATCCTTATTAGTATCTTAATTTTATATTTTTTTAAGAAGAAAATATCAAACGTGTCGGGAAACGTGTTGGCATTAGCTTTTTTTTTTTTATTAAATGTTTATAATAAGAATAAATTTAGTAGTTTTGATAAATTTATAGAAATATATTTTTCAATGTATTTTATTAATATTTAACTTTCCCTAAGACAGGATGATTTATATTTTCAGTTGTTATAAACTTATTTTTAGTGAAATTTTTGCAAAAACCCTTTTTATTTTAGAGTATACGCTGATTTGCGGCTGTGTACCTATCAATATAAATAGTACATAAGTATTATTTTTATAATGTTTACGTTAATTAAAAATATTGTTACACGCTGTATACCTGCGTATACTTTCCAAAACATCACACATATTCTTTAGTAAATTATTTGGTTGAGATTATTTAAAAGCCAGCAAAAAAATTATTGCTTTATGCCAACACTTAAAATGAATTAATACTGTTCATTCTAGTGTCAGTCGAGCATTTTTATCTCATTAAAATAATACATGTTCCTTGATCATTTCGTATGGTATAAACATTTTTATCTAATAATAATAATAATAATAATACTATGTGATAGAATGAAGTGCGTTAAAAGTGCCCACTAACATATTAAGAATTGATGATTATTAAAGTTTTAAATTGTCATGGAATGTTTAATGTCCATTTCCTATTTTTTTATATAGTAGCTATATACAATTAGTTTCTAGAAGCTTAATTATGTGTGTACATATTCAGTTAGCTAAAATTTTTCGCACGAATATTCAAACTATATTAAAATTTTATATTATTTATAGGTAATTATAATATGAGAAAGTTTTAAAAATAATATACTTTCAGGTAAATTAACGTAAGTACACAAATAAAATATTTCAGATGAGTAAATATATAAAATATAATTAGATATCATAATATCTAGTAATTGATAATTTTAATATTTTGAGAAATGTGTTGAAGTACTCCTTGAATGAAACATAATGATTAAAAAATTTTGGCACCAATTTAAATTTCAGTCAAATAACTGTATATCTTATAATTTATAGATCTTATAGAAAAGTTTTTATTATATATTTATATCTTAAAAATGTTTTTTAAAATTATGTATTAATATTTGTATCGCTATAGTAAGTACAAAAGTATTTTTATTAATCAATACGTGAGGTTACGGCCATTACATCCCGTTTCTTTTATTTATATATAAAAATTGAAATGCTTCAAGTATTATATATGTTTAATCCTATTATCAAATAATGAAATAAATATTATTATTATACGTATAAATAATAGTTAAATTACGTTAACGAGTTTGTATAAATATAATTTTTTTAAATCTCAATAAGGAGAAATTCTAACTGTAAATCAAGAATGTAATATACGTTAATTCGTGTGATATTTGTCACTTTACACATATTATAGTTTAACCACTACAGTATTTATGTTTTTTGTCGTCGAAATCATTATTAAAAAGGATAATTAAAATAGGCTATTGAAAAGTTGAACGACTGATCTCTGCGTCTCATAATTTTCGCCAAAATAACAAACAAAACGAGAAGTGGATGAGTCGTGTTATCTACAACATAGCTTTTTTTAGGGAGGTGTACGTCATAGTCTATCACTAATACGTCGGTGTTGCGGCAGATGTCGTGTGTGTAACGGGTTACATACAATTTGACCGGCCGGAGACTGGAGGAATTTTCATGTTGCTAGTTTCAAAAATAAAAACCGTAATAATCACCGTCGCCGGGTCTTGTTTTTTCGGTGGTGAAAAAAAAAATGTTCGTTACATGTGCCAATTTATGTGGGCGCATAGACCGTAAATGCACAGTAATTTGTTGTGCATGCGTGTTGTCACATACAACGAGGAGACGTTTCACGGCCCCTACAACAGCCATCATCAGTCCCATTATATAAAATTCCATTAGGGCGATTTCCCCACTACCGCAAACCACCCAATTTATCTGTTGGTTTTTTCTGTCTTTCGCCATCAATGTGTCACCATTATTTATTCTTTTAAATTATATTTTGGCTACAAGAGAGTTAGCAAACGTGTATAGTTTTTCGAAACCTGGTCGCAAATAACGCCCTTGCGCTTGGAATAAGAAACTAAAATGGCACAGTATGTCGCTAGATGTTTTAAAATTTTTCATTAACTCCCCTACAGTTTTTTTAGTGAGACTATTTTATACTCGTGAGATTCTGTTTCTGCGAGAGTTCTTTACTGATCACGGGGATGCATCCCTAACGGACTCAGTGACTCTTTTGCAGTATTCACTCGACTCTTCTGGGAGGATTAATGTTCAGGATTCAACATTATGTGTTTATTTATATTCTCCAGCGATTAATTTGTTTTTTCAAACGTTCGAATGATACGCGTTATTTCACAGCTGCCGTTCTCGTTGACAGTACACATTTCTTAAACTTTACACTCAACGAACTGTTACAGTCGTTATTATAAAAACAGGTTAATGAGGCGAAATGTTTTTCTTTCTATCCAACCCCCAGACAATAGGATGAATAACAATTTTTCATTGATATTTAGTAAAACATTTGTTTAACTAGTGAATAATTTATGTCGATTATCTTTTTTTATTTTTATTCTGTTTTGATAACAATTTTATCTCAACAAATATCGGCTAAAAATAATATGACTTCAACATTATTGTATTATCAGCTACCTATGATGTTATACACTAATGTTGTATGGGTTAAAAGTGATTTTTATTGCATTCCGAAAATGTCGACTCCAATGTATATTAACCGTTTAAGTGGCTTATTATGACATAATAATGTGATGTTATCATTGTTAGTTAGGTAATAAATTATATTGTTGTAGCTATGTAATTTAAATGGCTTCTCTACATTGACTTGTATATAAAGTTAGATGTAATAACAATAACCGTAGTTTCCTAATGCAGTTTACTGTTAAGATGACTTGAACACCAATATAATTTAATTGTATTGTATTGTTGTATTTACAATAACCTAATATTTGTACGTTGTATAGCAACATAATTGAAATTGAAGAGGTCAGTTTTATAAAAAAAAACATTTTTGGTTTTGTATTGTATTAAGTTAGATCACAATTACTTCTTTTTTTGATGGGCAACAAAATATCATTAGAGTTTGCTGATAACTCAGTCTTTTCCGGAAAAAAAATTACTATTCAAAATTAATGAGCGAAAGACTTAAGTCGTTTTATTTTTAGTTTTTTCTAGAACGGTACAACACGTCCCATTAAGTTCAGTGACCTTTTAAAACTTATTTATCAATCGCTGTCTGAAAATTTTACTCGGAGCATTTCTCTGTTTTAACCAAAAAACTGAACTTGTTAATATCTTTAATTTAAATTACTGTGTACTTGTGAATTTTGAAATCACGTTGTTAATTGTAAAATAAAAGTGTTCATATTGTATTTATTGTAAAATATCGAATACTCAAATGCCGAAAAACTTATAATCAATTATACTTTTAATTAGTTAAATGAATAAAGGGCAGCATGCACAATGGTCACAGCATACATGGTCTTTATAGGCGTGTCGAAGTAAACGATCATGACAATCGTGCTATTACTTAATATTTATTATTATTGGAGACTGTAGGTGGTTGTTAAAATAAATTTTTACAAGTATTTTCGAGTTAATGTCAATAATTGTCATTTAGAGAATACTGTAATAAAAACAGCGGAGTACAGTAATTGTTGTATGTAGTCTGCATCGTCAAACTTGTAAATACTCATAGCATAATAGTTAAGATATTTAGATCACACATAAAAAAAAAAAACTAATGGTACTTTAAAATTTACGATTGGCAAATGACCTACTGCTATTCTGTACTCTTCCTTAGATCGTCGAATTTTTCTTATTAACTATATATTTTTTTGACTTTCCGTTGACATCTACGCTTGCTGTCCAACTGCGGTCGCGAAAACTTCCAAGAAAAATGGCGAATTTTTTTTTAATTGGTTTACAGTTCAATGGACGTGTCTTTTTCATATTTTGCGGAACACACGCGACAAGAGTGTCATCAGGCTTCCTACGCTGGACGGGCGGATACCGAATTATAGGAGATGTAGAAAGTAGCTTGGTCTCTTGGCGATCATTTGGCAGTCGCGTGGCTTTTTTTTTTTTTTTGCTTGTTGTTAAATTTATAGATTCTGCACTGAATTAAAAAGCACGATCCTCTGTCCCCCACCTTAAGCCAATGAAACTTCGTGGGCGTTTTCTCCCGTTTTTATTTCATCTTCGTAATTCGGAAATTATTGCTATTACGCCCATGCGGATTGTCGCCCACTTCGATTAAAAAGTGGATCCGCACGTACACATGTACAAGTATTTTGTGTTATAATATACCCACAAGAAAGCATTTGGTCACATTGACGAACCAGTATTTCAAGCGCATCTCTTCGGACCTCCTCTCCGTCGGCAGTTATGAACCGCAAAAACAGATACAACGAAAAAAAAAATCACCAAAGAACATTATTTACTAAGCATAATCATCTGTGTACTATTTTGTTGTGGAACGGCCCACTTGTAATCGTACACCTCCAGTGCTACGGGGGTGGTTTATATTGTAATGTCGTTACGATATTGTAAAACTACCGAGTTATCAAAGATTTATTTCGACTGGAAAATTTGTTTGTTTATTTAATATGATTCGAAATATTGTAACTTATATTCGGTATAAGTTTTATGAGCAGTTGAATAATATGATGTATTATACACCGAATTAAAATTTTGATTTATTTATTAGACATATAAATATTGTGTAGTATCTCGTTAGGAATTACTCGTATTAGGAATGCGATAGGGAATTGTTTTCTTTAATTTCATAAGATAACGTATTTATTTTTATAATTTTAGATTATTAAGTTAATTAATATGTGGAATACACGGTGCTGACATCGCATTGCTACATGTGTTTAATTACAGCGGTTATTTTCTGATCTATAAAGCCATAAATAATTTGTGGGTGAGCACTTGGAATAGACGCGCGTGTTGGGTTTGAAATGCGAATATTTAAAATATGATAAATGTATTTTTCTATTTGACATATTTACAACAAATTCCGGATTGACGTTTACGATATTATTGTTTTGTTGTTTTAATTAAGCCATTTTTAACGGAGAATATCTGTAGATAAAACAATTTTCGAGTAAATATTAGCTCCTCGTTCAGCGACAACTACTATTAAATACCGAGGGACATGAAAATTTGTTCGTTTTCACAAATATTATTATCTAGGAATTTAAAAATGCGAAATTCCGATCAAATAAATGGACAATAACAGGAAAAAGTCCATTTGTTCGCTGATTCATGTAAACGTGTATAGATGACTAGCCGAGAACGCCACGACGTTGAATAATCGTGTTATTGTAAATATTTGCCAAACACCATTAAATTAACATTAATTTCGTGTTCTCCTTCTAAATATTAAATGGTTGTCAGCGTAGTTTTTGAGTCAAGATGATGAATTATATTAGTTTCGAGTTGAATAATTAGTATTTAAAAAAAATAACTCATTAAAATCAAGACCCAACATTGCGGTGTACCGGCACCAGTATGAATTTATATCTCATAGTGATGAACGATCATTAAACGATTCGATTATTTATAAAGAATGACAAAAACCTTTTTTTTTTTTTTTATTAAACAAAAATTTTAGACTATACTATCGAATACTAATTAAAGACCAATCGTCGAAACTTATTTACCTTTTTAATCATTAAATACATTTAAAGAGCTTTAATTTAGTACAAGATTCAATTTGTTAGGCACGCCGAAAATTTTCAAAAATTTAAAATAAATAATAATTTTTACGTAAAAATTGCGAATTTTCATACTAATCGTTGAAACTTTTTTTTTTACATTGTACATCACTTTAAAGCTTTAATGATATAAAGGTTAAAAGTTGTCAGACGTTACGGAATATTATCGAAGAGAACAAAATGTTCCATGGCGTAGGTGGCCTTGTTCAAACCCTTTCTGTACTTAAAAATCCATCGTTCTAATGGGAATATAAACCAAAATCGTGTACACATATATTTTAATTTAGTCGGATCAATAACAATGTATTTTAACTCTATAATTTCACAATTATAATATTATTTCACGTTAATATGTTCACAACTACTATGAATAATATAATTGCCATTAATTTCATAAATATACATGAGGCACGCCTTATAAGTTAAAAATGTTTCTCGACAAATTTATTCGCCATTAAAAAATAAGAAAATTTGAATTTGGTTAATTATTTATTAGCATATGCGATCGTTGTTTTCACCGAGAAAAACCCCATGTGGTCGCGTTAAGTCTTTTGCGAAAAGTCCTTGGTATGACAAACGGTTCAGTTAAATTTCAAGTTAAAGTACTAAAATGTGTGTAACTCGGTCACAGACGTTAATTAGTTTTTATTATATTTCTTTATAGTCGTCACAACATGATTATTTGGAGCCAGAACGTTTTTTTAAAATCGGCCGCCTGCACGTCGTTTTCAAGGAAATTTCGTTTGTTATGTTGTGGTGGCTGAACACATGCATTTTGTTGTATACTATTTTGTTTATTGATATTCGCGCTAAAAAATACACCGAGGCCGCCGTCGATCAATGAGTCGGAAGATTAACGTTGGCTGTTACTCGCCAAGAATGCAACTTTAACGATTCACACGCGTCTCCGCGCACATAAATCGTGTTATTTGTCGCCGTTTCCGATTAGTGGTCCTGGACTGGACTATTACAAGACCATTTCGAAAAATTGTAGAAAAAAAAAAAGTATAAATAACGGTCATACAGCAGCTATCGCGTACACCGCCTGGGCTGCTGCCCACACCTTAGCCATAAATCCGACGTCCTTTTCGTCGGATGTATCTAAATATACAGAAATAAATTTTAATAAATTGCGTGTAGAACAAACTGCAATAAATTACACATTGTCTTAATTATAAAATTCCGGTCACAATATTATTTTCAATCACTGGTGGCGGCGGTTCATTATATCAGTTGAACTTGCTCATTTTCCATCCGAAGTAGCCCGTACCGTTAAGTGACGGTTTCCTTCTTCGATTTCTCTCGTAATGACTTGACAGAGTTGATTTTTTGACAATTATTTTGCATGGTCCAAGGGTACCCCCTTATGAGTTGCTCCGGGGTCCTGGACAGCGGCCAAAGTATTCGGTCGTCACGTCCGACCGATGCCGAGCGTTGTCGACGTTCCCGGGACCACGCTCCTCGTTCGCCACCGTGGCATACGGTTCACAGGCGCCGTAAACGTTGTCCCTTCTCTGCTGTTAGCTCGTCTCGACAGGATCATCGCAAAATCTCGCCACCAAACCCTATTGCAATTGAAACTGTACTGGTCAAGTGATCGCGATTTCCACTTCGATTCTTGTGTCGCCTTGACGGATTTGTTTTTCTCGCCGAAACAAACAACGCTCGCCCGGCGTCTGATTATATCAATGGTCGTTGCTATTGTGGTCGCAGTCGCCCGTGGGAAGCCAAAGCTTCTGCCGCATCGCCGCCGACCAGACTTCTTCAGTCGACAGCTGTATTCGTCAGCGTCACCGGTTGTAGCGATTGGAATACCCTCCGAAGAAGTCTTAACGCATCGGCGACGGTGCAGCTGAGTAGTGTTCGTGAGATAAGACGGTAATGCGCGTGGTGATAGCCCAGTGCGCATCGTTGTGTTATGGGAGGAACGACGGGCGCGGAGGTCATCTCCCGTAAAGTCAGTGGGTCATTATGCCTGTCAGCAGCAGCACAGAGGTACCTGATGCTAAATGCTGTTGTAAACATTGTCAAGGTACAGGACTCAAAACCTACAGAAGTCTTTTAATCTAGTCTGTGTGCTGTGTGATTTTGTTTGTTGAAGTCTCTCCGTAATATTAATCACAAACCAAATTCCAGTGTTCAAAATAAATATCTATTTTTTATGTTTCCAAGCACTGCATGGTTGATATTTGTTTAAAAAATTTGAAATTTTTGTGCCGTCTGTTTATAAATTATCTAATATATATAAATATATCAAACAATACATTTTTACATAAAAAAGTACTAATGAATAATAAAGATTAAAATGGGTTAATTTGGATGTTTTTCAATAAAATTTTGAAGTTAATTAATATTTTGTTGTTTGTTTTTTCCTTTAAAACAAGAAATAACTGTATAAAATAGTCATCCTTACTATGTCAATATGACAATGCATAAGTCAGTTAATAGTTTTTGTTTCAATAACGTTTTGATGTCATCTACACATTAACTAATTTGCTGGTTTTAAATTTAGTTAACTAAAAATAATGTTTGAAAAAATAGACTTTTCGCGCGCATTTAACATTTAATTAAATTGTTACCTTATTTATTAAAAATATATGCAGTGTTCAGTAAGTAAGTTAACAAATCAATTGTTACAAACAAATTGAACAATAGAAACCCGTTTCCTTACTTATTAAATACTCTATAAATGCAATATTGTAAAAAATACTTTTAAAAAAAATTTAAGTAATTATTCAAAAACTTTCAAAAAAAAAATTTAAATACTTTTTAAAAGTATATCAATTCTACAAATACAAAAAAAAAAAAAAACATTAAATTTTAAAATATTTTATTTTAATCAAAAATTTGTTTATTGCTTTTAAAACAAAATTTTCTTGATTTATCAATTGTTGAATACTTGTTTGGTTTATATCTTATATCTTATAAGGGTGTCGACTTTTTAATTACAAACAGAAACGTAAACAAATTAAAAATTTAAATTATTGAAAAACTACTTGACAACTTTATATGTTTGTAACCTATATTTGTATATATTAACATATATATTTGTATCAACAACTATTAGTTATTTCTTTTAATATGGTCGTAGATTTGTACGTTTTATGATTTGTGAACTACTAAGCTAAGGAGGAGTTAAGATATTTTTAAAACGTGAAAATTAAATTAAAATTAGGTTTTGCCACCAGTTGATTCAAATAGCTTATAATGAAAAGCTTATAGTGTGCAGAGAGTCCGTTGAAAGGAGATTTCACTGTAGTTTCTATTATCGAATCGACTTGTTATTTAAGTAGAGTAAATGAATGGGATACATTTTTACTATTTATTAACTGTTCGCTATTATTTACTTATCGGTATTAGTTAAGTTCAATTTTTTTCCCAATACATCTTTGTATATCGTTAAAAATAAAATCTCAAGTGTATCGTTTGAATTATCCAATGTGACATATTCATTGTGATTATTGCCGTTCTAATATCAATAATAAGATAGTAAATGAACTTAACGGCCGGTTTGTTTGTATATGTAAACTTAAATTTGAGTTTTAGTCTAGTGTAATACAAATAACAGATTCTACCGAGTGGACTAGAGCGTATCCTTTTAATTACGAGTCTTAATCTACCGTTATGGTCGCACGCTTGCGTTTAATGAGATAAATAGTGGTTTTAAATCTTGTACTTTGTAGTAGACACAATACAATGTATAGTTAGTGCAAGCTAGTGTAGCGAAAACGGGAAAAGCCAATAGGTGTTGATGAGCTTTGTCGTTATTGGTATGTGTCGCAAGAACGTCCTTAGAAACGTTATTTGAGTACAAAATGTAAATTACTTGCTCAAGAGCTTCTATAAGTTGCGGTTAATTAATATGGGAAGTGTTTGGTTTTGGATAAATAATCGTGTTGCTCGTTTGTATTAGGAAAAAACTATTTTTTACAATGTTAACTCGACATTATTCCGTCTGTCATTAGTTTCAAGACTCGAAGGAGAGCCATATTAACATTGCCGTGCGTTTTATAACAGTATGGTTATTATTATTGTACTCGTCCGTTTGTTTTTATTTTCTCGCGTATAATATTATTTGAAAAGTAGTGTCCAATTCGGTGGCGACACACAGTAAGATTCATCAAATTCCCTTTGCGTGTACTCCATCAATGCTTCATCCACCTCAACCCGGAAGAAGTACAAGTGATATGACCCAGCTCGCGTCTAATTGCCTTAATGTTATTCACTTGATAATTACTCGTTCGAGAAACTAAACAAAAATACAATAGTCAATATTATAATAATAAATTCGGTCCATGTTATTTCTAATGGGTATCAGATATGTGGAGGAGGCGAATTAACGGCCGCCTATACAATATTATTATTATTATTATGTACGTATAGTAACGCGTGGGACGTTCCATTCAAGAAGTTTCGGGCAAACGCCGCGCATGGCTCGCCTATTATTTTCACAGCTGCGGTTGTCGCGAACGCCGCTCACTTACACGCCCAAACGCTTATGATCATTACACCGGTCATATTTACCTGTGGACTTTCCGGTGTGCGCGCACGAGTGTAATCGCGGCTTAGTGGTGTTTTTTCTCTATCCGCCGCCGCCGTCTGCAGTCGGACAAACGTCCTTGACACAGAGCGGATCCACCGGGCGAATCCAGAAATATCGCCGCCGTAGCCGATGATAACCCTCTCTCGGTCGACCGCACCTGAACGCACCACTGCGATGTACGACCCAGTTTTTTCTCTTCAACTGCGCCACAAATAGACTAATTTTTTTCAACCGGCCGGAAAAAATAACTTATTGTCGTTCGGCTCTCTTGATCTATCAGCTCATGGCTCGTTAAAGCTCAGTGCACGCAAATGGCTTGCCGCTGTTGTCGAATTTCCGCTGTGTAGTTATTAAAACAACACAAGAAACGACGGACAGAATCGTTTGTGGGTGGGTGGAAAAAGGATTGGCAAAAACAAAGTTTTTTAATCGGCGGGGGTGGAACGAGTAGATTAATGTGTTCCGTGTTTTCACTGTAAACTTTTTATGCTAGACGGTATCTTACAATGTTTTTACACGCCGGCCGAATAATTGAATTTTTGTCGAATTGTACTCTTTTCAGCGTTCATTCTTAATTTTTATCGTTTAAACATGAATTTATTTTTTATCAATAAAGTCATTAATGAGTCGAAATATTATTCAAACAGTGTTTACAATCTCGTAACAACATTTTATATGTTTTAATACGAATAACGTCTGTAATAAGTCTATTGTTCGCATTAATTTGATTGCATTTGCTGCGTAAAAGATTAGCAATCAATCGCCTATATTACAAATATTGTATTGTATATATTTTTTATGATCGCTTTTTATCCGTGTCTTATTAATTAGTTTAATCTACTAGTTTTCACGCGAACATTAGTTGCCTTAAATTCACTGAAAAACGTCAGTCGTTATCTATAACAACCGACTGCTTACTGTGAAATGAAATTCATTAAATAGAAAAATATTTCAAATTTTCTTTTATTTTATTGTGGAATTTTAAAACTACCACCTCATATTTATCACCCACGACAACAGCTGTCGCACTTGAATCACAACCGCGTGGGCCGGCAGTTGTTTTCGCTAAAAATTATGTTTTCGTCTAATGATTTAGTGTTGTACGTACACCCAACCGGAGTTTTTTAAGCCGAGTGTCTGTGGTGTGGAGACCTGACAGTTGAAATCTGTTTGTGCGCGAGGAAGAAAATGGCGGGCAAGGTGATAAAGGCGGCAGCAGCCGTAATGGGGTTATAATATAGCCGGGCACTAATTTAGAGCGTATTGGGTGGTTATTGGCACACAGCAGCGATTGACGCCGTTTTGTTGGCACCGGGCGGCCGGGCGGAATGAACGCTATTTTCGGTCTTAAAATACAAGTGCATACGGGACAGCCCGGAGGAGGAGGAATAACGACCGTAAGACAGCAGCTATGTCGAGTCGCGCTATGCCACATTGGCGGATTCGCCACAGCCGGTATTCAAAACCCACATAGCCGTTTGCCAACAAATGCCAATGCGAATTTGTCACGAACCAAGCGACGTCGTTGCCGCCAATCGGCGGCTAGGTACAGTCGGTGGATTGAAAACACAAGGGAATATAACTTATTCATAACAATGACGTGTCGTTTATTTTTATTGTGTACTTTATCGACCGCACTCTTAAAAAAACAATCTCCTGATGTAATGGAATGATTTCGACGTGTCCATTTGTATGAATCAGTAAAAAATAACAAATTGTTCTGTCGTCGATAAATTCAAATTGTTTTTATGAAGCATTTTCCTTGGCGCGGATCCGCCCGGCTGTGTTCACTTTGTTTGCGTTTCGAGGAATTCTCATGGATTTCGCTTGTAATTTTGTTTTTATTCCACAATCTATTGGCCGTCCGGTGAAACAATGGTAAATTCGTTTTTCAAGGAGATTAGATGTGCCGCGTGGGCTATTGCGAGTAATTGTGTTGAAAACCTAAATCCGTTTCTCAGAAGAGGAAAAAAATTCAGTCGTTGCCGGAGTGATAAACAGCCAATAACAATTATTATTTTTGCTCGCCCCGTTTTTGTTTGATCGTTTATTATCTGAGCTTGCTTTATCTCGCCGAACTGTGTATCATTGCACGTTGCCGGTTACAATAACGCCGTGCAATTGCTTAGGTTGCACTCGGCCATTGTATTTGTAACGCGCCAGGCATGTCTGTTGGCTGCTTATCAACATTTTCGAGATAGATTATTGCCGCCGCCGTTATTGTTATTATTATTATTATTGCAGTTTTTTCACTCTTTTAATTCGCACGCAAACGCGATTTCTAGAAAATTTCCATGACTGTTTGCCGCATCGAATAGTAATAAATTGGTCGCAGTAAATTTATTACATTGTTGTTTTTTGATAATGCAGAATCGGTTTGCTTATTCGCGTTGTTGTTGTTGTTGGGAAATGGAGCGTTTTTAAAAATTATTTTTTTTTAATCCGACGTTCCAAATATTTTCAAGTATATATTTTTAAATAATACTACCCATGAGTGATTTCAAGTACCGGGAGATACTGTGCAGACTTTTTGTGTTATTACGTTCTCCAGATCACTGTGGTTCATTGACGAGCAGCAGGAATCGTGTACGATCCTTACCTCTTGAAAATTGCGAATAACCAGGACCGATAACGTTATTGTTGTGATTATATTCTAAATAAATAATAAGCTCTGTTATTCCTTTGATTTATTTAAAATCTGTCGTCGCTCCGGCGTCTTTTTTTCGAATTCCCAAGTTTGGATTAGCAATTGGTTTCGCTATAAAGTGCTCCACAGACCTGTCTCGCGATTAAATAGACACGGCTCGGATGAAGTAAAGACCGCCGAATTGTGCGTATCGGGCCAGATTTCAGCTTTAGTCGTACTATTTATACTTCCGGAAATCTAGTAAATCCGCATAGGCCCTATGAGAAGTATTCCGGTCATGCGACACCGGCGTGTATGATTGATTCGTTTTTATCTGACAAGCGTTATCAGTCACAGTGTAGTTGGCAAATGCGTTGGCTGTGGGCCGTCGGTCGATTAATTTATCACTCGTGTGATCGCCGCCGACAGGCCGCGTTATTATCAGGAAGTCGGAAGGTTGGGTTTTTTTATCAATCGTATTTTTGCACCACAATCTAGTGCAGAGACCGTGTGGCGTCTTTGTCATTGCTAAAAAACGGCATGTTGTTTTGACGATGGCGGAGGAAAACTGGACGATTATGTCATTCGTGTATGAATAGATTTTCCGTTTTTACACTTAGAAAAACAAAACTGTAGTTATAAATTTCGGTTTATAACGCGCCCACGCGCGACGACCGACAAAGTCTCGCGCTCTTCCCACTCGGATTAGCTTGTGTTTCTCGTATAGGCCCGTTTAATAAGCGTAAATAGCTCAGAAACGTCTGTCGAATGACGGGGAAGCAATTTCATCTGCGGGTGTTTACGTGTTCGTATATCATTGGCACCGTCCGTTTGTTGTCGTCCCGTTATTATTATTGTGTTTTTATCGCGATCCTCGTAACTCGTGTCTTGTAAATCTTTATAATTAATTTGTTTTCGAATTTGGGGAAACGAGCAGCAACACAAGATCGCAGGCACGTACACCACCGTCCCGCTTGTGTCGGGTCAATCGCTCCCCTTACCAATTTACACAATGACACATTGACCTCTAAAAAAAATGTTTTTGTTTGTTTAGTAACTGAGTAAAACGTATTGACGATCGACTGTTGTGGTTATTATTAGTGTTGAATAAAACGTGGCGTGCCGTTCCCACTCGTTCCGTAGGATAGGCGTACAGATATTTGCCGTCGTTTTATTTTTTTCGTAAAGCTTCATTGACCTAATAAACGGGATAGTTGTTTTTGTCCAAAAAAGTCGCCGGCTCGGTGAAAGTCGACTAAGCCTATTACGCGTCGGCTATTGTTCGAGTCTTCTCGAAACGTCGTAGATCAATTATTGCTAATCGTGTGCTCTCAACACTGGAAACTAAAACACCGCGAGCAATATGGTTTTTTGCGCGTGCCACGCTGTCGAGATTACTTTGGGAACAATAAACGAATAAATATTTATTGACGAATAAACGGCAGTTACTATTCAAAACTCGCAAACTTCATTGTTTCTCTTTTGCACGCATTAATTGTTTATGTAATCGTTTGGCTAAATCATTGGCGTCGTAGTCGTCTGCTGCAACCACACACTTAAAACGCAAACAATAATTACAAGTGCAAATTTAGTCGTATACGGTCATCGTGTATTGTGTACGCATGCCACACTTATATTTTATGTGTTTCCTATGGATGCAGTTTAATTTCTCTATATACGATTAATTAATTTTTTTTTTTTTTGCGCTAATAAAACGATTTCTTAACGATATTTTTATTCATTTTATACATAATTGAGTTGATGTTTAATAGTTTTTTTTTTTTCTGAGACTTCTGCCCTTGAGAGTTGCACACATGTTCGAAACAAAACAAGATAATTTTTTATCTTAACGCGTCACTCATCACCTTGCCGACCGAACTTTTTAATCGGGTTTTCAACGGTGTGCTCTTAGCAGTGGCAAAACGTCCTATATGATTTTTCACAATATGTTAACTCAATGATCATTTTTACACGATGACGTAGTGTCTAATGAGACCGTTTGCGATTCAAACCATATGGTCCAAAAATTAGAAAAAATAAAATAAATAGAAGTGTTACAACACAAGCGTCGAGTGATTTCAAATATAAATGTAATTATTCAAATATTCGACGGCAAAATACAAATCCGTCTTTCTTATTTTGTACCTTCCGCCGGTAGTTTTTCACTGATCGGCTCGTTAATGCCCAACGTGTGTTCGACTGTCCAGAGGTTCGTGTTATGATCTGCCGCCTTTGGGTATCGCACACGGAATTATTGATAGTTAATCGCTATGTCTGATACGCGTTGCGAACATAATAACGCAGCACTCAAACATCACTACCTGAGACAAACGGCTGTTTTCTATTAATTGTATTTTCTCGGTGCTGTCGAAGGACGGCCGCCCGTTTAGTGAACGTTTAATGTTATTGCTTTTCTTCTCCGCGACTGGAGTGATCATAACAATTATAATAATGACGGTAACAACGATGTGCTCCGTTCCGGCAATGTCCATTAATTTCGCCGTCCGTAACGTAGGCACAGCGTTGTTAACATAATTTCGCCCTAAAGAACTGTACTGGCTATCATTGGTCGTGCACGCGAAATAGCCGCCGCCGCCGCTTATTTAGTGTGGCCGTTATAGTTACGTTGAACGAGCTCTCAGCGTCCTCGTAATAGTTATGACGTCATCCTCCGGGTGGCCATACCATATGGCGTACACTTTTTTGCGGACCGACAACCGTCCACAATTGTAGCCACGCCTGTGACACCTGACCGTTGTCGACTAGACCGGATGCCAATGGTCGTGGCACTCCACTAGAAATGCACACCCTGTTAACACAATTTGCAACACATGCCACCCTTATGATATCTTATTAATAGCACCTGCCATTTTATTTGTCGTCTGTGACGACGGCCTCGGTAGAAAATAAAATGAAAATTAACTCAAATGTGTCCTTAACGTTTTGCCGAGTTTTTTATACATTTTTCATCTTTCTGGCGCCGTTGTTCTTTTGAAGTTTTGGTTCAAGTTATTACACTATGGTCATTACCGCTGACCGTGAAAAAGTTTTCACCACGACGGTAATCTCGAAAAAATGTTTGTCATCTCAGAGAAAAGTTCTTGTAGCCTTAAAAAATTGGACGACAATTAGGTTAAGTCGTGCGTCAGAAAGTTTCGGCGCTGTCCAGGTGTTCTATCGCACCGGCCAAATTTCACCGTTATTACTACTATTATTGTTATTTGGCAAATGATGCGAAATTCGCTGTATGACACATGGGTCGTTCTATTGAAGTCCGACTTGACAATTCTTTAGAAGTGTGCACTTGATGTGTATTTACTCGTTACGCAATAATCGGCGAAATAAATATATACTTCCTATCGACTTTGCGTGACAATTTTTGCGTTCACGGCGCTTGTCCCCCTACCCAGCCAGCCTAGCCCCCTCGAGTTACCGGCGGCGGTGGCGACGGCGAGGCTTCGATGTAGAGTGGGATTCGCCAACCGGTTGCCGCCTGACGTTGCGGCGCAAACCACCGATGAACTTGCAACCAATTGACCACGGTAACGACACAATACACCGACGGTGCACTTTCGTCGATTCAGTCGCACGCTGTACTACCGAACAGTTATCGCTGTCGTCTTCGCTGTCCGTCGCGTGGTGGTGTCTGTGCGCGGAACTGTTTGTCATTTAATTTTACGCGCTTGTGTATTTGCCGGGTGTCCATCCTCCCAAACTGATTGGATTACACAAGATTCTGCACAGTCGCAGCGGTCGCCGGCGCCTTTGCATTTATCGCACCCAAAGTCGCCGCAATGTCTGCAGCCGTGCACTATTCAAAAGTACAGTTGCTCTTTTCCTATATTAACCAATTGCCTGAGGCAAATTTATTTTAATTGCGAAATTAACTCTTTTTTAATTACTGAATAACATTTCTATTCATAGTTACAAAAAAGTTGTCGTTTGTCTGTTGATTATATACGTTTTGAGTACTTTTGACAATGATAGCGAAACTTTAAATAATAGAAATATTTACTTCTTAAACTCTAAAGTCATACCTAAACGCTGTAGTTTTAGTATGGAAGCTAAAAGGATTTATCCTAAATAGTATTAAAATGTTCCTTGACAAAATAATTCCTACATTAATTATTTTCGAATAAAACGAGAGTTTCATTTGGGTCATTTCAACAAAAAATGATTTGCCTACTAAAATTTTACACTTTGGCTAAAGCTCTGGCTTTATTTTTTTGTTTGCACTTTGCTAAGTTTAAAACGCTTTCGCTGTGAACTTTTATGTTTTATGTCTATAATTAAAGAGCGCTATATGTAACAGATTTTACGATGATTTTTAAAATGTATATGCACTTGGATTATAAAGTTCATAATAATAAAAACAATTTTCAAAAATCATAATAATGTTCAAAATAAGGCTTCAGTTCTTCTAAGCCCTGTGCGCATTTCGGTGCGATGACATTTGCGTTTGACAAGTGCTGCCAAAAAATAAAATTTTTGAAGCCCTAAAGCTTGAGTAGATAATTACTTTTGACGGGTCACTTTAATGCGATAACTCGAAAGGATTACTATAATACGCATTATATTAAAGAAGTTTTCATGAGATTATCTAATTGTCACATCATAGCTGTCATTGGCCATTAACGCCAGTTTTTTTCTCTTGGTTTACTTTCATATGGACTTATCTATAGATCTCTACTCCTTAAAACGTATATTATTCACATTTAGTTTTTAGTGCATCAAATTTCAAAAACCCATATGGTTACATCACCTTATGGACAGTACTGACTCGACTGAATTAAATTTTAATTCTCGTGTTGTTTACTAAGTTTTACATCGCGTCATTAGGTTTCGACGTCAATTAATTTAAAAAATATAGCCGGTGCTATTTGATTATGTTGAACATTTTTAAGGGTTACTTCCCGACGACTTCAATCGCCATGCTTAGAAGAGTCCCGTGAATATTTTCCTTTGATTCCTTTGAATTTTTAACATTTTTCGCGAACAGGTGTTCGACCGCATTACTGCGCATACTTAATAATAATGTTATTGTTTATCGGTCGTGTGTTGTTTTTCACGTGTATGGAGAAGCGGCTTTCACCATGGCCGCTGCCACGGCTGTCCAAGGCCTCGTCTGGTTGTCTGTCATTCGGGCAAGGCTATTTATCAGTACATAGCTGTATTATAATAGTAAGAGATCGCCTCGAGATGTAGGTGTTTCGTCCGGCCGATGCAGTTCTAAATTTCTAATTACAGGTTAATTATTGAGCCGTACAGTAGCACATGGTCGTCAAACTGTACTGTACGATGTGTTTGAAAATTAGCAAAACCTTAGGCCGTTAAACGATGTTGTCGAATTTTCTCAACGGATTTTCCGGCATCCGACTGACGCCTTTGGTTTGTTGTTTAGCGTTAGTGTGTGGGCACAATACGTTGCTACGATCGATTCAAACACCTGTTGACGCCCACGTCCTAATCTTGCACGGGAAACACTTACCATCGACACTGACCGTATCATTCGCAGATCTCCTTGCGCTCTACTGATCTAAAATTAATAGTAATCACCATTGCTTGGCTTTTACATCCGCTGTAAAGAGCATACGACTTGATCATTCGCGATTGCCATTAGATACTTACCAGGTGTAAATTGTGCACATCTATATATTTTAATTGATTTAACTCCTAAACCAACCGATCGTTTTCTTCGGCCTTAATTTTTACTGTTAAATTTTCTCAATTATCGCTGCTATTATGTCGACCGTCCATTTAAGACACATTTTGTGTTTAATCTCTTCCTTTCACTACATACGTGCTAATTTTTGAATATCATTAACTGATTATGAGGTTTTTACATATTAGTTAATTTAAATGTTTGCATTGTTTATTCAGATAACAATTCGTTAGGTCCAGTGACAGATTTACTCATTGTTGTTTCAACAGATTTTGCAAAAAAAAAAAATTTTATCTTGTTTTAACATATTTACTACGACATATTTTTTTTCAATTTAAATTAATAGTTATTACTGTAAACGATTGCTGTGTTTGTGCAATGAAAATAACTGAGATTACCTTGATGACACCGAGTGAAAACAGTAGGCCACATTAACAATACTTAATAATAAAAAAAAAAAAAATTGCCATTTTTTTACCAGTTCCCTTTTTCTCATTTATAAAACACGATAGTAATAATTTATCGACCGAGAAAAAAAAACATGACGTATTTAACTGGACTCTGTTGACAAGATACAATAAATGCATTAAACATATAAGTATAGAATATAATTATCATTATTCTATCGTCCTTGTTGACACGGTGTGCGTGTGTACGGTTAGACTTTCAATTTGCTCTTTTCGACTGAAACGTTTTACACATGGGTTTTGTTTTGGTAGACATCTGATTGCCAACGATTCGTTAAGTCTTTTCGGCTTTGGAATTTGTCATTTTTGTTGTAACATAAAACAAAACGAGAGATTGATAAACGAAAGCTACTCGCCGGTCGTCTTTGCCGTTTTTAATCGTTTTCCTCATCAAAATGCCCAAAAGACTTTTCGTATGTTGAATTACAATTTTTTACGATTATCTTACGTAGCCATCTGTGTTCGCCATGTGTACGAGTTGCATAATGACCCAGTGTACCTATTACACGATTACAGGCACATACATCTGTCCCGTTCTCTATCTCACTTTTGTCTAGTACGTTTAAGGAGCTCATTTCTAAACACTCATCGCAATTAATTAAATCAGTTCACACCGTTTCGATTGTATCTCCCGGAATATGTTCGATTTTCTCTGGGGCAAAGACCAGCTGCGCGCATACGTCCGTCTTGATATCCAATATTAGTTTCCCAGACCTCGACCATGTCCGGCGTGTTTTCGATTATTTACGTCGACCGATTTCAATTATGTATGAACGTATCAAGTACAACCGAGCAAACATTTAATGGGTTTATGTCAAACAGAGTAGGCGAATCTTAGACTCGTGGGCGTCGCGAATAGCTGCCGCCGGTCGCCCACCAACCCCATACCTGTGCTTGCAACAATAGTGCTCGCGTCAGTCTCATTACTTTATTATTGTTGTGTATTAATTCACTATGATCTACTCTGTTTTATATTTGAAAAATAAACGTCTGCATTATTAACGTGACCTTCCTTTAGATTTCGTAATCCAATTAGAATCTATAACTTGAATCGCGCACAATCAATTTATACGCAAACGTTTTACTTTTTTACTGTGCATTCATGTGACATTTGTTTTATGTTTAGATCGCGGCCGCGGTGAGCTGTTCTGGAAGATTCAGCTCGACCAAGACCTGGTGGACACGATATCATCAATTTACCCCGAGTGGTTCCGCCAACAGCAGCAGCAGCAACACGCCAACGCATTGACCATGCACAACAGTAATCCTCAGCCGTCTCCGCCCTCAGCAGAGGTGGACGATTCTCCACTGCAAAAATCTATGGACAAGAACAAAGAGTGTGAGTTCATTATGTGTAACATCAATTTTTGTTCCTTAGGTGGGTTACTGTGTCTGACGTGGCTTGAAAAAAATCGTTAAGCTCATAAGTGTACTGTAAAGCGTATGCCCTACTCAGACTTGTGCATTATTAATTATTGATCGACAAGAACATCCACTTTCAATCGTATGAAGTATATGTTCTTATGATTCACACGACCGTGACACACAGAACATCTATAAAACTCGTGTAACGACACTTTTTTTATATACCTGTTTTTTTACTTGATTATAAAACGATTAATATCGAAAAAATCAGCCTTCATGCGCGAGCCTTTCTCTGTCGCCAATTGTTTGCGTACGCTTTCGTTTGGCGAATCATTCGTCATAATCTGTACAATTCAACACGAGACAATGCCTTTTTTTTTTATGAGTCTCAACCAACCGCATAAGTATGGTACATTTTTGCAGCACCTGTGCCCTCCGACCCTCGTCGAAACAACCGCTTTTGTTACTAAACGTTCGGTTGCGCAATAAACGCTCAACAGCACACGTAACGATCATTACTAGAAATGTTCAAATTTTTAATCCCCCGCCATTGTATGAAATCATCTGAATCTAACTCATCTGCATAATTTCTCTGATATAATTTTCACCAAAACACATTTGCGTCCGATAACTTTCATAAATTTGAAATACTCTTGTACTGGAATATATTACAAATATATTAATTTGATGGACGGGTGGGCAGGGGACAGATGACTATGTAGCACGTGCGCCACTCGGGTTAAACAATACGTGAATAGAATTAATAGGCTTTTGCTTGTTTTATTAGGTGGCGTCCGACAAATTACATTGTTTTTGTCACGAACACAAAGATTCGGTAGAAAATTAACCGGAAAAAATAACTTAATAACATATTAACAACCGCTGGAATTCGGTTCGGTAACTCGTCCGTTACGGCGGCACTTGTACTGTTGCCAAAAGCTCAAAAGAGATCTTGTACATCCCGGCAAAAGGCGGTGGCCTATTAACCGCGGAGATTAATAATATTTTTTATTTTTTCTATACTAGTGACAACAATATGTAATCTCCACAGCGGCAAACAGCTGTCGCCGCCCGTTTAAAATATTCTTAATGTTATCTGTTTGAATATATTGTAATGTCTCGCTGCTAATTGTCGGCCTAGAGAAAAACCGACCGGAGTGCCAGTTTTTCTCTCTGGAGGTTGACATGTCGATGACCCAAATAAACAACACAACCGAGGCAACGACTTCCTGAATAAAAATAAAGGCGACGGTGGGCCATAACGTCGTTGTTATGACGATGTAGTGGCGCGCCATTAGGCCTAAAAGTTTATAGTCGATTTTGTCTTCCCTAGCGCCATGCTGGAAAGTATTCGGACGAGATAGCAAAAATAAACCGATCCCGGCGCCGCTTCCAAAACATTATACGGCGAAGGGTTATAATAAGTAAGGTAGGTTACTGATCTTCACACATAATGCCCGTTCCATTTATAAGACAACATATCTTACAGTGGCCAACTTGGTTCTTAACATTAATCACATTTCCAGAATATGTTTAATCAGCCGTCTTTAGAACAACGTCGCCACCACGCTGAAGTCATATAAATTATGACAAAAATGCATAAACCCTTGTTCTTAATTTGGAACATCAAAATGTATGTTTTTTATTGCTTATAAAATTTTAATGCGATGAGCATTTGAAAATGTTGGTATTTCGGGATAAGTTTCTTTGGTACAAGAATTATCTGGATGAGTTTCTTACTTACAAGAAGTGAAACGACCATTTGTAATCCAAAGAAACAAAGGTCTGTTTGTCGATGAGCAGTTCGCACAGTTACAGGAAGACTGTTGTGTCAGATGCGTGCGCTGATCAAAATTGTATTTGTGTCACGAAGAAAACAATCGAATCATCCTACGATAACTTATGAGATACGGCTTCATTAAAAACGACCTTCGATAAACTCGGATTGTAACACCTTTTTTACGAGATCCGTATCGGCGCCTGTAGACCTCCTGGGTGAGACTTGCTGTCACTAGCACATACCGTCAACCTTATTAGTTTATTCAACGTCACACCTTGTCTAATGTGGCTACCGTTGCTAGTTTAATTTAGAGATGACTTCGATTCAATTACTATTTTTATATTACTGTTATTATTACGTTCGGCTCATTACTGTTTTACTAGCCTTTTCAAGATTTTGTTACTCAACATAAAAATATAATATATGATATGTTCCAGTGCAAGTTCCTTTAATTTCGTGCTCATTACTTGATTGTTGTAGCCATCCAAGGTAATATTTGTTTACGAATGGAGACCGCTTGCGGTTTTGACGGCAGTAAAAAAAAATTAAGTTTTTTGGATTTTATAGAGTAACTTTTTGTCGAGCAACAAGTCATAACGCTATTTAATTTTTTTCGGTCGATATTGAGATGTTCTTGTGGAAGCTTTTGAATGATCGACGTCCGGTTTTCATTAGATAGAAATGAATCGTTTAACTTGGATGCGGTGGCCTTCGTTTATGAGATAGTTATATATATTATGACGTTTTAGGATGTGTTTTTCTCAGATGTTCGGCGGCGTAGTCAATCGAGCCGCATCGACTGCCAACCCATGACGCATTGCCAAAACCGTTCTAATGCAGCCAATTGATGTTTGTACGAATTTCTAACAGCGCATCGGAATTATACATGAAAATGTATGAATTATCTTTTATCTTTTTTTAGAAAAAGATNGACGCATTGCCAAAACCGTTCTAATGCAGCCAATTGATGTTTGTACGAATTTCTAACAGCGCATCGGAATTATACATGAAAATTTATGAATTATCTTTTATCTTTTTTTAGAAAAAGATAAAAAAAAGAAATTTGAGTGTTTTATGTTCTGTTTGTGTGCGGTTTGGTTTGGTAAATTAACTGAAGTATTCGTTTAACCTCTTCGTAGATGACATGTCCGAGTTTTTTGATACATGACTAATTGTTTCATGGAGAATTTTTCCATGTAGGCCCATGTGTAATTTTAGGAAAAAACATATGGGAGAAATGAAGATGAATGAATATCGCGCAAGAGTGATGTTGTAACATTCGCTGATGTATGTTGGTTGGCTTTGATAGTTGTCTTGACATACGCGACGAAAGTGCTTTCTCGCGTCCACTGCCAACACTGCGCTGGCGTGTCTAAAGATTCTTTAATTATCTCTACATCTTTTAATGATCCCCTGCCCGTAGGCGCCCACCTACTCTTCCGGCCTCTTGGTCAGCGGTATTCATAATGACACTGCCAATCTCGATTGTGTTTAATTATTGTTAAAACGCAATTAAGGGGCTAATGTAAACATGTGCCCATTATTGTTGCAAGACGCCAAGTACCCAAGTGCGCAGGTGAGCCGCCGTGTTGGATACTTGCCTGAAAATTTTGTTTCAAAATCATCTCGTCTCTGTTGTTACCGTAATGGACATTTATTGCGGTTTCCGATACTGGTCAATCATAATCTAATTACCATCGATTCAACGGACTAGCTGCAGCTCGATCATTGCAATTATTGCATATTGTGCGAACCGTAGGCGTCCTGCGTTACGTAATCAATGTTATTACCACACATTAATATAGAGATTTACCGCGGTACATGTGCAACGATTATCACAATAAACGGCACGCGTACTACCGTAAAACGACACTTAAATCTGGTACGCGTAGCAATAAATGGCCATTTGTTATGATTATCGCTGTTATTGTTGTCGATAAGTCATAGGCGCACATATCTGTAATGTTTAATGTATAAAATAAACTCATCACAAGTGTTCGGCATGTGCAACAGCTTTGTGAATTATTGGTGGCGCTCGAGTTAACGGTATACAATTTTTTTAACAAGTTGTTTTGGTAAAAAAAAAAAAGGGAATAATAAAATTTTTTTGCAGAGTCGATTATGATACGCGGTTAAGTGGGTTTCTGACCCTACAGTTTTTCTCTCGCTCCTATAGCCTCGATTGCCCCATAAAAAATTGATTATGCCAAAGAATACTGAAATTACGAGTATTTGTAAATTTTTTATCAACGTTTTGATCCCCTAAGAAGTTTTAGTCTTCCTTATGACCAGTGATCAATTATTCATCATGNGAGTATTTGTAAATTTTTTATCAACGTTTTGATCCCCTAAGAAGTTTTAGTCTTCCTTATGACCAGTGATCAATTATTCATCAGGTAATTGTTCATAATTAGGTTTTTCGTTTTAAATAATCACGCAACTGTTGTAAACCACCAATTTTAAAATCGAATTCTCTTTGAATGTTTCTTCAATGACTCGACTGAATACTTATGTGGTCTATTTTTTGGCTCACACGAGTCTAGTTATATTTTATGTTTCCCATTGGCATGTAGGTTTATAACTCATAACCTTGTCGAAAAGGTGTTTAGGTGTATAACAATTTCGTTATATATTTTGAACTAAAATATATTTTAGTGTATTTATAAGTGGCCATTTATTTAGTCGACATATACTTACAATATTACAGCATAATCCTTCTGCAATTAGCTAGCGATAGATAAATTTAGGCGAATTATAGATTATTTTTAAAAATATTTAACTTAATATGCGTATGAAAATTTTAAAAGAATACCTACTTGTCAGTAGCTATTTTGTAAGGGCTTCGAACGTGGTGTTTGTCTGAACAACAAGGAAAAATTCTATCGCCTTTATTTCTTGTGCTAAATTACTGTTGAATACTATTCTGCACGTATATAATCAAAGCTAACGCAATAAAAATAGACTTTGCCCATGTGTATATATGAATCACGTCAGGCATTTAGATTATTCATGCAATATGACTTTTTCTGCTATGCCGAATTCTAAACTTTTTTCATTTAGAATTTTCTATACATTGTAGAAAGGATTTTGTAAATTGCGGTCTACTACATTGAACTTTTCTATGAAAATCTCTTAAAAGGATAATCGAAAATAAAAATCCAAATATTTTATCTTACTAATAAAATCGTTTAATTTTATTAAAATTGTATTAATTACTCGAGTTTTATTTGCATTGAAAACATTCATCAAGAGCTAGTCATTCCCATAAGTTGGTAATAAACATAAAATTATGATTTTCACGTCGTTAATGACCAATACTTATTATGTTCTACCTTTTTCGGGTTTCCGAGGACGTTCACTAAGTATATTAATTTCCCTCGCGTTGCACTTGTATGATAATAAGATAATTAATTGCACACATATATAACCGGACATTTAGTATATCATACGTTAAACATAAAATTGGCAGTAAAAAAAAATGTTAAGTTTAATGATAGCCTCAAGTTAAGTTATTCCGCTTTAATATACGCTGTTTGCATAAATATTACAATTGTATTCATCGTATTTAAAAAAATATATATTAGTTAAAATAAAAATTGTATTGCTTTGTAATTAATTTCGGTAAGATTTATAAATCAATTAAAATTTCTTATTGGTGTATCGATAGTATAAAAAAAGATTACTCATAAATGAAGCTGGCTTATGTTCTTTGCAATTATAATTTTATTATCTATTTACAATCACTGAATAGCTCAAAAACCAATTAAAATATGTAACCCGTGAAAAATTGACACTTATTTACTTAATTTACAGGTATCGTTTAGATAATAAAAAATATAGTGCTTCAATATAAACTATATATAAAAAAATATATACTTCAGCTGATGGTATAATTTTAAATAGGGTTTAAACGTGTGCTATTCGCTGTATAGACGAGTTGAAAATACTTTAGAAATAAATTATCTAGCTAACTTGTATGCTCAAAACGTCAAGAAATTATATGGCTGGCTTGCTCCCAGGCTAGATCTAGATAACTAAAAAGAATAACGTCTATCATTTTTCTTTTTAATTAGATAAATATTATCGCATTAGTTTAATTGCAGTCAGAAAATTTGTTAATTATCTTAATTTTGTGTAAGGAAATATACGAATTTAAGAAAATACAATATTTTACGAAGGAATAAAGAAACGATGATTTCTTAAAACCCATCACTGTCTACATTTACTATCTGTAGTTCTAATTGAAATGTGTCAATAACTATTGGCATTTTCTGATTTACGAAAAGCTAAACTTTTTAGCGAAAATACGTCGTCTTTTGCCGATTTTTTGGATAAACACCTCCGCACTCGTTAATTTTTTTCCTTATTATTTTGTTTCAAAATTGCCGTCTGCCATCACGGGCAATTGAACATGTCACCTAGTCTTGAGTTTAGCGGCCAAGACAAAATCTTGATTTTGTTGTATAATATGGCGACTAAAACCACAATGAAATGTCTGATTGTTTGGCGAACGAGAGGTGGGCTATTCCTTACTACACGTTTAGTGTTGGTGGTCATTAAAGTATTTTTTGTATATGAGCTTGAAACTATTTCCATTTCTTGACTCGTCTCTGTGGATGGGATGAAAAAAAAATTCAAATTTTATTTATTCTTAACCTCCGATGTTTGGCCACCGCACAATACTCGACCAGTAATAATAAGGAATATTATAACTCCACGTATAACTTATTCTGCGTCAGCCAAACTGATGTAAAAATCTCGACGTTGAGCTCTTGTTTTTCTTATGTGTTGTAATTTTTTTTCTCGTCCCTCCCTCGCTTGTCCATACCATCTCCGCATGCTCTTTGCCGAAAGACTTTAAATTAATATCACGCGACAGACTTAAGCCCACTGAACGGCTTCCCAAAATAGAAAAACTCGGTTGTACATATAAAAATAACGGCCCGTTCAGTTTATAACACATTTTTTCTTGATATTATGCATGTTTAATTTTGTCATTTTTTTTTACACTCTCAACGATTAATTTACGACCGAAACATAATTATGTTCGAAGCATAAGTCTTCGCGGTATATACAATTTTTCTGTTGATTTATACATGCACCACAGTATTACATTATAATATTATATCATGTATTCATTTGCCCGTTTCTATTTTTCAGCTCTCAAAGTGAAGTTGATGTTGAGGAGACCCATTAATCAATTAGTGGCTCAAGGAATTATGCCCTGTAAGTAAATTATTTATTTAATTTAATGTGACCAACGCCCTCGTACTGGTCAAGTGTTCTTTTTTATGAGGGTAAAGTTTCCTTCGATTATTCCTTTTCCTAAATGCACCATCACTTGTGACCCATTTAAAAAATGTTTGATGTTTGCATTATTAATTCATTATATTTTCATTCAGGTTTGAAAAGTCCTCCAGCTTTCCATGAACAAAGACAAAAGTTGGAACGGGCTAAAATGGGCGATCTGTTGAAAGCTAAAATTCAACAGAGGCCCGACAAACAACAGCTGGTTAGACAGCATATATTAGAAGACGTCGGTGACGTAGATCCTTCGTTAGCCGAACGTCAACGCATGCTAGTTAAGTGCCGATTGGCCGACTCTCTGAATACCCAATTAGCCCATCGGCCAGGTCCTTTGGAGCTGATAAAAAAAAATATACTTCATACTGACGAGCCAATTGAAAGGCTAGTTAAAGGTATCTCAACATTTACGGTATAAACCAATAAAAAATACAAAAATATTATACATCATTCTTTTTTTCTGTAGAGGGTCAGATCGAGTTCAAAGCTACCAGTGAGGGACAGAAAATTAAACCTGAACACCCTGACCACTACCTGACTTTGGACGAAGATTCACAGAGTTCCGGTGGTGCTGGCAGCTCTTGTTCGCCACCTCCGCCTGCACAACCTCCATCGTTACCGCTGCCTAACCATAGGCCAGCGTATGATATGATAGAAACAGCCGCCGCTAACGCCGGTATTGTTACGCTAACTCTTCTACCTTCGCCACTGGGCTCATCTACGTCCAGTTTGTCACCAATGAGTTCGGTTGCGTCACCACCGCCACCTCCTCCACCTCCAATGCCGTCGTCGCTGTCATTGGTACACAGCCAGCAGCCGGCACCTGGCAAAGATAAAAACCGAAAAAAAAGCAAGAGCAAATCTCAGGCCAAAACTCGGACAATTAAGTTCCACGAGTACAAAGGACCCCCTAGTGCGAATAAAAGTCAAAACCAAAACTCTAATTCGGCCGAGACCTCATATGAACTTCTTCTACAACAGCAACAACTATTTTTACAGTGGCAGTTGGAGTGGCAACAAAAAGTTAGTTTAGGTTTTATCATTTCACTTACAAAAATATTTATATTTATTTTAAATATTTGTAGTACCCTCAACTGATTTTACCAGCTCCGCCACACAAGTCTACATCAAATGCAGATCAGTCATCTAATGTTTCATCGACTTCATCGACTACATCATCAATATTATCACCTGTTCAAACGACTAATAGTCAACCACAAATAGTAGAAAGTCGACCATTAAGAAACCTTGATGATTTGAAAGGTAACTTCAAATTTTTTATAAATTTTATTAATACATACATAAATATTGTACTTTATTTGATTTCTTAACAAAAAATAATAAGCCCTCCTGAACAAGATTGTGTGTAGAGGTTCATGAAATATTATCTAGTGCAATGTAATGTATAAATTTGAGTAATTTTGACATAGTAGAATTTACATTTATATAAAGAGCATTTACAATCTTATAAAATACATCCATTCACTTTCATTTAAATATTACATATAAAAATAAAATAACATTGACATATAGTAAAATAATAAAAATAATAAGGAAAACTAATTCATCAAATACATTTTTGATGAAGCAGTTATAATTTTTGTTAAGAACTATTCTAAAAATATTATTCTGTACTGTTTGCAACTTTTTAGGTTGGTTTTGCTAATTCCTCTCCATGCAATTATTCCATATGTTAATATAGATTCTACCAATGCCTTTCAATGATAGATTATATAACTTCCTATGAGCTATTTTTATAAAATTGATGTTTAATATATATATTTTTTTTTTAAAGAATATGATAGTCCTATAAATTTTGTTGTATAGAACCAATATGATGCTTTGTTTTAGATAACTATTCATTAATATACCTAGATATTTAGTAGAAATGCAAACTTTAAGTTTATTTTTGTATGAGATTGACTTTAATGTTATGCAACATTTCGAATACTACATGATGGGGTATCTAAACTGAATATTATTATTAATATTAAGATAGTGCAGTAAAATAAAAATATTTACAATTAAAAAAAAAAATCTTAATAACTATTGTTATATGATCTTAATGTCAAATTGTATTGTATTAAAAATTTCATCCAATCAGCTGTTACAAATAGTACCATATCATCAGCAAAACATATTAATTTATTATAATGAGATAGAGAGCTTATGTCATTAATTTGTATATTTTTTTTTACGTTATATTTTTATATTAATTTTTTTGCTTTAGTGAGTGATTTAAAAGCTGAACTAAAGAAACGTAACTTGCCAGTGTCAGGGCCAAAACCACAGTTGATTGAAAGATTGCGGTCATTTGCTGAACATATTTCTGATTCTTATAACATGTCACCAGGCAGTCAGTCGAATCCTAATAGCCCAATTCGATCGTCAAATTCACCACCTCCTCCTCCACCACCACCTCCACCACCACCACCACCTCCAGTATCTGGAAGTAGCCAGAATACACCAGAAGAGGATCGTATTATTCGAGAACAACAAAGACGTATTGAACAGCTTCAAAAACAACTACTTAATTCTCAACTGCAATTGCAACAACAGCAGCAATCTAGAGTACAAACATTCCAGGTATATAAAATAATTAATTAGTTTAAATTATAATAACCGTTTACTAATATTCAATATTTATTTACAGCTTCAGCAGCCAGTTAATGCCAAAGCTAATTTGGCTGCTTTTCTTCAGCAACAGCAGCTGAACCAACAACAAAAGCAACAAAAACAACAAGTGATTTTGACGACAAATAATAATAATTTGACCAAAAATAACAATAACGTAGACATGACAAAGAGAAGAAATAGTAATACTATTGTTTTAGACAGGGAGCAAGCAGCAAATATTTTAAATCAATTAGAAAATAATGGACATAGGTACTACAAGAGTTTGATATTTTTTATGTGCATTTATAAGCTGTAATAATATTAATTTATTTTCTAGGACTGCATCGCTACCAAATTTTCTTGGTACATTTGTACAACCTAATATGGTTGTAAATAATAATAATAATAATAATTTGAGTAATAACAATAATAAAAACTCAAATTCAAATATTCAAACTGAGTTCAAAGTTGAAAGAAATGACATGCCTATGGTTATTGAAGATGTAAAGCTTTTTGATGTTAAATTGAATAACATGAACAATATAAATGGGAAACTAGAAATAAGTAAAAACAATAATCAAAAAATTAAGGAAGAAGATAGTAAAGCTTATATTGATATTAATAGTCTGCCAATGGTGTTTGATGATTCAAAATTATTCCAAAATGTATGTTTGAATTTTAGGTTGTTTAATAAAAAAGGTGAATAATTAAAATTGTTTCAATATTTTAGGAGACACTTGATGAAGGTAGGAGTAATGTATCCAAAAGTCAAATGATGGATGATGTACTCGAGATATTGATAAGAAATGGAGAATTACCAGCTTCAGCTGCACATGATGCAACTATGTCAACAGAGAGTACAGTATCATCTGAATTTGATATACACATGGGTGATCCATTTGCCATGGATGTTTGTAATGATGACTTAATGGACGTAGATACTGATTGGCTCGACTCTTTGGATTTACCACCTCCATCATCTGAACCAATAGCTGACTTATTTAATGGTGAAGCACCAGATAGTGATTTCAAATTACCAGCCAACATGGACTTCCTGTGGGATCGCATTGATTTTGCTACCTAATTATTTCTAAATGACTACTTATATTTGTTTGAGTATCATACTAAATTGATATGTTCACCATTCCCCTTGTCTCTCTAAATCTATTTCATCATCAAAATAGCAATAATATTATTGTTTGTTACTATTTTCTTGTGTACTTTACACAATAAATAGCTAATAATAACAATTAATGTTAATAATAGTAATAATTACAAAAACATAGTGCTCATTAATTTCCAGGGTCGTGTGTACTTAAATAAATTTAATTTAGGAAAAAAAAAATTAAAATATCTATTTATATTGCTCAAAAATTATTTATCTTACTTGATATTTATATTTTAAACAACAGTATTTTGATCAATCTTGTTCTTTCTTTCTGTGGTTTACATTCCTTAAATTTAATTATTAAATCAATCGAAATAAATGATGATGAATTGAAATACCGACATATTGTATTAATAGTTTACTGTTCTATGAACAAAATATTTTATTATTATATTGTTTTAGATATTATTTTTATTAATTTTATGTATTGTATAAATCATATTTTGTTTATATTAAACTATGTTTATTTTTGTTTTTAAATTACTTTTAAGTATTACTAATTTCATAGTTAAATTATATTTTTATTTATATTATAATAAAAATGAACTATAAAAACGAATTGTGTGAAAGGATAGTAACCCTAAAATAGTATAACTAGTAGATATTATGTAATATTTACTGTTTATTTGCTAAATCATGTCGATATTATAAGTGGTGCTGAATATTTTTTTATGATATACTATATGTTATATGTTAAGAAGTACAGGCTGTGCTTCTTTGGGTTGTGTCTAGTTTTCAAATGAAGCTAAGCCATATACTTCACTTTTTATTCTGCCCACCCCAATTTTAACGTTATAATTTTTATTATTAATTATTGATTATTGTATTTTTAAAAAAAAATTATTATTTCCACCGAACAGTTGTTTTATCTAATTACTATACTTATTTTTCATTATAATTTGTTATCAGGATCACCAGTATTCATGCATGATCTATATTATTTTTACAATTCATACATTGTTAAACATATAATTGTTTATCTGCTCTATGTACAATACAATTTGTAAATAATGATGCTCATTAAAAAATATATCTAATTAACTTTCATTGCAATAAACCTTATATTAACTTCCCTATATCTAAGCTAATGATTATCATGATGGTTCTATTAAATAATAAAAGATAATGAAATTAAGTTATTGTATAAACATTCCAAACAAAGAAAGAAAAACTAATTTCTATTAGAAAAATGGGTTTTGCCCTGACAAATATATGATACGTTAGATGCCAATCTAAGGATAGATTAGGGATGTTATTTATTTTAAGGTATATAACTAATATAAATTTAATTTTGAAATGCCATAGTATATTATTAGTTAATTATTTTGAATAAAATAAATTGTGATTAAAAAGTATAATTTAAAAGGAATATCATTATTAGTCAATATTTTAGATTATTACTAGATCAATATTTGTATTTAAAAACGAAAATAATTAAATAAATGTATTCCTACATAATTTTAAACTTAACAATTTGTATATTTAAGGATTGTACCTATAATAATTATTATAATAAAAAAATATTAAATTGTAAGTTCAAACTATTGTTATATTTTATTTAATTATGTATATTTTGCTGAAAAATCATATATTTGTGAGTAAACTAAAAATTCATTGTTCAAAAATGTTTTTTAATTTAATTATTAAATAGCTTAGTCAAGGAAGAAGGCCCAAGGACTATGACTCCCTGATCGGAATGTTTATCTCCAGTATGGAAAATTGAAGAAAAATAAATAAACGTGTTTATTAGATATTTTCTAACTATCCCCCTCTATTATAATATCCCGTTATGCCTCTTATTGTAAATTTATTTTTTTATTTTTTTTTGGTATCTTATATCAGGAGTTGAAATTAATTTTATGTCTAAGCTAGAAGAGAAATGTTTCTGAAAAATGCTTATCAATAAAAATAGTCATACCCTCCTATACTTTTCAAAATATTGATTTAAAAGTTGTTTACCAGTCATTTCCTAAACATTGATTTAGTTAAATATATTTAAGGAACAAAATTGATATACTTATGAGATATAAAGGATAAACCTACAAAAGCCTTTAATGATCAATTTATCAATTAATTGAGTATTGCATATCACTAAAAAGAGCAAAAAAAAATAGTTCTCAATATTATTTTTATTTTGATAGAAATATGCATTTCTATCATATACTAGTTTATAGTCATTTAATCACCCTGTAAATGCATATGTATATAAAAATGTAAATCAATTCGACTAAATAAATGGGTATTAGGGAACTCAAAAAAATCAATATTGAAATTTTTATCAGACACCACCTAGATTTATTAAGTATATAAAAAAATATGTTTTGAAAATTTCATATCGATAAAAAAATGTAAACAGGTCGCTTTACACGTTTTTCATATTATAACCAAAAATACCTACTAATTATTAAAATATGATTAAAATTCTAAATTTTTGTTCAATTATAATCTTCTGTTTAAGTAAAATATTGTATTTTTGACTTAGAAATGATTTTATAATTTTTAAGACCTATATTGATTACCATAAACGTCTAATTATATAATGGAACTTTTCAAATCAACCTGAAACGGGCCACAAATTCTTTTTAATCTTGAAAAATTGATAGTTTTTTTGGTTATGTTTATTTTATGGTGTAATTTTTTTTTTTTTATAAAGAATGAAAATTAACTTTTTATTTTAACGCTTTTTTGAACTAATGTTTGAGTACCTTTATATTGATTTATCAATAAATATCTCATTGTTACGCGATATTAAGTCCGAAAAATTGCCATACATGCCATTCATTGATTATATAATCATAAATGTATAATCTACAATATAGATATCAAACATTAAGTCATACTTTTTCTGATGATAATATTGCTACAGTATCTGATATATTATTCACAAAACGTTAGTAAGTAGTTACTTACGTGTCTAAAAGTTATTGTAAACTCGTAATTCAGCATTTTCATATATTTTAATCGCATAATCTCTTAAATTTCATTTAGAATTCACAAACATAAAATTTTTTCAGCTTACTGGTAATTAGCAGTAAGTAAGATGTAGTTATATATTTATGATTTCATTGGAAAATATTGTGCAATAATACATAACATATTTAACATGATTAACAGTAACTTTAACCTACATAATTCATTTATGACGTCTAATGTTTAAATAACTTCATTTTAGTAATTATGAACGGTGCTAAGTCAAAAAATAATCAGCTTGATAAAATCTGAATTAAGAGGATCATTGGTAACCGACTTCCATCAAAACGTGAGGTTCTTTGTAATTTTCTTTATTTTCATAATTCTAACAAAAAGACATTATCATTTAGTACTTCAATGTGTTCGACACGGTTGAATAAAATATGGTCAAAAACAAATATTTTGATTAAGCATTCTTGTCACATAGTTACACAAAAAAGAAATTATACTAAATGGATAAAATCTAAAAAAAAAAAATTAAAATAGAATTAGTATTACTCAAGATAATAACGAAGCCGCATTTGTTGAGTCATTAAATTATTTATTCGATATTAACCATTAAATTCCGATTTATCGTAACAAGAGAAAGACTCCCTTGTTGTTCAATGTGAAAAGGGTTGCTCTAGAACCGTCTTCAAAAAAATTCCACCCAAAAATACTCGTTCAAATAACGATCCAAATATTATTAAGTTAAAATAACTTAAACGGCGCGCACGAAATATTAGAAAGTCTATCAAGTACTGACAATAATACGAGTCATTCAGAATTTGAATACGAACTGAAAAATGAACAAAAAGCAAAGCACAGCTGACATCGGCGTTTGATAAAACTAATATATCCAACCGAGATGTCACACATATTTTAGCAGCGATTTTAACAAATTCAGGTAAAGAAAAAAAAATGTGTCAATAATCAAAGACACAATAAGAAGAAGAGCTCGTATTTGTGATGGGAAAATTATATCAGAATAAATATTAAATTTCCTTAAACCTTACAGTACATTAATGTATGCTTCGCAAACGGTTGTTGTATAATGGCGAATTCAAAGGGTGCAATGAGCATACTCATGAACTATGACTGACAGTAAGTGACTGCCTTTTATAAAAGTAGGTGTTTGAATAAAAATATATAAAAAAAAATGATGCACTCTAAAAAACATTTTTTATAAATGAAATACAGGAATTTATCTGCATTTTGTCTAAGACAAATTATTTTATCTTTTATTTGGATAATTTTTTCGCCAAATATCGTTTTCTCATCTAGATGAATTTTTGGTTTTTAATCCCAACACTGATTATTAATGTAGTTTTTATAAATTTATTTAATTTAAAATTATGAATTCATTTTTTTCTTAATAATCAAATTTGATGGAAATGTAAATTTAATTATATTTTTGTTGTACATTAATGTTCAATATAAAGAGATTTATATTTTTTATATCTTTGTATTGTAAGCATGAATTTCGTATCGGCTACCCTAATCGGTTAATCTACTAGGGTAGTGATGTTATATTAAAAAGAAGATGCTACTCGTGTAATAAAATTATTCTATTGTTGATGATTTATTGTGAAACGGTTGATTCCATAGTTAGCTTGTAAATCCCTATCAACAATGAGCCTAATGTATTTTTTGTGTGTATCATTATACACACATACATGAAAGTATTTGTTTACTGTACATAATATTTCATTCATTAAATAACAATTATATTATAATTACAAAAATAATAAAAATTATTATCAACATTCACAATTTTTAGTTTCTTTTATGTTACATATATAAAATATATTATATATATTAGTGTCCGTTATTTAAAAAATGTTGAAAATTCTTCGGTCTCACCCCTAAATTTGTATGTAAAAGTAGCTACAAAAAATTTCAGGCCGATAAGTTTGACCAATGCTGACTTGGGTTTGAAAAAATGCCAAAAGGGTAGTTTTTTAGTTTTTATCAATTAACTCGTAAATTAGCGCTCTCGCGAAAAAAAAATATTGCAACTAAATTGTAGATCTAATTGTTTTGTGTAAATAAAATTTTAACAGTTTTTATTCTAATTATTCCATTAGTTTTGCAGAATAATGTCAAAATATGTAATATTTGGTAAAATTGAGTTATTTACGAATATTTAATTATATTTGAGGAAACGTGTGTAATACAACTTAATGTATCATACGAAAAATATTTAAAATTAAATTTGACAAAATTTAAGTTATAAATAAACATTTCTTTGAATCGATCGTTTAATTGTTATAGCTGATATCATTTTACGATTTTTACTAAGTATACGAGTTTTATTGCTTAATTTAAATGTATTTGGTTATAATTGTATATTCAATTGTAAATTGATGTATTTGATTAGCTTAAACGCATAAGTATACTTATTTCTCAATATTATTATATACATATATATAAAAAAATTACTTCATAAAAAATAAAATATTGAATTCACAAATTATAACAAAAATATACATAAAAATTATATTTTAATGTTTCTTTGTTGCAATTAGGATATAATTTTCTATTCTCTTCGTCACAGCGTAAAAGTAACTCAGCTGTTTAATCGTTTACAGTTAAACTTCCATGAAAATCTTCCATTAGCCTAATTGGTCTCTCTGCCGAGTCATTTCGTACTTTAAGAGAGCATATAATTTCTTTTCCCTGTAAATAAAAATCATAAGTATTATCGAATCTTTAAACAAATTACATACTGCTATTCGACAAAAAATAAACTCCAGTTTTTACTAATAAAAGTTATGAAAAAATAGAAATAAAAAATCATTATATTAAATTTTTTTAAATAAATCTTTAAGCAATATATTGCTTCACTCATCCGGTGAGTTTAGTGCATGGTTCCAGGAGGGTATATTTTTTTTAACTGAGTCACCATTTAAAAAAATTGTTGATAACTCTAGCAATTTTTTATAATCGTCTATATTTCTCGAGAAAACTGGAAAATATCATATCGAAAATTTTCAAGTGCAGAGTAACATTCGATGCCATAGGTCGTATTAGAAACATCAATGTTATTCCAATTTTTTAAACATGGGAATATCATGATGTTACCCGTGGAGATTTTGTTTCGAAAATTCCGCGTAACATAGTTCATAGATGTGGTGGCGTAGGTAATTACAAAAAAAAACCTCTAATTTTTATTCTAGTGAAACACACCAACCTTTTAAACGTCCTATTTGAGATGCGGTAATATCCAAACATGGAGATCAGACAATATTCAATAAACTTTTTCAGTTTCGGTGTACCAATTAATAAATGTAGATTTTTACTAGTTAGCTCAATTATAACCTGTCAACGGCCAAAACCTCTTACATTTAAAGTTCGTAGTGTCTTTTCATTCCAATGAATAGTGTCATGTATAAAAGAACTTGGAATTTTTTTTTTTATTAAGTTAGTCCGTTGAATTCGTATAGCATCACGGCGACTATGTATTGAAGATTTATTTATTCGTTAAAATGTTATTACTTATAAATCTATTATATTTTTAACGATAGCTTTTATTTTTGTAATTGTTTGACAAAAATGTATTTATATTATAAGTTTTAGTTTCTTTTGTCTTGGTTTAAAATAACCTTGTCCTTCAATGAAACTTATTTAGCTTGGAACTGTCCGATTGTCGTGGTGCGGAAATTTTATCTTACACGGAGCCCCGCGCCATTTTTATCAGCCGCCGCCAAACCGCTAAGTAGTTTGACGGATTAAAACCACGTGCCATACGTCGCGGTACAAAGTCCAGCAAGAGTCGCACGGCCACCGCAAACGATACGTAAAAGTCATCTTCGTGTCACCTCCTCGTGCGCGCCACTAGAACCGAACGTCGTACCAACCGCACTGACACTGTCAACGCATATGATATTTTGTACATGAACGATTTATTTTCGCTGTTCGAAATTACTTGTGTTATCTTTGGCCATAAAATAAACGACTCGAAGTTTGTATTATAATATTACACTATATATTATACAAATTCAATTTATTATAAATATTTTTATGAGTATTTATAAAACTTTTATTTATGACTGTAATAATTATTTTATATTAAATAAATAATTTTTTTTCAAACAATTCAAATTTTATTGTAAGTATTCAGAAATATATTTTTATTAACATTCGAATACATATTGTGAATATTTTAGCTTCGATGGGAAGCTGTGAAGGTGTTAATTTTACTATGACGTGTTTATTTTTTAATATATATTTTTTTGTGTCTGTCACTACTTTTTCTCAGCTCTCACCCGACCGATTTTTTTCAACAATACGTCAAAAGATCACAAATCGTATCTAGTTGAAGACATTACCCTCAAAAATTGAAAATTTTGTCCTCGTTCCCCGTAAATAGTAAAAACGCCCTAAAAAATTAAAATTTTTAAAATCGGTAAATATCGGCATTTTTGTTTTTTTCAATTGCCACAACTTATTGAAAAATGCACAAATCAAAATAACTATTTTTTATATTAAAACTTTAGATATTTCTCTTTCGTTTGATATAAATTTTTTGAAAATCTGACCCTTTACTTGCCCATAGGGGGAGATTCAAAATAGCAACTTCTGCAAAAAAAATTAACTTTTTCAACTTAAGTTTTGAAAATGTTTCGGAAATACTCCGATGTTCAAATATATGTCAAATGGTTGCCGTGGTTAAAAAAGGTGCAGTTTTGGTGTTAAAATTCTTGGTATTGTATTTTAATTTATTTTAAAATACCTTATTAGAAGGTACATAGATTTTCATAAATATTATATAAATCTAATTGACATAGAATATAATGTTAAACTTATTTCAATTTATTTTTTCTTTAAAGTCGAAAAAATTAATTTTTACACTTGAATCAGCTTAAATTGCCAATTTTATAAAAAAAAAAAAAAAAATGCGACGAATATTTGCTGATTCAGTAAAAATCATTGCCCATGTCAAAGATTATTTTGCAATTTTTCCATAATTGTTTTTGATTTAGAATTTTGCATTTCAATAATCCATCGATTTCTTAAAATTAAACACTATCTACAGATTTGCATGGAAGCGTTTCTTATGATAGTGATTTTAATCACTGTCAGATATCATTTATACTAGTCCCATCTATGCCACGCGCCCACTGTGTTACCGTTTTTCAACCATTTTTGTTCTGAATACAAAAAAAATATATTTTTTACAAGACTGATCGCTTACAATTACCCCACTCCACCATATATCTCGTAAGACCTTTTTAAAAATAGTATTTTTTATTAGGTGTATCTCTAGGGAAAAAAACAAGTCCTTTAAAAAAGTTATGGTTGATTTTTACACAATGGTAACTCGTAACAAAATACGGTAAGTACACGATTTATGATGTTGGCAGTGGAGAACAAGAATGTGTAACGAACATTTTTGTTATTAAATTGAGGTCGTACAAACTACCGCCGTTTTTTTAAACGTGCGAAGATTGATGCGCTTGCATAGATGCGCCTAGCAGAAAAGAAACACGACACATTTCACTGGAAATAAAACTATCTACAAAGGTCTTGAACGGTATAAAACAGTTAGAGGGTTTAATAAAACAATCACGAAATTCGTTTTAGTATGATGCTTTTGTTTTAATTTGTCGTTAAAACGAATTTCAATCGGAATAATAGTTCTACGAAAAATACAACACCTAACAGTTTTACATTAACACAGATTATATTTAAACTGTTTATTTTTGGTATCGAGGTAGATTGAGAATGGATTATATTCTATTTGGTACTTTTTATAAATAAAAATAAGACATAACTTAGGATTTTTTCGTGCAGTGACTGTAAAAAGAGAAGAAGCAATCCATCTATGGCCCTCCTACATATACGTATGATATTTAAAAAAATCTAATTACTCTGAAATCTTTATCAATGACATTTTAATTATTCGTTTATTGTAGTAAAAGAGTAATTAACACGTTATAGATACGCTCGTTATCATAAAACTTCAAAGAATATTAAAAATAAAAAAATATGTACAATATTTTAAAATATCGAGGAAAATACTAAATGTGCACATACAGTTCAAATCTTTAGGCTGATAGATTTTTATTCAGAACCATTATTTTTTAGATATGACCGCTAAATTAAAAAAAAAAATATTAGGTATGTCAATTAATGAATTATTTATTCCCCCCAATATCTCCAAAGATCCGTTATGGTTTGCTAACACTTAAATTTATTGTCATATGATTTTTAATTTTCCATTATTCTCTACTTCTTGTAAGTCTTTTATAACCGCCACTGTCTACGTACATTTTTTATTTTAAGTTCAAACCTAATCTGAATAAAACCCTAAACACTGTTATTTTTAGTATTTAGAGAGGTGTAAATAAATGATTAAGTTAAGTGTTTTTGATACCAGGAGATTGTTGCTTTAAAGTCAATGCAATTAATTTAGTAACACAATGATTACATAAGTGGTACATAAATAGTGGAATAGATTTTCAGTAGACAATGAAATTTCAATACCGAGAATTCACGAGAATAATCGCCGGGAAATAACATTATTCGGGTTGTCCTATTGAATAATATTAGTAGTGGCCAACTGACGACGATCGCTAACGAGACGCTGTACATCTCGGGACACCATGAAATGTAATAGACTACCGTTCTCACCAATTCCTAGTACTAGATTTTAATCAACTTGTTGGAACGCAGAAGGCCATAATTGTTTTAAAATGAATGTCAACGTATCAGAGTCGGTTAGACCTCTGACAACTGCATACAAACTTTAACGTTTCAACGATTGCCTAGTTCATGCCCCTGATATGCCTATAAAATATTCCAATACATTCACGCGATTGTATGGTTTCTATCGCCTATCTATCACAAAGGTCCTTGAATATTCTGCGTGTGGTTACTACATATTTTCTACGAAACTTATGCCGAATAACGGAAAGTTTTCATTATTGTTAAAATTATTGAATTCAACTTGTAGATGTGTAATAACAAGTAGTTTCGTATCTACAGTTGTATTACTTACTATTGCACTTGAGAATTTAACATATAATTCAATTTGCCATATTGTCAAACATTAAAACAATTACACACGCTGAGGTAAATGCGCTTTGAAGTAGATATAAACTCAACAGATCGCTGTTGTAACTAATATGTAATTTCAACATATTTATCGTCGTGACATAAATGGCGTTAGTACAGAGATAATTTTTATTTTTGCACACTGTCTTGTGCAACGGATTTTATACACTTTTCTATGCTACAAGATGATTTTTGTTGTTTTTGAAAATATTATATTATGGTGTTTATTGATCATTTCTCCGGGTTTCTTTTAATTTTCGAGTAATATTCGTTGGGACATTTGTTTACTGGCCATAGCCATTGATTGTTTTTAGTCATAACGAGCTTTATTTTGAAATACTATTTAAATCACTAGTTATTAAATAGATTAATTTAGACATTTTTTAAATTCATGCAGCAATAAAAAATAAGCGGTATTTCGAAATTCAAACGACATAAATCGTACAATTAAGAAAATTAAGTACAATAAAAATCGGATCAACAGCTACCATTGAAGAACGTGCACATAAGTAAAGGGTTTATATTCGTGCAGAGTTTGTGAATAGGCGTCCGGAGACTTCTCGTGTGTTGTATTTTATTATATTCAACAAAACCGATTGTGCAGTCGAAGAGTACTGAGATAGTTTGAAGTTTGCTGTGCGACTTCGTGAAGTCTTGTAGGAAATTGAGAGTCGACTGTAAAGGGCAACGAGAAACGGATGTTACTAATGTACGGAGTTGTGATGGAACACATTGTGGTTCGTTATTAATACAACTGGTGCGGTGATAATCATTTTGGATTATTGAAATTGTCTAATTTTGGATAATTAATGAAAACATAATTTATAATATTATTTCGGAAAAGTGTTTAGATACAAACTCAATGACTGATTGTATGAAAATGAAAAATAACGAATTAACATTATCAAACGAATTCGTAAAGGGGTAACTCGTGTTGTAAACGATCAGAGGATTACTATACTTATTGAAAATAGTGTGTCAATGTGCATATTGTTAAGATTATGTTAGGAAAAGATATTGAATTTCAGGTAGTTTTGATGAGTTTGATTCATAAGCTGATGGTTTGAGAGTTTGTATAAGAAGTCTTATACAAACATACGGTCTTATTTAACGAGACTGCGTATGACTTGTTTGTATTAGATAAATGATGACGAGCGTGTTAGCGAATAACGCAAGACACAATTATTAAAACTTGAGAATGATCGCCTGTAACGTATTTTAAACAAATCGATGAATGTTTCTAATAAATACAACTTAATAGATCAACAATTGTGACGAAACAAATTAAAAGTGAAAAAGATTCAACTCGCAGTAGTTTTCTAGGTTAAGATCACAACAACAATTGAATGTGACGTGTCTCTGAGATTCAGATAAATGTGTCGATTGAGCGAAAGAGAAAAAATAAAAAAAACCCAGCGTATCACTTAAGTGATTTTTTTCGTGAGATATCATTTTTCACATTTTTTTTACTTATAGTTTTGGTTTAACTACATAAACATAACTTATATATATATATATAGGAATAACTGTAGTATAACTTTTGTAGCAAAAAAGTATTAATTTATTTAATTAATTTAAACCAACACACACACAACAAGTGGTATGTTTTATTGCAAACATTAATATCAAAATGTTCATATTTAGTCCATAAACTGATTTGTTTTTCATCACAATATTACTTGTTCTTTTGCCACTGTAAAGTCGTTCTACAAAAACATAATTGACGACATAGACGCTGCTCAATTCCCTGCAATTTTTTAAGTCACTCAACGTTGAAGGTAGTTTATAAATAGCTACTACATATAAATATTAAAAAATACATATCTCTTAAAAGTTTAGTTTATTTATTTTACTAATTACTACCGTCCAAAAATATTTCTTAAAATTATAGTATTTGTCTAAACCTTCCAAATAAACTGGTTAGAATTATTGCAAGTGAATAAAATTATTTTATTTTCCATTTTAATTTCATTATAATTAATTTTGTAAATACTTAAAAATTCAAATCAAATAAAAACGTCTTTAGAAAATTACATTAATGTTTGCTAAAATAAAAAAAAAACAATTATGATTACTCTAGTAAAAATATTTTTATATTAATTCATTTAATCATCCATTTTTTATTTACAGCAAATTTTTTTGCAAGAATGTATCAATATTGTATAACTGGAACGCCGGCGTTACTTTAATGATAAAATTTATGAAATTTAAGTAACGACAATTTTAAATAAATTCACGTTAAAGGTAAACGATTAGAAAAATATTAACTATTCATATTATAATCATAACTGAAATTATTCGATGAAAACTTTTTAAAAATTGTTGTGTTTAATTTAAAACTTCTTAACTTGGATGTATTGTCATAGTAACTCTAATTAGTTTTGGTTGAGTAGTCTTTCAAACATGAAGCTATAAAATGTTTCTTAGTATTTTTGTTAACAACATTGGAGATTTTATATCTGTTTCTACGAATTGTAATAACTTGCCATTCAGCTTTTCACTTGGGTTTATTATTATTACTCACAAAATATGCTTATAACAAAATATTTTATTACACATAGGTACACAATGTGCATTATATTATGAAATTTGTTCGTTTGTATGACATAACGACTAACAAAAGCTGATTTCCGAGTACATGTTTAACCAGACTATCGAAGAAACGCATTTAATATTAGAAAATGTTAAACCTCCTTTATACTTATTGTTAATAGATTACCTAACACACTAACGCTGTACGCTTTCAGTTAAAATGAACAATGTTGAAATATAAAACAACTTAATAACCATATTGCATCTAATATTTTCCTTATAGTAGAGATTTTTACAATTTTCTTTGAGTTAGTTTATATAACACTTAAAAAATCAAATTGTTTATTGGGTTTAAAATATCAAACTTGTTTACAATTATTCTAATTTACTGTTACTCCACTTCGCCCAAGTACTACTAAACTGATTGGGTAACGTTTAGTTTTGTGTTTAACTATATTTCTACTCTAAAACTATAAGAACGTCAAAATGTATATTGATTCAGCAAAGTTTTAGTCTTAGTGTATTAAATACATGAAACATGACAAAATATAGATACCATTTAATGTAAGGGTCGTTATTTCAGTTTTTCAATAGAACTGTAACCATTACACGGTTGAGAATTTAGCCCTTAGCAAACACAATATTTTAAATCGAGATGCAATAAACATTTTATACGCTTATAAAAGTCAAAGCCTACAGGCTGTTAGGGTATATAAAAAAATGAATTCAAAAAGTACTCTTGTCCCCTTAATTGAACTCTATTTAGAACTATGGTTATAAAATAGAGAAACTTCTTGAAAAAGTAATGTGAATTATTTAGTCGGATTTTGTGATGACGAGTGCACAATTATTTGGTAAATATTTAATAGCTCTCCACGAAACAATTTTATTCTAATAAAAATATCTAAAAACATCTTTAAAGTTACGCTTACTTTATTTCATTATTATAAAAATCGTTTTCTTTAAGCTTTAGTGCTATTTTCAGAGGTATAGATCATCCTCTTAAAATGTCTAAGTATTTATTATTTTCGATTTATACCTGAAGTCGTCTAATTGTAAAGACATTAAAAAAAAAATTCTTATTTAATTATATGAATCATTTTTTTAGGGAGAGACCTTACTTTATAAAAATAATTTTATTAACTATTGCAATATATTAGAGGAAATAGATCTAGAAATGTATTTTGTAGATTGAAATTTAATTCAAATTATGACTTTGTAGTTTTTTTTAATGAAAATACGTTTGTATGACATAGTTTTATACTATATATCAAAAAAAAAAAAATATTCTTCAAGCCAAATCAAATAACTTTTACATATTATTTATATGTATAAACAAAATAGTAAAATATCTGTTATTGCTTCCATTTGGAATGCAAAACATGTGGAATTCTTAGTACTCAGTTTGTTTTATGTCACATTCCCATGTTTAGTAAAAATTACAAAGCATTAAAGTTGTTTTACTTATATTTGTGTTAATGGTTTGTATTTACAAAAGTCTTAGTCTTCTGTACAAAGTATATTTTATAAAAAAGAAACAGCACTTTAAAATAATATAAAGAAAAATGTTTTTGTAGGTAGTGAAAAGTTTAAAATTACATTATTATTTTATATAGTTTTAATAATAATTAAGGTCAGTTTATATTTAAATTAACTATAAAGTTAACTGAAAAAACAAATTAGTTGTGCAAATTTCCATATAACATCGTTTAGATTTATTTAAAATCTAAAATTAATAAAAATTATCTAAAGGAAATGCTATTTTATATTTAAAAACAAAATACTAAAATGAATAGTAATAATTTATTAATATTGAAATATGAGTTCAATAAAGTTGACCTTAATTTGAATAATAATAATATTATAAAATAATAATATGAGTTTTTTTAAAATTGACTTCATATTTTAGATATTTTATAGAAAGTCTTTTTTTAATACCAATATAATTATTAAAATATTGTGAATGTATATCAAATACTATAATGAATATCAAACACATTGTCTTTGATTAATATCAATACATTAATTTTTTTAATTTATCTAATTTTTATAATGATCAGTTGAATAAAGTTGTTATAAAATATTATGTTTAATTAGTATTGTATTATACGGTCGCGAGGGGTAAATGATTATCGCAACAATTTTAAATTGATTTTAAAAGTATTTTGGTGAGTTATTTCGTGTTGGTATTTTTATATCTTTTTATTTAGTGTCAGTATTAGATAATATTTGGTTTAACAAATAAATTTCATTAATTCAAATTTATTACACCACGCAACGGAATGAGTACTTTAAAACCGCATGACCTGCAAAGGGTTAAATACTCATGATACCTGTTTTATCACTTAATTATTAAAACTATTGTCTATGATACATGTTTCATAACTATAAATATTTCATTGCTGTTTCATGACTAAAGCTCGTATTTTTTTTAATTTGTTCTAAAATTATTATATTTTATACAAAATAGGTAATTTTAAAAACAATAAATCCAGGGCGGTTATTATTATTTTATTATTATAATTATTGGCTAAGGGTTCATGTTTGTACATTCATGTTTGAATAATAGTATGCACAATCTTTCAAGTATCAAATATTTTTTACTTTTTAATAAGTTATTGGGTAATATGCAAATTTATAAATGTTCGTATAAAAAGTCAAACGCGAAAGATAAAAATTTTACTATATGCATTTATTGTAGGCCTACCTAAAGGCTTATTTCACTTTTCACTTTTTATGTGTCAGCGAAGGATGTATTTTTTCTTTTGAATAATCTTTAACGTGAAACCTGCCAAACGGTGTCTCTTCATCCTCCATAATCTTTTGAAAGAATAATGAAACGAAAATAAGATTCAAATTCTGAGCATTTCGTTTGCCTATTGTAAATAAAAATTTAACTTTCTTTATTACTACGAAATTACATTATTATTGTATGACTATATGTTTAATAATCCAACGTAATTGTTCAGATATCGAACAAAAAGTCTTACTAGATAAATTAAAATTTATAAATGTATTTTCTATAAAATTTAATTGTGTATTTTAATTTATGTTTCGCAACCGAATTACCTCTAATTTTTTTTGTCAAATTTGTGTATCCTAAAAGATAGAGTATTTTGTTATTAAAGCTACGTTGATCCATCACAGAATTATAAAAAGGTCAAACCATTACATATGAGTATTAACAAAGACATTGACACGCATTCATATTTGGGATAATTAAATATATTGTTTACAAGTTAAGTAAATTATTAATTTTTTTTCTTCGAAAAACAGAAAATTTCTATTTTGTAATTTTTTAAGTAAAACTTTTGATTTAATTGAGATAGGACAATTTTTCCTAATTATTTTGAAACAAATGGTATTTGTATATGTTAATTTTTTAAATTGTTAATCAAATGATAGTTATAAATTATTTTTTAATAAACAACAATTTAAAAAAAAAAAATACACAAACAGCTCATCTTATTTTTATATATTATTACAGCAAATACTTAGATTATGAATTTCTAGGAAAATTTCCCACAATTTAAAGTACCCGAAATTACTGAGAAATAGATTATCAGTTATAAAATTAACTCGTTACGCCAACTGAATATTGAAATAAAAATTTCACCGAATAAAATTCAATAGTTTAATTTAAAAAGTCATATTTATTTATATTGTTTAAAAAAATAACGATTATAACTTGACACATCCTAAATAAGTTTCTTACACAGTTTTATAATAATAGAAAAAAAAAGATAAGACTAAATAATATGTAATTGATAGTACATCAGCCAGTGATGATAGTTTTTATACTAGTAAAGTAAAAAGTTAAAACAAATATTTCGACTTAACATTGTATGTTCAAATATTTAAAGTGCAAACTGTCAAAATTGTTTTCTACTTAATAATAAATTTTTGCTTGAAATGGGAAAATACAAAAATAATGATAATGATCATTTGATTTCATTATTTCTGAAGCTTTAAATCACATTATATATCAATCGATTTACTGGTTAACGGTTTTTTGCATCGTCTTTTGTATTCGGTTAAAAAACATCAGTAAAGTGTAAGTAAAAAAAAACATAATGCGAGTTAAAAAAAATGTAATCTATTGGTTTTTAAGACTTGAATAAAATAGGTTTTTTATTGTAAATATAAATATTAAAAATGATTAAATTTGGTGATTACTTAATTTGGATTAATTAGAAGTTTCAATTCATTAAACGTTTATTGATATTTTACATATGTATGTTGTTCTATACTAATCCATAAAAAATTTAATGAAAACTAATTTGATTTCAAATACAATTATCTTAATCAGATGGAAAAAAAATGAAATATTTCATTGAAATATTATGTTTTCCAATTCACGTTGTTGTGTCTAAATATAAATTTCCAGTGTGATAGAATGTATTTTCCTGTGTAGTCCTTTTATGAACTTCCAAGTTTCAGTGACAGATATCACATAATATAAAATCCATAGTAAAATCACCAATACATTCAATGGCGGCTCGTGGTTTGAACGACGGGACGATCGCACACCCTACTAAAATTAATTAAAAGAAGAAAATCAATTGTATTATCTTAATTCTACATTTTTATTAAAAATTCAAATTTTTAAATAGTGTAATAGTTATAATACATTAGTCGTGTACGAATATTAAAGTTGTTTCGCTCAGTATACGCGGATACGTTTGCACAGACGAGCAGTGTTTGACTGTCAGCGTCGTCTACACGGTAAAATATTAGTATATTGGCTAATTTATTTTTATAATTAACTGAACGTCGAAATCGGTTGCTGTAATAGTATAATCGCTTATAAAATTATTTTCATTTATATTCTCTACTGCGACCTTTGAAATAATATGTGTATTGCGTTTTATTTTATTATATTTAATTTGACAATTTTTTTTATCTACGACTGGCAATATTATATTTAAAATCACACACCCACCACCAGCACCCATGAGCCGCCACTGAATATATTTAAATGATCTAATATGAAAGGGTAGGTATGCTGGAGTAATCATTTTTTTATATAAAAAATGTTTATTTTCTTTAGTCTACACATTTAAATGAAAAATATCAACTTAAAGTAAAAAATACCATTTTTTGTCCTAAGCTATAATAAAATATTTTATATTACTATAAATAGTAAATATTAAGAAAAATATATGAAGTGAAGATTTGGATTAAAAATATAATTTTGATTCTTATAGGATCTAACTTGTAGTAAATTTAATAATTATAATATTATAAAACGCAAAAAGAAGATGGTATGAAAGAAAGTACAAAGACAACGATGTGGCTTAAGACTTTTTATCTGTTATTAAGATGATCGTGTTTCTTGAGAAGATCGGTAGTTCCACATATTTATAAAAAAGGCGCATGGGACAAGGAATTAGACTATTTTAGACTTTTAAGAACTGGTTTTAAACCTATACTAAAATAAAAATCCTTAAGTTTCAGATTCTATTAAAGGTTTTTAATATTTTATTTTTTAAGGATTCCGATTAGGAACTGGTTCTAAAAAGATTCTAGTTAAAAAACAATAGATATTATTATTTATTGTATTATTTTTGAAAGTAGGTATCATGGATATAAATTTATGTAATAATTTCTACATTATTATTTAAAACATTATGAAGTTATAGAAATACAAATAAAAAAAGAGCCGTAGAAATTTAAAAATGATTGAGAAGATATTGATTCAGTTTTTTTAAGAATTTTTTTGTTATTATGCTAACTATCAACTAAAGAAAAGAATACTATGTTTACATTATAAATTTGCAATAAACCTTCAAATAGTTTTCTAGCTCTCAATATTCTCTCGTAATAATCCACAGAACTATATTACCGTTACCGAAAATAATCTTTCATTACATGTGACAAGATAATTATTTTTAACTACGCCAATATAATAACTATGTAGCAAGAAGTTATCAAGGAAAAAATATATCGTTGTCTTAATTGATCATAATTAGGTTGTATGCTTTGTCGTAGATTTGAGATATTTAAAAAGCTTTCTACTATTTTCAAATAGATCTGAATAATTTAATAGTTGCTTTTCTTGAAATATAATAAAATTTACTAACTAAAATGTTTTAATTGTATTATAAAATTTGTTTTCTAGTTGTGTACAACATTGACAGGATTATTTTAACTTTGAATGCAAGATATACGTTTATAAAAAATTACTTGAATAGCCTAGTTGCAAACTACAATCTGCTCTGATAACATCTGTTGTACAGTTATTAACCATCGTCATAGTACATGAATAATCCAATCATTTATTAAATATTGCTGCCTTTTTTTAATAATGCAATATTTCTGTAATTTTTTGCATTAGACTGGCACAAGCATAATACATTGGTCTTGTTGCTGAGCATATTCTGGGGTGTCAAAGTAATGATATCTGTTTCAACAGAAGTCAGACATTCTATCATTATTTAAATAGTTTTATATTTTATACATTAATAAAAATTGAACATTACGAGTTAATAATATTATCTGCTTAGGCGTAGCTTTATTTAGATACTATTTGATGAAACGATATGGCTTTACTCAATCAACACTTGAGTGGATCCAGTTTTTGTAAATCTTAGCCTCAGGCATCATAGCGTCTATAAGAAAATGACATACAAAAGTTGTATTAATATTTTTTAGTTTTATAAATATAAAAAAGAACTAACGGATGTTTCGAGAAAATGGATTTTTCATATACCTTTTTTAATAAATAACCTTTTTTGATAACCTATAACACTACTTCCAAAAATTCTGTCCCAGTCATAATTAATCATTTTGTTATAAATTTTAAGAATTATATAGATATGAAAAATATAAAGTGTTTTCTCAAAATAAACAGCTCAAAAAATAATGAAAAATTAGCACGTGTTTCCTCCAAATCAAACTAAGCAAAAACTGTTACTTTTCTATAAATACACAAAATTAAAAAAACGTTTACATAATAACTCAGTACACTGAGTATACTTGTTACTACGCTTCAATTCAAATAAAAAGTTAATCATTTATCATAAATTAACAGTTGACACTATGAGCATTTTTAAGAGTTATAAAATTAAACAGTTGCGAGCATGACTTTAATGACTATCATTTCTCATATCTTTTCCATTAACTTAACAATTAGATACCTTTTCTATAAAATTTCGCTTTGTCATCAGTTAGTTTAGTTTCAGTGGAAAGATCTGTGGAAACGAAACAACTGTACTAAAAATACTTCTTTTATCTTTTATTTTTGTTCTTCCCTATAAAAAAATGATAAGCAAGGCAATATTTTTACTGGTTAAGACAAACGAGTTGAGTTGTCATATTTCTATAGGAGGGAGGTGACACATTCCCTAAATTTTTCACAAGACTTTCTCTGATATTATACATAGTAAATATACTTAAAAGTAAAAATACGGAAATAACTTAAATCAGATTGAACAATACTAATTTATTTTTGAAGGAATCAGTAAAGGAATTTGTTCTTTTTTTCAAAGAATGTGAAATTGTTTTTCAATGTTTTTTATTCAAGAGAAAATAGGATTTGAGCGAATTTTTTTATAAAATAAATTTTAAAAATATTGTTAAAAATACTTTATTATCATAAATTTACTTAAAGACTATCATTCACTATAAATAATTATGTAATGAAAATAATACATTTTTCGTTATTGTACAACCCTATTCAACTATATTATCATAATTATTTTTTAAAATATTTATTTAGCAACTAAAAAATTAAATTCACATTCTATACGTAAATTTTTTTAATTATTATTGAATAAGAAAATATTTTTTGAACCAAAAATTTTCTTGATAGTTTATCATTAATAATAAAACCATATTCTCTCAAATATGTTTGATATATCAATAGTGAAAAATAATTATTATAATAATGTTTTATTCTCAAATAATGACAAAAATGTGTGCCATAGTAAAAATTAGTCTGGTACTATAGGTTCAAATTACTTGCATAAAAGAGCTTGTACTAAATTTTAATCCTGGAAACGTCTCTGTAGCCATTCCACAAACTAAATAATGATTTATCTAGATTAAAACTAAAAATTATCTTGTAATTATATTAAAAAATAATTTTGTTTCTTAAATATTTCTTTGGGAAATCCATTATTTGAATATACAGGGTGTTCAGTAAGTCAGGAAACGGGTTTCTATTGTTCTCATTGTTTGTAACAATGAGAACAATAGAAACCCGTTTCCTGACTTACTGAACACCCTGTATAACCTTTTTGTACTAAATCTACATTATATTGTAAAATGGTTCATTAGTCAGTTGGTAAGTGTTTGTCTACATCGAAAAGTCAGGTAGAAATTGTGGTTTCCGTCAAACAGTTTAGACCTTTTCTGAATATTGTTTTCTAAGGATTATTTAGCATTTCGAAGTAATTTATATTGACATATTTCCTATGATTAATATATTAGCATTGAACTCATTTGTAATTATTAGGAAAATAAAACGCTTTTCTTGAACAACCCTCTGAAATTTTTTTATTTTTCTTCCTGTAAATTTGTTTTTCAATTAATTGCCTCATTTGCGTGAGAAAACTTTCAGATGTACTGTCGTTACATCAAACATAGGTTATAAATGTATTATTACTCTATTTTTATCATACTTACTTATTTAGAATAAATCTATCGAATAAAAACAAAACTAAGTGATGAGAAATTTCTTTATAAAAGTGCGATTGCATGAAAGCGTTCTTCCCCATCATTAGTCCTTAATAATTTATTTTCGCCCCTAAAGAGGTCAACGACGTTTGGGAGTAAATTCGTCTTTGCGTCAAAAAGTATGCATCCTGTTGTAATTAATAATCATAATTGTTATAACAATGTTAATGATGTAAATAAACGGCGTCGACCCGTCCAGAGCACCGCCGGGTCGCCTCCGATTGATCGATTCCTTCTCTCATCCAGGGGTACATAACCTCTATCACTAAAGCAGAGACGGAGACTCAAACGCGGCGCAAGCGCTCACTCCTCCACCCCCTGCCTGAACATTTCATCCAAGCCTCACCTTACATACGTTGTCCATACCGCAAACTTTCCTTCTTATCTTCTAACTGATAGGGATTGTAGGGTGTATGTAAGTTTTGTTGTACAACATCAAAATAAAAAAAGTATTAAATATAAAAAGAAAACACTATTACTGTAGATATTTGCGTTGAAGAAAAATGTATTTTGTTATTTTTTTGTAATTTCACAGTATTTATGTTTTTGATTTTTAACAGCTAATATTGGTGATTTAAAAATATATTTGATGTATATATTGATATATTATATTTACACGAATGGATGTAAATGTATAAAAAGCCACCTTTTATGCAGAACCAAGCAGTTCATCGTATCTATTGCATTCCCATTAATTTTTTAAATTCAGGACTTTTTATAAAATTTGTGCTGAAAACTATTCATAGTTACACGAGACGGCGCACTAAATAGGCATAATAAGTACAGCTGTGTAATCAATTATCATTTTCAGTATTCATATGGAGTATTACTAACATGTAAATACACGCGTGGTTGCTGTAAAATATATCAATTATACCAAATATGTTAGTTGTTCCGTTGTTGATCATTATTGTTCACAATTTCAATTGTGATTTGTAATTTTGAAAGTAGAAAATATTATTTGTGAATGCATGTGAGCAAATCAATAATTCTATGGACTCATTAAAAAAACGCGGTTCAGGAAGACATCATAACTTTTCATTTAAAAAAAAATAATTAAAAAAAGTCTAAATTGTGTAAACAATAGACGTTTTGATTCCTTCACAAAGAGATATATTTAATTAGAAAGTTGAAGAGATCTGTGTGTATATAACAATAGTATTTAATGACCTAATGATAAAGGGATATCAAATTACTGAGAATCGAATCTTATGAAATTTATAATGGAATCTTTTTTCTATCGGACTTCTTTGGTTAGCAAAATTTAAATTTCATTAAAATACTTTCCTGCTCGATACAAAGAAAATATTTTATTAAAATTAAATCATCGTAGCCAAATGCTAAAATAGCCTGTACATGGTTGGCAAGGGTTGATTTATTTTTCATGTACAGATTTTGAATGATGATTCGCAAATCTCGTTATAGGGTCTATCTATTTTTGACAAGAAATATGAAATGGGAGAGATGATTCAAGGAACGAAAAGATTGTGTTATATACTCATATAGCTGATATCATGATTTACGGTTCGTTATGCATCGGCACGTCGGCAGCTCAGTAATACGCAAAATGCTTGTTGGATTTTGTAAACACTTTCGCTCGTTTGATATTTCATACAAGTGCTGAGAAATGGGCTCTTAAATTAGCCATTCACGAAAATATAATTGTCAATTGAAACCTAATTAATTTAGAATTTCTCAGTAGAGTATTTTTAGCAGCACGAAGACCAAAAATAGAAGAGCTTCTCTAAACATCACCATTATAATAGATCTTTGTACATGATGACTGTGTGTTTACTACATTATTCGCGCTTAAATTTAACATGGTAAATAGTTTAATCAAATACAAGTAGTTGGAAGTACATGTTTTAGTAGGCTGGTTCAGGAATTATAGTTATTTTGGCCGGACAATCTGATTGTATTTTCAAACAAGTTGTTAGGTTCAATATTTACTACGTTATATATATAAAAACGTAATATTGTTTTTGGATTATTGATTTATTTTAACGTTGTTTTCATTAAAATACCTCAGTTAGCTAAGTATTAATTTAAATAATATATTAAATGAGACTGTAAATCAAGATGAGCTTAAATTAGTGAAATATTTTTAACGACAAAGAATTAATAACGATGAGGGTAAATATTGTTTATATATATTTTTTTATTATTTAATTATAATAAGTTTTCATGATTTGTTTATACAACCTAATTTATTATCAGGTTTAACGATATTAGTATTTCTATGATTATTTTCTATTTGAAATATTTCTTTGGATGTTTTAGTTAGATACTCTCATTTAATTCTCTTTTATACTATTTAAAACTCGTTAATTTAATTAAAACCAGATGATATTTTACAAGCGATATTTTTATTTAATAATTATAGTTCAGTAATGTGAACTTTTAGTGATTAATTTGTCCACTTATGTTTATTAAGTTAAACTTGTAGAATTTTCTAATTTATTAAAAAATGAGAAGTGTAGAAGTTTATTGTTGGAAATATTTTCATGTGTAGAAATAAACGAGCGAGTTCGTGCGATTTCATAAAAGCATCTTTACCTTCTTATTTTTCTCTAAAATAGTTTTTTTCTACAAAACTCCCTACTGCATAATGATTTGTTTACATGAAACACTTCCATTTATATAAGATTTATACAAGACACAAATAATCAGAAATAATGACATAAAAATATGTGAAGTTTTTTAGAATTTTATAATTGATGCTAGGCTAACGTCTAGTGTTAGTAGAGCAAACAGTAAATGCGGAAAATTCAATTGTTTTTAAAAGAAATGGTGTAAGTTTTCGGATTGGGCTAACAATTTTATCGCCTCGGGCCAGGATTTGGTCGCAATAATCTGGTTACGCTTAAATGAGGGCATTAAATGTCCCATTGCCGTATTTCATTCCTAATGGATTTCGACGTTCTATTAAATTCGTTATAACAATTTGGAGATCATCACACTACTGTAATTAAATACCCATTTTTTATATATAAGCAAATAAAAAAAGTAAACAAGAACGAAAATGAACAAATTTTAATATAATTTTTATACGATTCAGTTAAATCAAAAATATTCTTGAAGTAAAATTAAAAATTATAATTAGTATTTGGCAAATATCTTAGATAAAAGTAAAACATAAAAATTGAAATTATGATTTGGTAGTGAATTACTAATTGTGTTGAAATATTTGAATTGAAACTAATTTCAGATTCACTCAGCAAAATAATTCCGTCATAATCAGTTTGTATTGTTTTTATTGAAATAAGTTTATATTTGGAATAAAAATATTTCTTCACAATTCTACGACTCTGAATAAAAAATGTTATTTTTTTTACGGACCCCTCTTTTGTGCAAAAATTTGCAAATTGTGTTTGTTTTGATGCCATAAAAATTATTGGAGTTCGCGTTTTTTTTTTCATTAATCCAACTAAGTAACATACTGGTAAGTGAAATACAGTCATGAAGCCTGTTGAAGCGTACAATGTATTTTTTCATCTTCAATAGATATACCAGTTAAGAATTTAATTAATTTATCATTTAGTTAATCTTAATTATTAATAGAACAAGAAAGAATAAAGCTATAATGGGGAAATACCTAGCGTTTTGCGAATGTCAACATTTTTTTTTTAAACGACAGACTCGGTCAAGTGATTCTGGGAAAATTATTGCTGTTTACCTTTGAGCATTTAAATTTATGACTACTTTCGAGAAAAACATTTACTGACGTTGTCGTTTTGTGATTTAATATTTGAAATTTTTACCAGACCCGAACAAAGACATTTTTGAGATATTTTAAATAAAAATTTTAATACGTTCATATTTTACTATTCTGTGAGCTTTTTTTTAGGCGTTCGACAACGCGTTATGCTACCTGAATTTCTTGCGGAATCATACGATTCGAAAATGATTTTTTTTTATACAATTTTGTATCATGATAATATACATATCAACAATTTGGAAATATTCGAGTATTGGACTAAAACCTTACCCGCTATGAACGTTTTAGTCACCCGTGTGTTTGACCGTGACTGCTTATTATTGCGTATATATATGTTTGAGCTATAGATTTTTTTATTTCTTAAATTTATCTGTTTCGTAAACTCTAATGACTTGAGTTATTAATATACTAAATCTTATTATTTGATATACAAAGTGGATTTATTTAACGCTAGCCACTAGTTTTCTCTTAAATAATAATTATTGAAAGAAATAATAATAATAATAATAAATATATTAAGAAAATTATTTTTGATATTTTTTTGTTTTATAAATTTCTTTATTTATTAGTCATTATTTTTTTTAATTAATCCCTAATAACTTATAAGGGTATAAAATTTATTTAAATGTAAAATACATATTTAACTAGATTATTAAATAAAAAAACGATCTAATTAAGAAAATGATTGATCGTTAATAACTTTAGGACCAGAACTTTGAAAGTTAGTAAGATTTTATACTTGGTAGAGAGGAGAGGTGCATTCGAGAAATATCTAATAATAGACATTGTCATATTCGCGTCTCATCTCCAGCATATATACTTTAAAAAATATATATTATAAATAGTTAATAACTTCAAAAATAATGGATTTTAAAAAATATAAATAATAATTAGATAAAAAGATTTTATGGACTAGTCATTTTCTTAATTAGATCATTTTTTATTTTACAAGTTCCTTAAATATATCTGTTGCATTTGAAAAAAATCATGTTGATACTTCTATAAGTTCTAAGGGATGTTGCTAAAATGTGACTAATAAATCAAGAAATATATGAATCTAAAAATATCAAAAATAATTTTGTTAAAATTATTAATATTTCAATAAAAATCGAGAGAATAGTGTTAAAAAAATTATCCTGTATGCTTTTTTTTTTTTATTTGTTGTGAATTCTGTTTTAACTTTTGATATATTTTTCATCTATATACATACATATATTTTTTTCAAGTACTTAAGTTATTGCATTACATTGATCACTATTCAATGGATATATATTTTATTTATTTATTTTTGATAGTATTTACACTTTTTGTGAAATAAATAAGTGAAAAAGTGAAGTACAGTAGAGACCGAGTAAAGTGAAGTTAAAGCATTTGTTAAATTAGTATTGATTGATATCTGACAGTGATTAAAATCATTGACGTTAAACGCTTCGATGCGTACTTGAAACAAGTTAAAAAGAAATTTAACATATCCAACAAAAATTACACGATTTACGACGTTTGAAAACGATTACTTAAAGATGATAAGTCATGTGAAAGTCTTTATATTTTTAATTAAATAAGCTATAATTTTATTTAGTTTTAATGATGTAGGTGTCCCATCGCTATGCAAAACACTTTAAAGTCGATAATTTTGCTAAAAATGTTTACAATTTTTTGTTTTAATGCACTATAACACCTACAAATAAAAATTGGAGATAGTTTTTATTTTGTCAATCTTAAATAATATCGTATTGATTTTAATGTAATATCAATTTAAAAAAGACAGATTTTTGGAACATGTTCATAATTTGAAAAGAAATGAACTAATATGATTTTTAAACCATCAATCAATCATTAAACAAAATACTATATCTTGTTTAATGATTCGAATAAAAAAAAAGTATATTATCGGCAAGGTAAAATTTGAATTCTATAAGAGTTATTTTAAATACAGTGCAATTGCTATTACATTATTTTATTAGTATCTTTGATAAAAAGAAAATGTTAAAATTTAAATTTTATTAATATATAAAGACCTCAGTCAATAAATTTTATTTAATAAGATTGAAATTTAATGCTGATACATTTTATTATTTATTCTTTGAACTTTGCTTGTTTTAATAATTCTATTTTCATAATATTGATTCTAAAGTAATACTTTTTCTGCAAATCTCTTATTGTGCCCGTTTATGTTAAAAACTCTTACCGAAATCAGTGACCTAACCGTAAAGGCCTTCTGAGTACTAGTTAGGTAGAGACCTAATAATAATAATAATATTAAATATATATATATATGTAAATAATTTCAAAAGAAAATCAATACTATGCATAAAATGTACAAATGATGTATGTACTCTTACCACTTTTATATTCGTTGTTATTAACCTATAAATTTATACAATATCATATTAGAGTAAAAGTAAGTGTTAATAATTTAAACAATCCCTAATACAAAAAAAATGTATTATTAGCTTTCACAGTATTTAAATTGTGTTAGATATATTTAAGATTCAGAGAATCATTTTATTTAATATTAAAAACATCTATTTCATAGAATTATAACATTTCAATGATTTTTTTTGGATAATATTTATATCAAAGAAATAAATATTTAAGGAAAATTCGAAAAAAATCAAACTTCTGTGAAATTTCAATATATGATTAGTAGATTTTTAATTTAATATGTACAATAATTCTGAAAATAATTTTTAACTTTTCATTCTCATTTTATTAAGAATTTTATTTACACCATTATGACCATTTATTTATTTTGATATATTTTAGAACTTATTAATTTAAATTATTATTTACAGTTGATAATAATTACTATCTATTCTAAGAAACTTTTTTCTGTTGTTAATGTAAGACTTTTTCAAATAATAACAGATTAAAAACGTCACAATAATTTGATGATACGCATAATAAAAAATTAATTAATATTAGTGAATCTTATAATAATGGTATCACGAGAGAAGGGGACCTAGAAAATTTAAAAATTAAGTAACACTGAAGTACGCGTTTTCTAACACGTCATATTGTGTTGCAATGTTATTCAAGTGAATTATAGTGTTGGTTATAAATTCATATGATGAATTTAAGCCATTTTACTTGCACAATAAGTATAGAAAAAAAATGAAAAACTATCATAGAGTGCATTAGCTACAACACACTATTGTTTACTTACCCATTTTCATTCAAGTGCGTGGCTGGTACCTGTACATAATGTGTTTCTCTTGTGTGTGATGAGATGAAAAATCGGTTTGGCCATTTTACAGTGGGAAAATGTGTGTGGGTGTACAATTACTGTTACGAGCAAAGTTTTTGTGAGTTTTACCAACAAGTGTAATCAATATTCGCTCTCAGTCAATCTCAGTTTCACAAACCAACAATTACATATTTTCACTAATTTTTACACCACGAGTTATTTTGAAATAAAGTAGTTTCAAATTTCTTTCCTTTACCAACTTTTACTATAATAAATTTTTAAATTAATATATTATTGGTACAAGTTTATCAAATAATTACCTCTCATTCATTACAGTTCGCCTGTTACGTAATAAAATACCCTTTTAATCTTACGTACAAACAATATAAAGATTATTTCATAAATTATTAAACGTTATATCGTACACCTGGACAAAATGACCAAAACAATAATTAACATTCAGTTTTATTATATTTGAAAAATGAAATAATCTCATTTCGGGAAGTAAAATATAAATAACTAGTAAAAACTTTTAAATGTTTAAGTGTTAGAAAATTTTTATTTCATTTTAAACAAAGTGGATTTATGTTCACATGATGTGAGTTAAGATTCTTTCTTTATATTTCAAAATACAAAGGCTTGTTTGTGTTTGCATGAAAATATATATACTATTCGAAGAATTCTATAATCATGCACAAATAGGAACTTTCTGTAATAAATTGTTCATGTTGATGTGTTCTTAACCAGGGATAGAACTGTATCATATGTGTATCAGTTCCTAAAAATATTTGTAAAATATTAGAATTTCGAGATACTGAAATGTGGTTTAATGTTTGTTTTAAGTTGTTGACATGATGTGTAAAGCTGTTTTCGTTACGCTCGGGAAGACTTATCTGTCCTTAAAACGAAAACTTTATTCTATATGTTGTTTTATTTTAAAACCTTCCCGACACTACTAATAATAAAACTTAATTGGACGTGTTTATTGGTATTGAATGAAATGAAAATAGAACGTTCCGACTATTATTAATGGTTTACTCATTATTTGACGGTCTGATAGAAATTTCTTACTAATTTTCTCATAGGAGATGCGTTTGAGGACGTCATTCATCAGTGTTACTCTTAATATCATTTAATGATTTTGCTAACACATTGTTTTCCTTGTAAAAATTATTTCTCTCAAATCTGCTAAAACATTTATTTTATTTTTACTTTATTAATTACCTTTTTTGTTTAATTATTTAAAAAACATATATATTTAATATTTCCGTGAACACAACGGAAGTTCATATTAATCCGAGCGCACATGATAAGGTCTAAAAGTTTCTTATTTTAATTAGAATTTTCTGTTAGTAGTCGCCCATCCTAGTTGGTATTAATATTTTAAATTGATTTACACGGTTACAATGTTATAGCTGATGTACATATTATGTAAACCACAGCAGAAATGAAGTTTCCAATAAAATGGACTATTTAATTTTCTGTGAGATTGCTTTGAAAATTAATTAAATTTTAGCGGTGCACTAAAAAGGCTTCGCGTCACGTGCCTCAAATACAGACTAGTTCCATTAGAAACTCACATAGAAATGTTTAATGTTCGTTTTATTTCATAGTCACTGTTAAATATTTATGTAGCAAAGGTCCAATAACCTGAAAACACGTTTATTTTACTTAGTGTACTTTAGTGTTATAACAATTCAACGATGCTATTTAATGCTTTATTAAACGAAAAAAAAACACGCGAGTTTAAACGGCAATTGTGTTATATTTTTGTTTAAAATTCAATTCTTTATTCTGCGTGTTTAGAAATGTTTGGAAAAATTTAATAAAACGTATGTTTCCGGACGGTGCATAAAATCCATTTCAACTATGTTATGGTTTGAATAATCTATATAACTAGGTTCGTTGGAAGAAGAGGAAGAGGAGACAGGAGATCTTCTATTCTCGCCAGCGTACCATTAAGTATGAATTTCCTGAGGTCTTGTTCAAACTCATTTTGGCCGATTCCTCTAGCGCTCACTTTGTAGGGCACACGTTTCCTGGCAATTTTGTACGTTTAACATTATTAAGAACAATCTACTTATGACAGCGAACGGGATTATATAGTTTTACATTACAATTGGGTGTGGTAAATATATAATCTTTACTCGGCTTAGCTTAAATGGAGCGTTCAACGAATCTTACGATGAAAACGTTGGCCATGTCGGTTTTGTAATTCTTTGCTCACACTTTGAACTAAACTCTAATCACCACCTCGATTCGTTTCGGCCGTATTCATTTATCTTCATTTCACGAGAGAGTCGTAAAAAAAAAGGTACATGAAATAACAACCCCCACAGGACACGAAAGTAAATAGCTTAGTATAAAAAATTTATCTTGCCACCGGCATAAAATAATTGCCATGCCTTATCAAACCAGTAAATTTCCGCATTACACTCCGTATAACATGAGACAGTCATGAGTAAACATTGATATTGATGTATATGTCTATCGTTCGTCGACCTACCGTATGGGATTACTATTGCGTTGACATGATTCCAAAGCACATTATCGCGACCTCGGTCACGTCTTCACGTTTAACGGGTCTTTTTTAAATTAACAACATAGTATTACTGTTACATCGCAAAAATATCTCACAGTTCTTAAATTGTTGAACCTGAGTGTAATTTTCTTCTTTACCGGCATCAAATTAATTTTTAGATGTGTAACATTTTAGTTTTCCATAAAAAATATTATCTTCTTATACATTCCCCTCATTTTTTACATTCATAGTTTTAAAATATTTTAGAATTTTTCCAAATTTAAAATATAAATTTAGTTATAAATATGTTCAGTGTATAATATAATCTCTAAAATAGTTAATCCACTATGATATGCCTTATTATTATTTTGTATATGCATTGTGTGCAGTACTAATTTAATTAAAACTATCAATTATTTAAACTGTGAAAATGAATAAAATCTTGTTTTTTTTTTCTGAAAGTTCTGAAACACCCAAAATAATAAAATCGTGATCAAAAACGTAATTTTAACTGGGTTTGTAAGATTAAAATTTCTTAATTATTATTATGTCATTCATTTAATCATTTTATTTAAAAGTTCGACAACCGTTATTAAATAATAGCTTTACATAAATGACCCTAGAAGTACAAGAGTTTTAAAATTTGATGACAATAACATTAATACTATAAAGATAGTTATAGTAATTTCAAAAGCATTCTCTGTCTTTTACTTTAGTCGTATTTGTTTTCTACTTCTGGATTCAATGCGTAGTTTATTGTACTAACTAAAAAGTGGTTCACATTCAGTGAAAGTAAAATCTCATTAATTATTAATTAAGCTTAATACCAAAATAAAAATGACTTAATAAATGCCAGTTTTTGGACTCTTTTATTCGATATGGGATTAAAATGTATTTCTGGTTAAAACGGTTGAAACATTTTAAATTTAATACATTTCTTTTGTAACTTGAAATTATTATTACTATTATTATTATTTATTTTTGGAATAAAAAATCAATTGTTCTGAAGTGCTTTGCTGTTTTATTGAACATTATTTTATTTTAGCATGAAAAATAAAATAAAAGTAAACAATATCTGTAACGTGTCTTATATAGTGTTTTAATAAAAATACTGCCTTTCATTTTTTCTCTTAAATAATGATTTAAAAAAATACAATTTAAATTTTGATTTATTTTTATAAACTGAAGTAAATATCAAGTCTATTGTATTAAAAATTATTCTTAAGAGTAGATTTATGAGGTAACTTTTGAAAATTAAAGAGGCACCTATTATTTAAAGTTTTTTTATAATATATATTTTATTTTTACTTAAAATGGATAATAATAGGTTAAATAAAATTTTGACTGGTCGATAACTAATTTTGTGACATTACTTTTGAGTTATTAGTACTCAAAGATTTAAAAAAGGCAATTTATGTTGCGCATCCCTCTCATCTATAACTAAAAATTATGCCAATTCAAAAAGTAATATTACAATACTGGTTATTGATCTGTAAGCGTTTTATTTAGCTCATTCTATGCATAATAGTAAAAAAATAATTATATGTTCCTATTAAACTTTTAAAAATGACACCTAAAATTACCTTTAGAAATAATTTTTCCATGTACCTTGAATACAAACTTATATCTTAAAATAAAAATAATGTTTTTATATTTATTATACTGTATGAGACTTAAAGCTTAATTGATTTGTATGTGTAGTTTTATTGCTATCAAACAGTGTTAATAATAAGTAGAATCAACTAAAAATATCGAAAATGGTTATTACCACATCACTCGTGGTAATAAATATTTTTTGATAAAATGTACAAATGACGCCACAGAGTTGAAAAATTAAAACTTAGTGTTGTTGTTTAATGTTCTAGATATATTGAATTCCGTGTAATATTGCGATTTCTATTTTTTTTATCTTTTGAGGGGCTAAATGGGAAATGAATATTTAATCCCCACCTCCATTATATTAATTATAATTTGATAACAAGTAAGTAAATTTTACAAACGATTTTTATTTATTTAGGATTAAAAATATAAACAAAATATTAATTTAAAAAAAATTAAAACTTAAAGATTTTTAACTCAAAAGCACAAAAATTAAAATCGCGTATATGTATTTAGGGAACAATGTTGTACACTATCAGTACTAAGCATTATTCCAACCGAAAAGTAATCTCTTATATTTCCCTAGTAACGTTATCACCTAATAAATCTATCACTTAGTGATGTTATCACCATTAAAGTATATAAGAGAGAATTTTACGATTGGAGTGTCAGTATGTGTTTAGCGTTGATTATGGTAACATTGTTTCCGAAATACGCAATTTTTTTTTTTTATGATTTTGGAATTTTAATAAAGACACCACTGACTAGCAGCTATGAATCGTTATTATACATTTTAAGAGAAACACTTTATTCAACTTATACATAAAAAAGATTTATTAAACATTCTTTGACTACGTATTAGAAATATAAGAAAAATTCAAGTGTGCTGCATTTTAAACTGTTTGTTGAATATTTTTTCCGGAAAACATATAACTTTTTGCTTATATAATCTTTTGAATTATTAATATAATATTTGGTAGACCCTGGATCAATAATATTGAATTGTTATTTACTAAATTATGTTTGTACTCAACGGTTACATAATTTTAAAACGTGGTTTTATAGGATTTCACATTATAATTGTTAGATATGTTAAAACATTTAACTGCTATAACGTAAATTAACTCAACCAAATAATTTTAAAACATTTTAATTAAAAGTAGTATTTATAATCAAAGTTATAACTTAGTACCATCTGGAGTTATCTTTTAGTTCAAAAAGGCAACTATATAAGCATGAGACTCGGCAAAACTCTTACCTTTTTTATTATTTTAGCTGTATAACAGTGTTTGTTTATATCTTCAGTAAAAGTGTTTTTGTTTCAGAAATTATCAAGTTCATTATTAGTTAAGTAAAAGCTTCGCTATATTGTATGCTGGTTAAATGAATAATTCCACGATGAAAGTGAGCTTGAATGCTTATATCTCTAAATTCTTCATTACAGTTTTCGTGTACTCTTGAATTATTTCTTCGACACTTAATGTTACGGAGGACTCTACTTTTGGGAATAATTTAAATATAATTAACGATATTTCTTAATAATTGATATTATAAACATTTTAAGTATTTAATATTTAAATAAGTAAATATTGATAAATGCTGTAAGATTATGACGTGAGAAGTTTTCAGTAAAAGCTGTAAATTCATATCAAAGCTAAAATATAAACGAAGAAAATAATATTAAAATAATTAGGGTGTTTCTTTTGTGAATTAATTAAACTTTTGTTTTGAGTAAACTACAGACAAGTTGTTTTATTTACTTAAATATACTTTCGAATTTCTCGACGATTAAAAACCTTTTTTTTTAATACAATTTTTTGTTAGTAATTTATTTGTTCTATTACTGCTATTTTTAATTAAATGCATAAGAATTATTATTTGTTAATTAAAATTTACTAATAAAATGTTGATATTATCAACAAAAAAATCGAATCCGTGTAAGTTAATTAAAGCCATTCAAATAAAACGGGTTTATGTTACAAAATACAAATATTAAAATAAAATTTTAATATTGATTTAGTTTCAATTGAAAAGTAATAGATTTGTCTTTTGATAAATATTTATTTAGTTGTTTTTCATCCTTTGGTTTTTAATTTAATGTACCACTAAATCTATTTAAAGTTTTCTTTGGCTTTCCATACAATGTAAGAACGAAATAAATAAGTAAGTAAATCATTGGAAAATTGTTATTTGTTTATGAACTTTAAGATAAGATTGGTTAAGCACGAAAGCGTTTCGCTCAAAATGTAACTGAAATTTGGGTTGGTTATCTTATAAACACTTTTTTATTTGCAACTATTTCTTACTAAAAAAGAATTTAGTGACTTGAGAAAGTTTTTTACTTTGGAAGATTTGCTACTTCTTTTTATTCTCTTTAATATATATATTTTTCAAGCCTTGGTAATTTTTTTTTTTTGCATTTATCATAATATATACGTTATTGTTGAAGAGGGATATGATTTCTTAAATGAAATATAACATTAATTATCTAATATTAGTGTTTAGTTAACGTTCGATTGTCGAATGAAAAATATGTTTTATATAATAGAAATAAAAAAATATATTCCTAAAAAAAAGAAATTCTTCAAGGAGCAGAAATATTACGAAATAAAATTTATTGTTTAATGTGGAAAAATAAAACTGTCATAGCCATAATATCTAGTCAGAAACTATACGGAGAATATATAGAAATCGGCATTTAAAATAAATAATAAAATCCTAATACTCGTAATTAAAAGATATATATTTTTCTTGCTGATATATGATATTTTTATGAATCATGAAAATATCATAGATATGCGCACGTAGAAATTCAAGTGGGGGGCAACAAAAACTTTAACCGCCCTATAATCCTTTCAGAATGACCTATATTTTTGTTCGGTCATGCCAAAGAATGATAGCGCGGTGGGAGTAGGTGAGTTTCGGTTTTTTGTCGTCATTAGTGTGACCTGCCCTAACCGGTTTTATTGTTGGAGTAGCGAGTGTGTTGTGGTGGTCGGGAATGGCGTCACTCGTGTGTTCCTACGCCATCGATGTGTGTAGCGACAGTGAAATTATGGACACTGTTTGCTTTATCGTTGACGTCTTGCAGCTGTATGTCATTGTCGGTCGTTAAATTTGTTTTGATAAGGCACAAAGGCCCATGAATAACGTTATTTATTGTTTTGTACGTGAAACATTAATGTTTCTGTGTGGTTTGTATATGGTAACATTCGATTGCATTGGACTCGAATGTCACATCCAAAATTAAGAGCAAATGGATGGCCGTCATTTAATCATTTAGCGATTGACAAAGAATCCGCCGATACAGAATCAATCTACTGAGATGCAGGTCAAATAAAAACTGGTTTTTTGTTAATGAATGTATAATTTCACTGATTTAATAATATTGTTGTAATTGTTCATGCTATTTATTCTCTGTACATGTATTTGTATTAGGGTTGAGTTTACTAACATTAGAGTAAGAATTAATTGTCTTTTCTTTGAAATTAAGTTTAATAATAAAAAACTCAAAAGAGACATACAGTCCATGAAATTTAATTTGAATTTTCCTTTATTTAGTTGTTGATATTTAAATTATTAGCTTTTACTTAAATAACCAACAAAGACGAGATTTAACTCTCCGTGTGGTCGTTCGAGTAATAGTCATACAATTTTACTGATGACTCGTGAGAGATTACTCATAAAAACCAATCTTGTACATTTAGATTAACACATTGTATACAGAAATTCATGATAATCCTTTTTAAATTCTAAGGAAATTGAAATGTTTTTATTGAATTCTAACGTAAAAGGGTCGATTTAATAAAACTAGACCAGTCAAAGGCTGTAAAGTACCCTTTGAAAGCCGGTCCGCACGGTCATGTTTATACTCATTGCACTCTTGAAAAAAATATCATTTCTAAATATTTGTAGTAACGTATTTTAAGTATTTCGAGCTGAGAAATAGATAGACACTAAATTTTTAAATTAGAGCTCTATTAACTATGAAAAAATTGTTGTACTTTAATAAAATTAAACTTAAAGAAATTTTCAAAGAATTAAACTGGCATAGTTAGTTAAGCAGTTGTATAACTAAAAATTAATCAATGATATTATTTATTATTATGTTTACTTTAATAGTATAAAAAAACAAATTTATAGAGATTAATAAACAAAATAAACAATTAAAAATTATTATAATTTAAAAAAAAATATATATATAATTTGTAAATATAAATAAACAAAAAGTAACAATAATCATACAAAATATTAATCATGGTGAGGAAAACGTCCAGTAACAGAACCTCAACAATCTATAATTAAAATCAAATTTTAACACTTTAAATAAATATTTTCAATTTACTCTGTAAAAACAAATATTGTAAAATGCATTTTTGTGAATCGACAAATATTACCTTTATTAATCATTAAATAAATTTAAGGCAAGGAATCAAAACAAATTTAGGTTTTTAGAAAATTTTCACCATATTTAATAAGTTAGTTCAACTAAGGTAACGGAAACAATTTGGCAAGTTTCCCATTCTATGGAAATTTTTATATTTATTATGTCATAGAGTCTTTTATAAGTTCTTAAAATTAGGCTTTCGTTCCTTATCAAGTCTCAATCAAATTAAAATTATCATTTAAAGCTTTGATGAATTTAATACAAGAAAAGCATTAAATTCAATTATTAAAAACTGGTTAGTGTGTCATTATCTTATATTAAATTTTTTCAAGATTTGTAAGGTTAATTATTGTAGAAACCGAAATTATTATGACTTCTCTTTTAAAACTTTAAACAAGCTAACATTTTGACCTTATAAAGTTTACCAACATTAACCAATATATATTTTTCCGCTTTTAAATATTTTTAATTCCAATTTTAAGCTTAATTATGGTTTCAAGTGTAATCTTATAGAATTTTTGTTTTCTATAATTTTTTTTCAACATTCACTAAAAAAAATTCGATTTAGATAACTTAGTTTTTACTAGATATAAGAAAAAATTTCAAAAATCGAAATTATTTTGGTTTTTATGCCCGATAATTTCTATAATTTGAGTATAGGTTAAATATATTATAATCATCGCGTTCTTATAATAAATTAATAAAATTTTAGTAAATATTTAGTATGATAAAAAAATATATTATTCGAATATACAGTGCAATTTTTAGACATTTTAAGGTATAATTTTAATTGGAACAATAGATATTCTATACAATTTTAATATAGTATCATTATTACTTTATTGAGACTTGATAAGTATTAAGGAAGCTAAATATTTCTATTTTTATTTTACTAGTAGCTAAATGGTATCTAAATTTTTGTCAAAAATATGAGGAGTATTGAACGTTGACTAGTAGCTGAATAGTATATGATTTTTACTTTATTTAAACGATTAACATTTTAATCTCATGATATAAAAATATATATTTGTCTCATTGCATTAAAATTAAAAAAAAAATACATTTTATAATTTAAATATCTATGTTAAGTCTACATATTTTTAACAAGTAAAATTATTAACAAATGTTGTTCATCGTTAAAGTCATTTTACAGAATATTTAAAATATATTTAAAAGATGAAAAAAGTTTGCGTATTATTTTAAAAAAAAAACATTGTTTTTATCATTATATATATATATATATATATATATATATGTATATATTTAATTCGTAATAAGTTTGGGAAAATACAAAAGAAAAATAGTTCTTATCGAAATTTGATCTAATGACATTTGAAAAATCGTTCTTTTATCCTAGTTATTTATATATTATCTGATATACTAAATTGTAGTTGTTTTTATATTAAAATACGGTTTTAAATAACTGTAAATAAGACATCAATATATTTGTTATCTTTTTTGGCCAGAGACTGTGTGGATTGGAATAGCAGTTGGAAGATTTTGTGTGAAATGTTATCTTGTTATTTTCTTATGAAGTTGATTTTGATGATTTTGTCCATATTAGAATGGTCTACAGTGTAATAAGAGTATGTTTTTTCTTGTTTTATAAATAAAATACATTTTCCTATTTAAAATATATATTAGAATGTAGAAACATTCTTTGATACTATTATAATTTTAAACATTTTCTTAAACGAGCACTTATAACTAGCGGTATAATTTTTTTATGCTACTTTATTTATAATATATGAATAACTAAAAATTATTTCTTGTATCCTTTATCTATCGTTATAATTATTGGATTGAATATTAACATTTTTCTTTGAATTGATTTAATTGATTTATCAATGTTAGAATACTATATCATAAATAAAACTTTCTATTTGGAGGTAGAAAATTAGTTTTGTTAATTATTTTTTATATTATGACGTCATATTATATTATTTCAACATGTCGATGAGTATGTTGACGTTCATGTGGTTCAATAAACAAATAAATAAAAAACCTTTTACCAAAGCACTCAATATCACGCAGTGAAATGATGAAAGGATGTAAAATACCATAATATGTTAGTATCTGTTATACTATCCGTTTACCGACCGTAGGAAGTCATCTTGTTTTGGAATGCAGATTGGAAATTCTATTTCCGCCAATTTAGCTTGCTTTTCTGGGTTATATAGCAAAAATGATGAGAAAAATATAAACAAGCAAATATTTGTACATATACATTTATTTATCAAAAAAAAAAAAAAATATATTTGTGTTTTTGTTGTAAATGTAGGTAAACGTTAAATTCCAAGCTATCGGCGACCTACAATCATTGCTACTGCGCGCCAATGACAAAGTCCGACCCGCTGTTTGTTCGTAGCTGCAGAAGCGGCAGCAGCAGCACCTCCACACGGTCATCAGTATAGATATGACCGGGTAAATGGTAGTGGTAGAAAACGAGGGATGAAGTACAAAAAGGATACCTTCCACCCTCCATCGAACCGCGCGGCACCTGTTGACAACCCTTCGCGTGACATACTATCGCTGTTTCTCCTCTCACTGGTTGCTACTGCCATATACTCTTGAGCCGCAGTTCTTCGCGGATGTTCGTCACCGCAAAGCATAAAAAAAAGATGTCTAAAGAACGTCGTAAGTTAAAGCATTACGCTTTTATTGTTTTGTAGAATTTTTATGAAAAAAAAAAAAATCGGAATAATTAAAATTTACTTAACTAGAGTTGATAATTTATTTGAAATAAATAAAAACGAGTGCGCGTTTCCGTCTATAAGAAAAATTTTTTTAATAAAATTTTATCAGGTAAGATTTTATTAAATACTTAATTTAAATTTTTCAACAATTATATTACAACCTTTAAGTTACAATTGTTTGTAGCAACGTGAACTGTATACATCATAGCTTTAAATGAATGTCATAAAGTTTGACTAATGTTTTGTCATTAGAGAAGAATTAAACACATTTATTACCTTGGAATAAATATTTATTCTTATGTTGAAACAGCTAATTTGTAAATAATTGGTTAAAATGAATATCTTTTTAACGATTAATTAAATTTTTTCGGAAATTTAGTCGTCATAATTTTATTTAAGATTATTGCTTTGGTTTTTATTTAATTATTATATTGTACATCGGTTAAAATTAATTCGAAGGTCGACTTTTAGTTGAGTTCAGTAAAATTTGACTGATTTTTATAAAATTGCTGATTTTCCACTAAAGTAATATGGCGAAAAATACATCGTTTATTATAAAATTAGCATTAATTATAACCATTCTATATTTGTCGTATCTTATGGGATTGTGTTATTTTAGGTTTATTACCCTAGTTTTGAGGTAAATAACGTTTTCAACACTTAAGAACCAACAGTTTTTATATAAATAGTAAAGTGTTACAATATAATGTTTCATAGTTGATGAGTTATTTCAAGCGAATAAACTACCGATTTAACATAATAGATATTTTTTTGTTCCATGTTTCCATTTCAATGAATTTTCAATTGAAAGTAGAGGTATTACGACCCAAAGTATAAATTATAGATATATATATTATTATTTTAATGTACTTATGGTTCTTTCTATTGATATTTATTTGCAAACTTTGTCAGTATTAAAATTTCTACAATACATTACAGTTCGTTCATTTATTCACGAGGTATTATGATTACTAAATTTATGTTGTTTTTGTCTTGCAAAGAAAGGGAGTATTATTTCTGTTAAAGTATCATAAGTTCCAGCCCAAGGACATTAAATTTTGTTACTTCGATTATGTAAAAATATATTTGATAAGTGACAGTATATAATTATAGAATTTTTCCAACGCAGACGTTAAACTTTAAATTTTATTGTTTGGATTTTTTTTTTAATATTTAATTTTTAATCAATAATCTATCAACAACAATTTTTTACATTTTTTTTTTTATATAAACTGGAGTAGAAACATAGTAACTATAAATTAAAAAGAAAATGCCTTAAAGTAGTTATAAGTATATTTATAATTTCTTCTGAATTAATCAATAAAAATAAATTTTAGTTTAATTACTTTTTTAAAGGTTTTTTTTTGTCGTGACAAAAAAGAAACAATTATGATAATTACATCATTTCAGATGTTTGTACTTGTATGTATAGCAGACAAAAAACTTTAAGGTTTAAATGCAATTTTATTTACGAGGCCAGATTTGTTGGTATTTTATTATAATTATGTTTTACAGTACATGTATTGTACACTTATAATTATTACGTCATTAAATTTTACCCACAAAAAAATATTTAACAGAAGAAATTTAAACAAATATATTTAAAAATTCGCAAAATAAATAAATATACAATGTAAGTTTATGTATTACATTTAGCTGGTTTGATGTTATTTTTGTTAACAATATTTACTAATTTTTTTACTAACTAATTATCTTGCCAAATAACAATACCCAAAGGTTATGTAATTATTTGTTTATTTTTAAAGGAAAAAAAAGGTCAATATTTTACGATAAAAAAAAATTATTTATTTACTTATTTATTGTCGTGGTTTTCATATTCCTTTCGGCTGTTAATAATTTTAAATACAATTAATATTAATTATCAAAACTATTCCAGGAACAATCACAAATGTGTATACATTTTTATTTCTGAGGTTTTGCTCGCGAATGTATTTTTTAACAGATCGATTTCCATTTAAAATCGTTTACATGAGTTCACCATTTTTTTTTTTGCAGTAAACACCCCCGGAGGGAAATATTATAATAAATAGAGTTTATGCTGAGTTTTATTTTATAACTTGTGATTCTATAGAAATGTCGTGTTTCGATGACCCAAAAATGGCAAAGGCGTGATGGTAAAAAAAAATATTACTTTTTTTTATATACGCGATTATTGTAATCTATAAATGATATTTTGGCGGGTGATTGTCGACGAGGAAAAGCCAATTTTTTCAACGTCGAATAGATTTATTGCACGCATTACTGAAAATCTGGATTGTTAAATAAGAATCAAAATTATACGACTTTCAGTAGACAATGGCTTAGTCTGATGTTCGTTTCCAAGCATAGCTCAAAAGTCCCAATGGAATTCTAACATGACATTTTGTTCATAATGATTTTTTAACACCCAAGTCCACAGAAAAACATTATTATAATTATTATAATTGCTTATTTTTTGCTAAAAATTTTAGGATTTATAAGTACTAAATCTATTGAATTATAATGCAGGAGTCTACAAACTGAAATAAATATATTGTTTTAAGTAGTACTGGCATAATGAATTAAAAATTAACTATAGAATGTTTAAACATATTTTTTCTGTCGTAAAAAAATATTTTGATATATAATTAAACTATTAATAGTAACTGAATAGAAACAGTCAATGTTATCAAAGTGTTAGGAAATGCAATGTCTTCTAACATTACCGTGTAATGCGCATATTTATGAAATATATAAAAAAGCTTTAGGGAACTTTATTATGATTAGGTAAAACCACTTAATAAGAGTGGATCTTGAATTTGGTTAAATGTCATGAAACATTAAACAAAAGAACTCTACGGAAAAAATAGAAAAATTTCATAATAAATTTCTCTACTAAGTCATAAATAAAACTATATTGATGGATAAAACGCTATTCAACGTGGCTAAATTACATGGTTTATATTCTCAATCGATCAGACATGATAGTTTTGATATTTTATTATTTTAAACAATTATTAATAAAATGTTTTGAAAACCTAGTAAAAATTATAAAATATATGTGTATTATAACACAGGTTAAACTATTTATTTTCCTGTACCTATTTATTAGGTACAAGAAAATTTTTCAGTACCTATTTACGAAGTTTTATAATACAAATGCTATCTTCATGCAGTAAATTGCATAACCTAAATGTATGTAATTATAAAATCATATTGTAAAAGATACTGTATATAATACAAGTCAATGTTAATCTCAACCTCACACCATGCGTACAACCGGTATAGCCCTATGTTTCTCAACTGGAGAATATTAGCGTGGAGCCAATCCAAATACGCCAAACATGTGGCTTTGAACAATACTTGTAAAATCATAAAGGGATGTCTTAGGCCAACGCCTACATACAAGTTATACCTTCTAACAGGCATAGCTCTACCTGAAATTAGAAGACAAGTAATCACTGATATAGAAAAAACCAAACAGGTAAATGACGAAAGACATCATATGTTCTGACATGAAATCGCGAGAACAAGACTTAAATCTCGAAGAAGTTTCATACAAACAGCAAAAGAACTACACGAACTCCCACAAAAAGTTAGACTGCAAAGGTGGTAAGATGAGCTACAACCGAAAGAACTGATTCAGACTACACAACAACTTCCGTTGGGTAGACATCTTCCATAGCCACTATGGAAAACTCTTAACACATTCAAAGCCGGAATGTCGAGGACTAAATATAGTAAAATGGGGCTATATTGGAAAAGATGACACATGTGAATGTAGAGAATTTTTTATAATTGGACACGTCAAGAAGAATAAGTTAATGTTATATGTCAATTATATTTTCTGTTTGTTCATGCTTATTTAATTGTAAATTAAATTAAGTTCTGTAATTTTTTCTTTGTATATGTTTATATAAAATAAAATATTTTTAAGATAAGATAATTTTAATTTCATTTGTATTAATATTGCATTTAGATCAAATATTAGCAATAAATACATTTTTGGCAATACTATTAGATTTTCTTTACCTATTCTTAATAAATATACTATGATCGATATTGAACGATAAAGATGTAATTTTCAATTATGATCACTTTAGCTTAAAAAGAACTCAAATTTTACATCAATATTTGATTTTTGTTGTGCAGTTGTATACAAATTAATAATAATTGTATAGAAATGCATAATTTGTTTGTGTGAGACTATTACTTGTAAATTGTTTGTAAATATTTTATTAATAGAGAAAAGTATAATTTCATAAGTAAAAATAACTTTTAGTATAATGATAGTAAACAATTATTACGGAGAAAAAATTCAACGTTAATCACAAAAAAAAAAAAAAGATTAAACTTACAAATTGCTTTTAAGGATTAAAAAAAACGTAACGGATGAAATTTAAAATGTTCATCTAACGTTAATTGGTTTTTAGAGTTTTAAAAGTTTTAGTTAAATGAAATAATTAAATGGCTTTTAATACTTCATTATTTCCTTCAGAACTACATACTTAGACCACTTTTTTTTCTAAGTTCATATTTATATTAAAAAAAAGCTATAGAGTAAAATAAAATTTATCTTTTTACTATGAAAGCATTATTGGTTAGTCTGTTAATTATAGAATTTTAAATTATAACAAAAAAATTAATTTATTAGTTTTGTCATTAACTTGATTTGACGGATTATAAGAAGTAGCTAATAGTGTTATATTTAACAAATAGAAATGTTATTGACATTTTACTCTGTACTATTCTAAACAATGTGATGAAATTTCTAGGCCGTAATAATTTATTTTTTCTACCCTCATAATGTACTGATCAAATTTTATTTTTATGATTGATTAAAAATTATTATTACAAACATTTCTTATTATTAGTTTAATGAAAAACTTAAGAAATATATTTTTATTTAATTTTTAATTAAAAACTATTCATGTTTTCTAATTATAATTATTACTACTTACAGCTTTTTTTTGTATTAAGTAACATAAAATTTATCACAATTATGAACATTAAGTATATATATATAAGCTAAATAATGCAGTGTTTACAATATACTTAATACAATTTAAAATTAGAATTTATTTCATGTAATTTTTTATTTTCCAACACGATTAATTATTTTTTGCGGGACTATTATTTATATAAATCTTAGGGAAGTTTTATTTTTCATTGTTTAGCCTTTCTTAGAGGTATTTATTTTGTTTTTATGAAGGTTTGATGATAATTGCTAATGATTTCCATAAAAAATAAACATTTTCAATTATTTTTCTTTTCACACGGAAAACTAACATTTATAAGCATATTCAAATGATTTTTGTTTTTTTTTTTTTTTTTT